>NC_133393.1:152540037-152848185 GCF_047511655.1 Castor canadensis
CTCTGGAAGATTGTTCAGGAATTTGTGGTCTCGTAGAGATCCACTGAAAAGAGCTCAGACTTCAGCTGGGATGACCACATGCAATTTTTTTTCTTTGAGAGTACTGGGATTTGAACTCAGGGCCATGTGTTTGCCAGGCAGACACTCTGCCATTTGAGCCATGTCCCCAGCCCTACAAAGCATTTTTATACAAGAAAAACCTAATTAGTTAAATGTGGGGGGTGTACAGAGGAAGCCTGTGATTGCCTGAAGTAGGGTCTGTTGTCCCAGGGGGCTGCAAACAGCTTCAGTAGCCTTGGCAGGGGACAAAAGGCAGCCTCCTGGGGGTGAAAGAGGGAGAATGCCACGGGTTTGGTTTTGTTTTAAAGAGCTTAATTGGCTTTATTGTCTCTTCTAGACTTGGGGGCAACACTTCATTCCATTAAAGTAGAATGTTCCAGGAGAATGTTGTTTTTAACTTCAAAGCATTTGAGATGCAGTATAGTTGAGGCTGGGACAAACCAAAAAGACATCCAGTCATCTTCCTGCATGAGAATGGCTTCCTAAGTGAAAAACAGAAACAGAACCCATGGCACTCCTGTAGGCTCACACAGAGGGTCCTGAAATGCCTAGGACACTCTGTTAGGGCACAGGTCACAGGAAATGACACAGTGAACACCTTGTGGTGCATGGTTGTGAAGGAGCCCCAGGTACTGGACCCAGGCAGGACAGGGTCCCCGCAACAGAGCGCTCCAGCCATACAGAGACCCTGTTTCCCCCATGGACCACAGGGGTCTTACAGCCTGATGGGGCAGACAAGGGCCGGGGGCGTGTCACTAGAGCTAGAAGTGGCACCTGAGGAGTTTGCCTGGGGAAGGTGACTCCCACAGAGAAAAGGCCAGGGAGTTGGGAGCTGGTGGATGCAGTGCATATGGAACGGCAAGTGCAGAAGCTTTGGCAATCGGGTGGTGAGCAGACAGGAGCTGGGCCAAGGGGCCTGGGAACCTCCCAAGCACAGGAGGTGCAGTGGGGTAAAACGACTTCATGATAGAAAAAAGTCTGCTGGCCAGACTGGCGTCCTAAGATGGGATGGGGCTGCAGGCAGGGACTGCTGGGTGCTCCTGTGGAGGCCAGGGTGGGAGGCCAAGAAGGGAGACAGAGTGAGGGGCTCTCCCAGGGATTGGGGCTGCACTTGAGGACCTCACCAAGCCTGGGAGCAGCCCCTGTGGGAAGCAGCAATAAATTCACATGGGAAAACCAGACACCAAAACTCGTGGAAATGACCAAATGGCACAGCTCTCAGGCCCTGACCTACCCCACCAAGAGGGGAAAATAGAGGATGGACAAGAAAACAGGACTGTCATCCTGGACAGTCCCAAAGAGGCCCACTGCTGGAGCCCTGGGCCTGGCGATAAGCAGCAATACTTCCCAGCTCACGATTTCCAAGGCCTGCTCCCCACCACACACTTCCTCCCAGTGTGTGTTCTGGAAGTGTTCAGAGGAAACATCTGTCCCAGAACATGACAGCGCTAATGTAACTGTCAACATCTGACACAAATCCATCCAGCAGAGCCTCCCTCTCACCTAGCAGCCAGGTCATCAGCAAACCAACCACCATCCTCCAGCAGACAGAGGTCCACATACAGCCAGGACACCACACTCTCCCAGACCTACTGAGGGGCAAGACAGCAACCTGAGAGCCAGGGTGTAAACAGCAGGGAAACTGAGGCGTGGCTCAAGTGGTACAGCATCTGCCTAGCAAGCATGAGGCCCTGAGTTCATGCCCCAATACTGCCAGAGAGGGGAAAGGGAGAGGAAGAGGGAAAGGGAGAAGAAACTTGCCTCACACTGTGTGCTGGTGGAAGGAGTAAGTAGACAGAGTCTACCACGAATAAGGCAGACCAGGCAGGTCTGTGGCACTTGCTGTTTCTGAGGCAAATACAATTAACATTTTTAACATTTTATACCCCAGGAAACAAAGTCCAAGCCCACGAGACAGCGTAGAACACAGCTAATGAATGGTAGAGCTAGGCCTCAAGCCTGGGTCTGACACAGAGAATGAATCCCACATCTGCCATCCACAAACGGCACTGAATGCAACCACCAAGCAACACACACGATCAGACCTCTTTGCACTTTGTCCAGCTTCTGGCTAAATACTGTATGGCTGCTTCTCTCCCTTTATACTGTACCAAGTGCATGTAAAGAGACCTTTTCCTTAACTAGCAGTGAAACTTCATTAAAAGTATGTGCACAGGTGGGCCGGGTGTGTGGTTCAATGGCAGAGCGCCTGCCTGGCAACCATAGGCTCTGAGTTCAAACCCCAGTACAGGGAAAAGAAAAATGTGCACACGTGTGAAGACACACATTGACATGGTGTGACATCTACAGTGTACATGTGTCCATGCCTTGGTACTAAGACAGCTTGCTTTATCAGAAGCACATAGCCAGCAAACCACCACGAGAACAAAATCCTGTAACTAATAGAATAAAATGAAGGGGGGGCTTTGAAATTCAAGTTGGAGACTAAAGCACAAGTCAGAAAGTGTCAGAAAAAGCCTCCTACTAGGAACCCCACCCCACAGCAGTGGAGGTGCGTGGAATCATGCTCCTCTGGGTTCCTCTGTGTGCCTCTGGGCTCCAGGGAGGCTCCATGCAAACTGGCCCGTCCCTGTTGATGGCTGCCAACGGCGCTGACAAACCCAGAAGCCAGCACCACAGAGGCCACCCAGCAGGAACTGCCCGTGCTCATCTGCTTAAATGTGCAAGCCTCATCTTCAAATCAAAGCGACAGCAACAGGTCTCCCCAGGAGCAGCTGGACAGGGGCCATTTGTAGTGAAAAGGAATAATGAAGCTGAAATAGCTGTCACATTCAACACCCCGCTTTCTTGCCATAGAAGACGTGCAGGTTTTTGTTGTTAGTTTAGTACGACAATTTAAAACAATGACTCCCTTATAATAAGCCACCTCACACGCTGTCACTGTCTGAAGAGCCCATTTTGCACCCTGTGTGAGTTGGTTCTTGCATCTCTGAAGAAACAGGCTCCTCGGCCTCCATGGAAGCACATTTATTTATTTATAGGGCTCAGAACAGGAGAAGCACTCTAGAAAAAGGGAATCCAAAATAGGTTTTCAGCAGGGCCTGGGGCAGGTGAATAGTTTTGAAAAGGTTCAAGCTGGGTCCTCTCCTTCCAGCTAGCAGTCACTTCCAGGTGGTGAGGACAGTTCTCCCTGAGTCTCTTGACCGGCCTGCTTTGGGTCCCGGTGGCTGACCCTGGCGACTTCTGAGCTCTCGGTCAGCTCCATCACCCTGGGCCAGCTCCTCATCGTACCTGCAAACAGACCATCTCCAGGATCACAGAGGCATGGCCACTGGGCCACAGTGAAGCAAACATGTCATCGGGATGCAGCCCGATGGGACCCCAAGCCCCTGCCCCCCCATCCCTACCCAGCCAAGCTCCAGCCCACCTGCCTACAAGGTGGCTTTGGCAGCCCCCTAAATACTACCCAGGGCCACAGAGCCTGTAAAATGACCTGGCTAGGTCGAGTGCCATGCCTCATGCCTGTAATCTTAGTGGATCAGGAGGATAGTGGTTCAAGGTCAGCCCAGGCAAATAGTTCACAAGACCCTGTCTTGAAAAAAACCCATCACAGAAAAGGGCTGGTGGAGTGGCACAAGGTTCAAGCCCCAGTAACAACAACAACAAAAAAAACAACCTTGCTAAATTGTTACTATGGACAACCCTTCCTCTCCTGACACTTTAACAGGCCACCAACCAGAATTTGGCAATGACCCTGAAGGAAACATGAATGAGACACCAAGGTAGTGAGGGGAGAATTGGTGTCTGTGATACTTCACATCAGTCCCCAGGATGGAGACCAACCCCATCTCACACAGACAGCAGGTGGGGCCATCAAGTGACCTCCTCTTTCCTCTCCAGCCTGTTTTCCAGGGCAGCGGAGCAGACACAGCCTGGACTTCTTGTCTGGACAACCAGACTGGAACCTTGGTGTCCCAACCAGCACCATGGCATCAGGGCAAGACTGTGCCTTTCCACTACAGCGGGACCCATCTCCTGAGGCCACTGAGAGTGGGGAGATGTCACTTGGAGCAGATTTGTATAAATGGGGCTATCTCTCCCCATAGTAACTTCCCATCACTTTCCAATTTAGACTGGGATGTGGCAGGGGGGGGGTTAAAACCAGCCCCCCTGATTTGTAACTGGGAGCTCAGCCCTGCAGCTGAGGTGCGTGGGGACATTTCTGCTCACTTTTAAGTGCATTTGTGGGTGTGGTTCACAACCACCCTGCCTGAGGGCCTTCAGTTATATGTATACATCTGCACAAAGCAAACAGTAAGTGCTAAGGTGCTCAGTTAGGTACCTTAGCTGAATGTTGCCGACTTCTGAATAGGGCTGTGCTCTGACACGTTTACTCCAGAACCAGAACCAGGGGGTATGGGAGCTGCATTAGAAGCTCCCCAGGTGCACAAAGGCTCTCTGCATTGTGCCTCTGGTGGCGAACGGGCTGGCGTGCAGGGAGGAAGCCAGTGTGCGGCTCTCCAAGATGCAGACACTGCAGGGACCTGCTCTGCGTGGTGTCACCCGTGGGCACATCTTCCCTCCCTGTCTCACTAGAGCATGACCTCAGTCCCAGCAATCCCATGAAGCTGGGCAGAGGGCTCTCCAGGGAGCCTTTGCTGGGGGACTCTCCCAGCAAACTTCCCTGGCTCCTTTCCACAGGTCACATGCGCTCACCTCCAGGGTGGGCTGGAGGCCCCTGTTGACCACCCACTTTATCACTCTACTGCCTGTTTGTGTCCGTGTCACTGACTGGGGCTGGAGTGACGCTGCCTGTCAGGCTCATGGTTGCCCGTAGCACCCTGCTTAAGGGAGGGCAGGTTGGGGGGATCTGCTGAATGAACAGAGAAGAGGCCCACACATGGGCGACAGCAGGACTGAGCATTTGTGCTGTTCTGTGTAGTCTGAAAATGAAAACAAACAAAGGGGAGCGTTTGGCAAGCAGCTGGCAGTGTGTGAGCTGTCTCAGGGAGGCTTTAGACACTTACGGACGTAATGCAAATCAGAGCCAAGACAGTGCTAAGAGCTCTCCTATTTGAGCAGAATCTAGTCACTGCCTGCATTCTGAACAATGTTAGTTTTTAGAGCTATGAAAGTATAAACGGCAACTCTAGTACAAGCCCTGGAAGTGACAGATGCAAAATGCTGGCCTTATAGCTGAGGGTGGTGGTGCATACCTATAATCCCAACTACTTGGGAGGTGGAGGCAGGAGGATCTCAAGTTCAAGGCTAGCCCAGCCAAAGTTAGTGAGACCCTGTCCCCAAAAAACAAAATAAAAACAAAAGGACTAGGAGTTTGGCTCAAGTGGTAGAGCACTTGCCTAGCAAGTGTGAGGCCCTGAGTTCAATCACCAAAAAGTGTGAGGCCCTGAGTTCAATCACTGAAAAAGAAAGAAAGAAAGAAAAAAAAGCTAGTCTTGTGGCACCAAGGCCAGGTAGACACTCTGGGGAGGCAGCAAGAGGGCCAGTCTTTGGGGCCAGGGCCAGCGTTGGTCAGCTTCCTCTTCTGAGGTATGCTCTGAAGGGTGCTGCATGCACTGGAGAAAATACAGGGCAATGCCCTGAGGTCAAGACTCGCCCTTGACTTCCTGTCAGCTCCAGCCCTACTGCTGCACTGGGCTCTCACTCAGACAACTGGAGTGCAGCAGGGCTGGGTACTGAGGGGCGGGGCTCAGGCATTACAGGCTCCACACAAGAGCTTCTGTCACCTCGCAGGAGCGGAGAGAGGCTGGCTCAATGGTTTGGGGGTCACCTTTATTTCTCTCCAACTAAAAGCAGTAGGCTTCTGACCACTGCTTCTTAAGCTGGTAATGAAGTGTCCGGCCACTTCTCGAAGTCTACAGGCTAAATGGGAATAAAGGACCCTGCATGCCCCCAACAAGCCTGTCTCCCTATCGTCCTCCGCTGGACTGAAGAGGGACCCACAAAGGCCTCATGCCCCTGGCAAAACCCACCCTCACACGGGCCCTACCTCAGGAGCGACCCCTCAAGGCCCCTTCCACAGCTGACATCATCATGTCACTCTGGACATGGCCAGTCTTCCCATCCCCAAGCTTCCACTGTGCTCTGGAACTTTCTGCCATCAACACTCCCTTGCCCCCGCTCACCTGAGTGTCCCCTCCTTTCCTGCTCTAGCAGAAACCTGGCTCTCCTGGAAGCTGCTGCCTGCCCACAGCCCCCTGGAGTGGGGACCATTTTCTCTTCCACCCAGGCCTAGAGGGGCCTGTTCTCTAGAACCTCCCAGATCCTCCCAAGCCAGGCCAGCACAAATACCTCTCTGACCCCTCCTGTGTGTCACCTCTGATTCTGCAGGACCCTGCTCTGATTCACAGTTGCAGGTGACAATGATCACTTCCCTCACCTCTAGTGACCTTGTCTCCACCCCATCCTGGTGCCATCCCGTGCTCCGACCTCGCCACATTCAGTGGCATGCCTCAGTCTGAACCACGGGACAATTGCAGAGTCCCTCGCACTTACAGGATTTCATAATTGCCAAGCACTTCCTTTGGCGGGGACTTGTTCCATTTGCAATCTGGGATCTCCCCATTAGGGACCGCAATGTTGAGGGTGTCATTAATCAGGTTGTACTTAAGGATTCGATCGTTGGCGGTGCTGGAGGTGAGAGACGGGGATGCGTTAACCTACAGGAGGAAAACACACACTCTTCATTCGACCACTCACTCCTCTGAACACGGCAGGAGAAAATGGGGGCCACCACACATTTTAGGTGAAGTGTTGACATTTAGGTGAAGGGTGAACGGGAAACAACCTGTAGTGTGGTTTTATTAGCTCTTAGATGAAATGTAAATAATATTTACGGCTGGGTTAGGGTTATGGTCTACAAATCAGCTGTCACACACGATTGCAGGTGCTGACTTGCACGGTATCACAAACGTGATTTCAGTGTTACCTGTGTGATTGGCTCTGTCCTAAGTACAGCAGCTGCCCAGGACTTTGCTAAACTCACTGACCCAAACACCCTGAACTTACAGCAGCATGGGGTTTAATGAGAAGGTAAAGGGCTCCCTCTTCTGCTAAGAGAGTCAACCCCTCCCCCGCCCCCACCACTGCTGCTGAGTGTGGCCTGTGGCTGGGAAAAGGCCCTGCTGTGCAGTTTGTGTGCATCTTGCCCTTTTGGAAACATCCACCAGTACCAATTTTACCCTCTCCAGTCCTTGAACCAGGCAGGGGAATCCATTTCCAGCTCATGCTTCCCACGGGCCAAACAAGAACCAGCACATTGCATTATTCCCGCACAGCATGGTACCGTGTGTGCGAGGGCTTCGGGGCTTGGGAGCTCCTTTCTGGGATGGGAACCCCGGCAAAGACTTGGTGGGGGAGTGCGATACTTACAGAGAAGGGACCATGTTGGAAGTCCCCTAGAGGCTGGGGCACGCCAGCCTGAGAAACATTTGGCTAGGGGAGAGATGGGTGCAATTCGGGGCAGAAGCACATGGCTGTGCGTGTGTGTTCTCACGTGCTTACCTCAATCAGCCAGGGCTTCAGCTTATCATCAATGATGATGTCATAACCATAGCATTCAAAGCAGTGCTTGTCATTGTTCATCACCGGCTGAAGAAAGAGTGACCAGTGGGTTATACGGAGTGTCAAAGGGCACAGCTCAGACCAGCACCTTGGACCCTCCCCAATTCTGACTTCCTTCCTTTTCCTCTTCCTCCCCCAGTTCACAGAGACAGAGCACCTCCCTCCATGTAATACAGGGACTGATGAAACCATGACCGGTGTCCCCGTCCTGCTCAATAGAGGCTTTATGGTCAGCACTGATCACTTTTGCCAGTTTGACAGCTACGAGCGTGGGACCTGTGGAGACTCAGGCCTGTCCAGCAGGCTGCTTGCCACACTCTCCCAGCCCTTTGGAACCTGGGATACGAACCTCTGTTTCCAGTGGCAAAGGTAAATCCATCCACTTGCAGCTGCTGAGTTTCCTTCATAATTTTCAATTGCACTTCATCTAAATCCACCTTAGATAACTGCTCTCCAACTGCTGCTTGTAATGCAGACTCCTGCACCCTCCCGGGTCTCCCTGGATCCTAACTCCTGGGAGCTGCTCCCAGTCAGTGGTTACCTGGAGGCACGCCCTCCAGGGAATGCTGTGCCCCACCCCAGTCAGTGAGCCTCAGACATGGCAGTGGAGCCTTTGAGTCTATTACATGGGCATATGGACAATGCTTACAAAAAACATTTGCTCTAAAGGGGAAACTCCTCCAGCGGAAGAAAGGCTAGGCCCCTCCTCACTCCTGAGGAAGGATGGCTGGACTCTGGTGGCCTGTTTCCTTAAGAAACTTAGTGGAAAGACATTTCCACTAAAAGCCTGGTGTCTCAGATCCTGTCCCAGAAAACCTCTGTAGGGCAGGAAGTTGCTAAGTTGTCTGTTAGTTCCCAAACCCAACTCATTGTCAGCCTTCCCCAAAGCTGGGCTCTTAGCTTCTGGGTCCCTCCTCATGTGTACTGGATCCAGGGCCTCCCATGTGGTCCAGAGCCCACCTCACTTCCTGGCCAGGCCCCTCTCCTGCACCTGTTTCATTTCTGCCTTTACCCTGGATGCTCTGAAGGTAGCACATCTGGTAAAAACCTTGATGTTTGCTAAGTGACTAAAACCTGAGTAAGTAAATTCCTGCTCCAGTGACCTGAGACCCTAGAAATCCACCAGCTTTCCACCTAGACAGCTGAGGCTGAGAGGAGAGATGCAGGGCACTTGCACACAGGCTCTCTTGACCAGTGGCTGCTCTCCTCAAAGCCTGCTGATCCAGCAGAGGGGCGGAGAGGGCTTGCATAGCTAGGTGTTAAGATTTGCACCGCCATGGTGGACCATGGTGTCTAATATCCTGATAGTTAAGAAACAGAGCATTGTCACTGAAACACCTGTGACACTGGTGTCAGCCCAACTCAGAATACGTGGTCACTAGAGCAAAGCGCCCTATGTGGGCCTGGCTTAAATCAGCTGAGCCTGGAACTCTCCCACCTGTAACCTGCCACCCAAACTGCAAGGTACAAGAGACCCAGAATGGGTCTATAATTTATAGCTCAGCAATTACCTAGATTTTTCTCCTCTGAAACCTCACCCTAAACCAAATACAAACAATACAATCACAGAGCACTTCACTCAAGACCTAGAAAGGCAGCTGAACACAGTGGCTCATACCTGTAATCCCAGCTACTCAGGAGCTGGAGATTGGGAGGATCCTGGCTTGAGGCCAGTCTGGACAAGAAGTTAGCAAGACCCCATCTCAACCAATAAGCTGCGTGTGGTGTCACAACCTGCCATCCCAGCTATACAGGAGGCATAGATAGAGGATAGTGGTCCCAGGCCAGCCCAGGCAAAAAGTGAGACCCTATCTGAAAACAATCTAAAAAGCACATGTTGGGGTACTTTAACTTGCAGCCCACCTAGCCTAAAAATCAGCTATAACTGGCATGACCCTTGGGTAACCTCGTGAAGAGGAAGACAGCCTTGAAACAGGGTTGTAAAACATGGTAAACTGTCAATTAAAAGCTGTAACCTTGGACAGAGCTGTGAGGAATTGCTCATTAGAGCCATGCAAAAGTTTGGGACCGAGATGAAAGGCACCATGCAGAGATAAGCACGCATTCCTGCCTTTCTTTGTCTCCACTTGTAAATAAACTTTCCAAAACAGGACTCCCCTGCTGTTCTTATCTAAACCTTAGGTTTCTATTCCACTACTAGCCCCTAATTTATGGGAGAACGCATTCCTTGTAACCTGATAAGTAAACCTCTGGTGTTTCCCCAGTTCCCAATAAATAATATTACTCCACCACCAGGATGTGGGCAAGATCAGGAAAATGTGACCCCAGGGGCATGAGGAATTCCTATGTGACAATGACTGATGCTTTAAAGAGTATAAGACCTGCTTAAACTTTGCTTTCAGGGTCCTTGTTGAAACCTGCTGCATCAGGCGGATGCTCGGACCCTAGCTAGCTAGAAAATAAACCTCGCCTTGTGACTTCCTTTGTCTTGAGTGTCCTTTGTCCTCTCAGAAGGTGGCCGGCCTCGTACCCTAACACACAAAGGGCTGGGAGCAGGGGGGCTCAAGTGAAAGAATGCTTGTTCAGCAAGCCCAAGGTCCTGAGTTCAAGCCTAGTACTACAAAAAAGACCTAGAAGGCAAGGTGGCTCCCATCACCTCTTTCACTTCCACCTGCTTGTGCTTCCTTTATGCAGCTGCTGCGCTGAAGTCTTTTATGGGAAAGGAGGCTCACAGACGCTGGAATGCTAAAGAGAGAAAGGGGGGCCCCTATCTCCCACTGAGGTTTCCTATGAATGTTTGCAGAAACAGCCCCGGTGCCCTGAGGGCAGCGAGCTGCACACACGCCTCATGGAGCCCCTCAAAGCCATGGGCTGTGGGCACAGTCAGACTGTGGTTCCTTGCTCACTGACTTGGGGGTGATTCTTTTTTTTTTTTATTTGTATGTGCATACAATGTTTGGGTCTTTTCTCCCCCCTTCTCCCCACCTTACCCCCCCTGCCCCCTGGGGTGATTCTTTAAGCTTTGAAGTTCTATAAATTATTAGAACAATGGCCGCTACCTCACCCCACCCACACACTGCCTGGGATATGTCACTGACTCTCCCAGGTCTAGGCCATGTTCCTCTGGTCATACACCTGAGCGGGTGATCTGACACTGCCAGCTCATTAACCGAATGAAAAGTCACATTCACCCTTGAAGGGAGGAAAAATGACCATGAGACTGAGTCAAAGAACTTGCGCTCCTGTAAGTGACCTTGGCAGTGGGCTGGTCACCTTCCTGCCCTTCCGTCATGGGTGGGATGGGAAGATGTCCTGGGCTTTGGGCCAGAAACCTGTTCCTTCACTTCCTAGCTCCGGTGCCTGAGGTCCCATTTTCTCAAGTATATGGAGAAATGAGATACCTCAGAGACATCAGTGTGGAGTCCTGAAAATAGGGGCAGCAGGCCAGGCTCAAGTGTGTATTCCTTTCCTCCCTCAAAAGTAGATGTATGTCTCCCTTAAAACTTTTGTGCAAAACTAGCAGAAAGTGTAAACCGCAAACGAATCCAAGCTTTACTGTTAGAAACAAAGAAGGAGGATGGCAGCCCAAAATATCCAAGATACAGAAAAGTCACCTAAAAATAAGGATCCAATCAAAGTCCACCCAAAGGATCTGTTTATGTCAAGGTGCTCGGCGTGGAGTCAGGGGCACCACAAGAGCTGGTGATGTGTTGTGGAGAGTTTGCACTGTCACAGAGGAGCCAGGGCCTGCGGCCACACCACAGATGCCCAGGCCACTTGGTACTCACCGCCACAGCCTTGAGGGACTGCACGATGATCCAGTGGATCTCGTCAAACAGCTTGCTGGTCACCTCCCTGCCACGGGTGCTCTCCAGGTAGAGCCGCAGGTTACTCACTGTCCACTTGCCCCCATGGATGTGGTTGTAGTCCTCCTGGTGACAGGAGGATGTGTTCAGGCAATACACTCGGAATCAGTCACTTGCTCGTTCACCCTTGACACTCCTTGGGTGCCTCTTGGGTGTGGACAGGCACCTGGCCCCAAGCTCCAGAGAGGTCTGTGCCTTCAATTAAGCACATATTTTTTAAGTACTCAACTCTCTAAGAGTTTCATAATTGACCATTTTTACCCTGTAGTCATGCTATTGAAAGCCACCCAGGTAGCTCTGTAAGGCCAAGTATTTGGCTGAGCATGGTGGCTCATGCCTATAGTCCCAGCTACTCAAAAGCCAGAGATTAGGAGGATCATAGTTGAAGGCTAGCCCAAGCCAAGAGTTAGCAAGACCCTATCTTACTCTTTAAGCTGGGAGTGGTGGTTCATACATATAATCCCAGCTATGCAGGAGGCATGAGAAAGAAGATTGCTGGCTACAAGCAAAACACAAGACCCTACCTGAAAAATAACTAAAGCAAAAAGGGTGCTTGAGGGTGTGGCTCAAACAGCAGAGTGCCAACTTAGCAAGTGCAAGGCCCTGAGAGTTCAAACCCCAAGGCACTGATTTCTCTGTGAGCTACCCCTGGCAAAAGTGGCTCCCTCATCTAAGGTTATGCCCCTCCACTGAGGCAGTCAGCATCAGGTGGCAGATGGTGACAGGAGGCCAGCCTGGGTCCCCTCCTCCAGTACAGCTCTACAGGTCACCCCAGCTGCACAGCGCCACCTGGGGTCAGTTTAGGCCTCTGCCACTGCTCTATCAGCCCTCTCCAGGGCCACGCTTGTCTCCCTCCTTTGCAGGTATGTTCCTGACAATGGGCCCCCAAAACCTTCTGCACACTAATCTCTGCCTCAGTTTCTCATCCAGAGAAGCCAGTATAAGACACACCTGTGCTGTGCACTACAGTTTAAAAACACCACACATGACAAGGAAACTCCTTTTGTACAGTTAATATATGCTAATAAAAAAAGAAAACCAAAACCACCCGCATGTGATTTCCTAACAGGCTCTCAACACTGCCATTATGGCTGTTTCATGAGTAAGAAGGACTGGGGTCAGAAGGCTGTTGTTCGCTGAGCTTCCAGCCTTTCCAAAGCCCGTTCACTGCTCTTCCCATTCCTCCCCCAACCCAAGTCAGTTCTCCAGGTCCTGCTTGCCTTTGAGGGCCAAGGGCTAGGAAATACCCAGGGAGCCAGGCACTGGTGGCTCACACCTGTAATCCTAGCTACTCAGGAGGCAGAGATCAGGAGGATCACAGCTCAAACTCAACCCGTCCAATAGTTGGCAAGACCCTATCTCGAAAACACCCAACATAAACAAGAGCTACGTGGAGTGGTTCAAGTGGTAGAGTGCCTGCCCAGCAAGTGTGAGGTCCTGAGTTCAAACCCCAGTACTATAAAAAAAAAATACAGAAAAAGAAAAGAAAGTATAGGAAAAATGAGCTGTCTACTCAAAACAACCACTATTCATGCACAGGTTCCCTTTACCATCAAGAAATGTTCATGTCCATCTTCAAAAAGGTTCCATGGCCAAAGGTGCCATTTTGCAAAACGCAAAGAGTTCTGGGGATGGATGATGGCAATGACTGCACAACAACGTGAAGTTATTTAATGCACAGAGCTGTCCACTTAAAATGGATTATAGACATAATCCCAGCTACTTGGGAGGCAGTGATCCAGAAGATCGTGGTTCAAGATCAGCCTGGGCAAAAAGTTAGCAAACATCAAACAAACCAGGCATGGTGGCACGTGCCTATGATTTCAGCTGAAGGTGAGGCCATCTGTAGGAGGACTGCAGTCTGAGGCTGACCCCCAGACGGGGAGGGAGTTAGATCCTATGTGAAAAATAGCATAAAAGCAAAAATAGCTCAAGTGGTAGAGCACCTGTCCAGCAAGCATGAGGCCCTGAGTTCAAAACAGAGTACTGCCAAAAAAAAAAAAAAAAAAGTTAAAATGGTCAACTTTCCTCAAGTCAATCTGCAAGCATTGTGGGTTTCAGGGCACAGGGCTTTCTCCTCCCCCTCTGCCTATTGCTCCCTTCCTCCTGGCCTGCAGCTGCCAGGGTTCACCCCACTGCTCGTGTGCCACCCCATCACAGCACAGAGGCTCTTGGGCTTTTGTGACAGCTGGTTCTCAGCCTCGCTGCCTCCTCTGCTCTTGCAAGAGAAAGGGCTGCTTCACCAGTCAGTGCTCAATATAACATCTATTTTTTCCAATTGTAATATGGAGCCAAGAAAAATTTTCACGTATGGTTCATGCTGAGGTTTCTGGGAGGAAGCGCTCTGCCACTGAAAAGCACAGCACAGGAATGCGGCTCGCTGGTAGAGCGCTTGCCCAGCATGCGTGAGCCCTGGGCTCCCTCCTCAGCACCTCAGAGAACCACAGTGAGAACGGCAAACCCCAGCGTGCTGCACTGCTAACCATGGCGTTCCATGGTTAAGTGCACTGCATATGTCTATCTTCATCTTCATCTTAAGGCAGGTCTATCAGGCCGTGACTCCGTCAGAGGTCAAGAAACCTGAAGTACTGTTCTCTTCTTTCACTCACCAGTCGAGTTGACCTGCCAGGGTCACAGACTGGAAGGGTGGGGCTTGAACCTGCAGCCTTCTACTCCTACCCCACGCAACCAGGTACCCAGCTGATGGGCCCTAGGATAGCTACACCTGCTGCTCAGAGGCTCCTGATCCCCAGTGCCTGGCCTTAGGCCAGGACACACCTGGAATATCACTGGTTTTTTGTGGTGGGACTGGGGTTTGAACTCAGGGCTTTGTACTTTGCAAAGCAGGCACTCTACCACTTGAGCCATACTTCTAGTCCTGAGTATCACTCTTGTACCCACCCTGTTCTCTCTTGTGAAAATAGAGAGGAAGAAAGCACAGAGCTAGCCCACCTCCTCACACACCATGCAAAGCACTCACCCCGTGCTTCTGGATGGCCACGTTGGTGAGGTGGACAAACATGTTGTCCAGCTCGCTGGTGCTCGGGGTGTATTTCACTGTGCAAAACCGGCAGAACCCAAGCTTGTACCTGGAGAAAAGTCAGACTGAGTCAAAGAGGAGCTGCAAAAGAAAACCTACCATCTTGCTCTCAAAAAAACCAGCTCTCTGGTTTGCCTTTAAATGCCTTTTTTGTTGTTATTTTTGTTTTTACTTTTGTATTTGAGACAAGGTCTCACTATGTATCTCAGGTTAGCCTCAAACTCACAGTCTTCCTGTTTCTGCTACCCAAGTGCTGGGATTCCAGGTGTGCACCCCCATACCCAGCTTGCTTCAAAGGTTTCAAAGAGCAGTGCACTTTGTAAGACTGCCATTAGCCTCAGGGTTACCTGCTCTGATCTCCCAGAACCCACGCAGGCCGGACCTTGCACACCCACTATGAAATCACTGCACTTTGCAGCAGCACAAGGCAATGACCCTCAGAGCAGAAGCAAGCCTGGACTCTCACATGTAGCAGCGCAGTGGGCGGTACGTGGACACCAGGACATACAAGCGCAGGTCAAACTTCCGCCCACCGATGAGCAGCGGATTGTTGATGTAGAGCGAGATCACATAAGCTTCCTTTGTGGACTGAGACACAAACCTGCACATGCCAGAGAGTCCAAATTAGATGGTAAAAGATACCACATCAAAGGCAAATCCACAGAAGAAGGAACTGATACACTGATGTCACCAAAATCTGAAACTTCTGCTCTACAGAAGACCCTGTCAAGAGTACAAACACAAGGCACGACTGAGAGGCAATATTCACAGAGACTTATCGAAGGAGCCTGCTGTTCCAAATACACAAAGAACTCTTAGCTGGCACCAGTGGCGAGGTTCCAGGCCAGTTCAGGCAAATAGTTTGGAGACCCTATCCCCAAAATACTCAACACAAAAAGGGCTGATGGAGTGGCTCAAATGGTAGAGCGCCTGTCCAGCAAGTGCAAGGCCCCAAGTTTGAACACCAGTATTGCCAAAATAATAGTAATAATAATAGTCTTAAAATTCAACAATAACAACCTAATTTAAAAATGGGGGCCAGGTTTGATGGTTCAGGCCTATAATCCCAACTACTCAGGAGGTGGAGATCAGAAGGATGACTGAGGCCAGTCCAAGCAAAGTTAGTGAGACCCCATCTCAACCAACAAGCTGGGCACGGTGGCAGGCTATGCATGATGCACAGGTAGGAAGGTCTTAGGCCCATCTCAGACAAAAACACAGGCTCAGGGCTGTAATCCCAGCTACTCACGAGATGAAGATTAGGAGGACTGCAATTTAAGGTCAGCCGAGGCAAAAAGTTCATGAGACCCCATCTCGACTAATGCACCCATGGGTAACATGCTCCCTGCCACTCACAAAGGGGTTCGTCAGGAAGGAATAAAGGACCCCCGCCCCACCCCAGAGGATGGTGAGGGGCTTCGAGAGCCTTGGGCCTGACCCACCTGGGGCAGGGGGAGTGAGTCAGATCAAAATGTGCTACACGGAGAGATGCTTCCCTAGCCACTCTGGGACCTCCTGATGGGTCAATCTCTATCCCATTGGGCAAGGGCCACCTGAAGCCTGGTTCCAGGGCCCCAGGGCATTTCCCAGGAGCTAAAGACACCTCAAAGTCAGAGAGGAGCTGGTGGACCCAGGGAAAATCTGGATCAAGCTGCCAACAAGCCTGCTGCCAGCTCAGGTGCAGCAGTGGGCACCACACCCCCCAGACTTCTCATGTGCTCACTGGTTCCACTGCACAGTGGTTACTCAAATGAAGAATCGAAGGCACCAGACCTCTAAAACACAAAATACATTCAGCCAGGAAATGTCAGACCTGATTTCAAACCCAGGAGCCCAGAGCCCGGAGTCCCAGGTCCTCAACCACTGCACCTGAACAGACACCTGCCAGCTTGTGAACACAGAGCTGGTGAGGCCTGTGACCTACACCCTGTCCTCACAGTGGACGTCAGGGCGAGCCTGTCATGAATCCCGCTTTGCCCCAGAGCCCGGCTGGGATGCGTGCCGATGACAAATGTGCGCTGGTACCGTGAGGGCGGAGCCATGGCACTCACGTAGACGTCTTGCTGTCCCGGGACCACTTCTTGATCTGCGACAGCTTGTTGATGAGGAAGATGCCCTTCCCCTGCGCCTTGCCACAGGGCTTCATGATCCAGGTGCTGGACGGGCTCTTCCTGAACTCCTCCACGAACAGGTTGTAGTCGGCAGGCAGCATAAAGGTGACCGGAACAAAGTCTGAAAGCAAAGACAGCCAGCGCTGGTAATGTGCCAGCCGGCGGGGACCAAGAATGAAAAGTGTCACCACTGTCTGTCAGAGTGCGTCGTCATCCCTCACCTACTGTCACAGGACCACTGCTGTCCAATCCTAGGCACACCAGCAAATTGCCTCTACTGAGCTCTGAGCTCACAACTTCACAACATGCACTGCTCAACCCCACGTGGGCCTATGAGTTGGGCAGGCATCACTCCACATGGCGTGGTCACAGGGTCAGGGATAGAACAGAACGCTGCCCAAGGGCAGAAGAGATTCTGAACTATCCGACAGTCTCGCTTTTACCACCAGGTGGACCAGGGACACAGTTGTCCCCGGGTGAGGCTCAGGAGGCATCACCCCCATTGGGCACTGAGCATACCCTCCACTTGCCCCCAGGCAATTTGAAGGGCTCCCAGCCACTCAGATTCCAAACAGAGCTGGAGGCCCTGCCCACCCACCTGGAGACACCTGAGATGAAACAGGTGCCACTCAACCTGCCCAGACACATTCACCTGGCAAAGCCAGCAACCTGTCTCAGCACCTCCTGCCCCTGAAGCGACGAACTCAGCTACGGACTTAGCACCCGAGCGAGCGGAAAGGCACAAACCCAGATAGAGGTATTTCCCGTTCTCGTCCTTCTCGGCCAGAGGACTGCCCTCTTTCTCCAGCTCCTTCCTGTATCTCTTAATGTTCTTCACCATCAGGTCCTTGCGCGTCAGCTCATAGTGGTTGGGGAAATGGTTGACGATCTGATCATCTGACAGCCGGTACCCGGTTTCCACACTGAACACATTTCGGATGGTTTGCACGCTCATCCTGAAAGGGGCGCACCAGGGGCCAAGGCTCGGGGTCCGCGTCTAGGTGGTACAGGACCTCCCAGCCCCCCAACACTCCACAGAGCCCCCACCCACTACCAGCCCCAGCTGGGGCTGCCGGATCACCCACAGGGACTGGCGGGGGTCTGGCTGGCTGAGAGCAGGAGCGACTGGATCCTCTGCCCGGACACTTTCACTCTCCGGCCCAGAGTGGGAGCAGACGCTGATTATTCTAAGGAAGCAGGGCCGACCCTGAAGTTAGGAAACTCATTTACACAGTGCTTGCACCTACATTCAGGAAGGTCAAGGACTCCTTTAAAACGGACACCACAGGGGTTATTTGAGGGCCCTGAATTAGCACATCGTATTCTTGCAGCCTTCACAGGAGAACAGGGGACAACAGTAGAAAGAGAAACGAATTCCTTTTGATTTTATTATTATCATTATCATTATTTTGGCAGTACTGGGGTTTAGAACTCAGGGTCATGCACCAAGCCTTTTTACTTTAATTACTTTTCACATAAGATCTTGTGTTTTTGCTCAGAATCACAATTTACCATCTAAGCCACCCCCACAGCTGGGATTATAGACATGTGCCACCTTACCCAGCTTATTGGTTGAGATGGGGTCTTGCTAACATTTTCCCTGGGCTGGCCTTGAACCTCTATCCTCTTGATCTCTGTCTCCTAAGAACTGGGGTTACAGGCATGAGTAACCATGCCCAGCCCCTTATTTCATTATTATTTTTTGCAGTGATAAGGATTGAACCCAGTGTGTTGTGCATGCCAGGCAAGTGCTCTACCACTGAACTACACCCTCAGCCTGGAAATATATTCCTTCTAATCCTCTAAGAAAGTCACTGTACCCCCAATACACATATTTGTGCGCTGACCCCACACAGAGGCAGGAAAGACATACGAAGGAAAGAAGACATCAGCAAGGGAGCTGCTGAGCCACAGAGCAAGGCCGCTTGTTACATGGCCTCTCTGTGAATCCCGTCCCCCTCAACCTTGCTCCACCCCACAAAGTCAACCTAAAGAGCTGCCTGGGGGATCCACAGGGTTTCTTCTGGCTTCATGACCATAGAATATATGGGAAAACTCAGCCACACACAGAAGCAGAGAGACAGTGTGGCAGGAACTCCAGTCACAGCCCCCCCAACAAGTGACAGCCTGTTTGCCCCCCCACCACTCCTCATAGCACTGGCTTATTTTGAAGCGATTCCCAAACATTATATCATTTCATCCAAAATATTTCATGCAAGATTCTCTAACAGTTATAGACTCCCTTATTGTATTAAGTGATGGCTAGTCTTTTTTCTCTTTTTTTTGGTTGTACTGGGGTTTGAAATTCAGAGCCTTACACTTGCTAGGCAGGGGCTCTGCCACAACAAATGGCAAAGTTCCTCATTGCTCCCCCACCAGCCCCTCGACACCACAATGCTCTGGACCTGGGAGCTGCAGAAGGATGGGAATGGCAGAGTACAATGGCCAGATGTGCATTTTGGCAGGTTACCATCAGAGGTGAAGGTACCCAAGGCAGGAACCCTGGTCAGACTGTTCCTGTCAGCCCTGAGGCAGGAGCGGACCAGGCCCACACCAAGACTCCCATGGAAGTGGGGAAAAAAGAGAAAGCAGAGGAGGACAAGGGACCTCACTCAGTGAAGGAGGGCATCTGGGACAACCCTGGCATCAGTCTAGGTGGAGGACTACCCAGAGTCAACACCAAAATGCTGCCTGTCATTTCCTAGCTGAATCCACTATAGAAGTATGGGAAGGAAGAAAGGAAGCACAAGCCCTCTTCCTAGTGTCCCTTCCTCACCTTCCCGAAACTGTGACAAACACCCACTGGAAGGTGGACACTGGGGCTCTCATTCCCACCCACATTTCCCACAGTGTTGATCCCACTTGGCTATGTAAGGTACCATTCTCAGGCACTCAGGAAGAATCTTGGGATGATGAAGAGTGTGCAACTGAGCTGGGCACGGTGGCTCACGCTTGCAATCCTAGATACTAGGGAGGCTGAGATTGGGAAGATCACAGGTCAAGGTCAGCCCAAACCAAAAGTTCTTAAGAGCCCATCTCCAAAATAACCAGAGCAAAAGACTAGAGGTGTGGCTCAGGTAGCAGAACGCCTGCTTGGCAAACTCAAAGCCCTGAGTTCAAACCCTGGTCCCACCAAAAAAGAAAAAGAATGTGCAACTGGAGGCAACGCGGTGACACAAAGCCATCACCTCTGAGGACACCACTCTTCCAGCCTGCTCTCTGTCCTGTGGCACACGAAGTAGCAAGGCTCAGAAGCCAGCTCTGACACTTACCAGTAAAAATTCCAGTCCTCGTTTTCTGTCACCTGGACCCATCCTCTCTTTTCAAAGTTATTGATCAGCACTGACTTCTCAATGTCCGTGACCCATTTCACTCTTCCTGCCATGGTCCTGAAAAAGACGAGTCATTACACTCTGAAAGTTCACCAACCACTAATGTCCTTGCTCCAAAGGGATCCCCTCAACACCTCGCAAAGTTAGCCCAGGCCCCACCTGAGTGTAAGCTGACCCCAGAAGCGGCTTCCAACCAGGGCTAGTCCTTCCCCAGGTCATGTGGCAATGTCTAGAGCCATTCTGGTTGTCACAACTAGGGAAGGGCTGCTCTTAGCACCTAGTGTAAGAGACCAGGGATGCTGCTGAATACCCTTCAGCACAGAGACAGACCCCACCACAGATTCTCCCACCTGAGCATCGACTGCATGAGGTTGAGAACCCCGGGTCTGGTAAGAAATATGGCAGCCATTAAACAGCCACCCACAAACATTCAATGGCATGGATGTCAGGAACCCCAAAGGAGAGGCACACGGGGCTACACCGGCTGGAGGTCAGAGCAGGCAGGAGAGGCAGTGATGAGGAGAGGAGCCCCGAGCTGACTTCTGCTGGGAGAGTGGGAGCCAGTCTGCACACCCAGTCTGTGCCCCCTCACTCCCCCCACCCAGCACTACCTACCTCCCCACCTCCTCTCCTGCCCTCCTCAACCTCTATGACTGCAGAGTGGTCTTCGGGGTGTCTCTCCCATCGAACAAACTCCATGGCTCTCCAGTACTTTAGGTACACACCTGGCCCTCACCTGCTTCTCCAGGGACATCTGTGCCACTTCTTCTCCACCTTCTCTGTTCATGCTGTGCTGGATTTCTCTGCCCACCCTCCCTGACACCTCAGGGTCTTGGCACGTGCTGGGTGTCCCTGTCCTTGCTCTGCCTGGCTGAGCTATCTCCCACTCATCTGCCAGCACTCATGAGTCATAAAGTCGACCCTCCACACCAGGCGCTCCAGCTCTTGGCACCCTGTAGGTCTGTATCTAACATCCACTGTCCCCATGGAGGTCAGAGAGCTGGCTTTCTGGTTCACCAGTGTTTGCCCAGGGCACATGCCTGGCATTAGTGGGAGCTCAGTTCAGACTGACAATGCTCCCAGGATGTCAGTACTACTTAAAGAGGGTGTTGGGCCTCTCTAGCCTAGTTTCTTCCTTGAAAAAGCCTGATTTTCAGACTCTGGGGCAGCCCAAATGCAAGACTCCACCCAGCTCCAGCCGGGAAAGACTGTGTTCATGACACTCCTCTATCTGATCTCATCTGCAGAGGAGGTCCCTGAAAAGCAGGCTTGCACGCCAGGGGACTTCAGGACCTTGAGGCCTTTTCTGACAAAGGCCTCCTCCCTGGACTTGCCCCAGCAACATGCTGAGGCCCATGATGGGGGAGATGGGGGCCCAGCCCTGCTTGGCTTCAGGTGGAGAAGAGAAGGCACTGCAGAGACAGCACTGAACATAGCTGCGTGGGCCCTGCAAAGGCATTGCAGGAATGGGGTCTATGGCAGAATGCAGGCTCTGTGCCTGGGCCTGGAGGCCTGGGTCTATACTCACTACTTGTATGACTGGCCTAGTGACTAAAGCTCTCTGAACCTCTATTTGCTGTCTGTAAACTGGGATGAGAAAAGTATCCACCCACCTTCGGAGGGTACAATGAGGGCTGAGTGAGTAGAACACAGAGAACACAGAGAACAATGCCTAGCCCACAGAGAACACTCAAGAACGATTCTGGGCTGGGGGCATAGCTTGAGTGGTAAAGTACCTGCCTAGCAAGTGCAAGGCCCTGAGTTCAAACCCCAGAACTGGAAAAGAAAGGAAAAGGAAAGAAAGAATAAAGAAGCCTCCTGGTGTTTACCACAGGCTGTTTCTTACACTGACTGCACAGAAAGAGGAGGGAAAGTAAATGTACCATGTACACCTCAGAACAGGCCATGTGCCTAGTCTGTACTGTGAATGGGGAGACATGGGTAGGAGAATAAAAGAGAAAGGAGGAGGAAAGATTCCATTTTACCAATGCTGTTCCCCACACATACCCGGAAGTGGAAGGTCAAAGGTGAAGAGCCTACATAAAACAGACCAGGGAGTCCTGGTGACCTGACTCGCTCTCAGGGCAACCCTGCTTTAAGGTGCTCCTTCCCCACAGCCCATCACTTTCCTCCTCGGCAGATGGTGATGGTACCGGGTCACAGAGCCATCACGAGGAATGAAACAGAGCCGCCCTCTGCCTTCTAAACGACTGCCTTGTTAAATGACCAGTCATGATACGTAGTGCATGAGGACCATCAGCAGTCACCAGCCCGGAAACAATAGCAAAAGCACAAGAGTGAGTCCCCAGGAGCTATGGGTTCAAGGCTCACACTGAGAGCAAGTTCCATGCGCCTCTCACCACAGCGCCACATCAACGCCAGTGCCTGGGGATTTTAGTGTCACTCTTTGACTTCAGCCCCAGAGCCCTGAGCCCTGCTGACTTTCTGCCCCCAGAGTCTTAACTGCAGGACCAGGGTTCCAGGCGAGCTGCATCTCCTCACCCAAACAACCCCATCCCCACACCTCACACCAGCCACTACCCTGCAACAGGGGACACCTCACTAAGCTGTAAGGGCAGTGCAGTTGACCACGCAGTGCCTGGCCACTCACAGAACGCTGCACAAATGTGGCAAATACCCATCCTCATCTCACTGAGCAGTAAGTGGAGCCTGGGAAGGCCAGGGCGTCAAGTAGACCACAAAGGTGCTCTTCCTGCCTCTCTCCCCCGTGTGTGGACAGTCACCGGTGGGCACACAGCAGGCTGCACCTACCATAGGTCCCTCTGGAGCCACAGGAACAACCATGTTCTCTCTGATTTCACTGACTCTCACCTGTGGATCCCACCTGAAACGAAGGTAATACACAATGAAAGGTACCGAACCAAGAGACACTCTAATGATTTTATGAATGGAGCAAAACCTGACCCACCAAACACGCATTGGTGGCATGAAGGTTGAGTGAGTGCACACCGAAGGCACTCTTCATCTTAGCTGTGTGAAAGGTTTGTGAGTGACTTACTGATGGGCTCCTGCTGACCTGCTCAAGTCTGTGCTCTGCTCCACTGTGTGCATTATCATGGTCCATGGGGAGACAGCTTTCTCCCTGCTTCACAGGGCAGGAGGTGCAACTCTGCTCTAGTCTGAATGTAGCCCCCAAAGGCCCATGTTTCGGAAAGTTAATGGCCAAATTCGTAAGTGCATAGCATGTGGAGAAGGGACTTTGGAGGTGATGAGGGACAGCTGAGGTCATAAGGGTGGGGCCCCAGCAATGGCATTACTGGCTCTGAGAAGAGAGAGAGACCTGAGCCAGCAGGCATGCTCTGTCTCACCATGTGACACCCTTGCCAGAGTGGCCACCTGATCTTGGACTTACCAGCTCTAGAACTCTGAGCCAAATAAACTTTTTTTTCTTTTTTTTGTGCTGGGGAGTAACCTGGGGTCTTAACATGCTGCACGCATTCTACCACTGGGCTATACCGCTAGCCTTAAATTTCTACTCTTCATAAATTATCTGGTCTTGGATACTGTTCTAGCAATAGAAAAAGACTAAGCTCAGAGAGTACACAGCACAGGAATAGAGGCTGCAACTTGTTAACAACCTGCACTGCTTCTGTCCCTCCCACACCTATGGTGACCCTTGCTTGTCTCTTGTCAGATGGTGACTATTGCAGGGCCGGAGTGAGGACTGACTCATCTCTGTACCCTAGCACCCAGCCAGGGCCAGGCCCAGGGAGGGGCTCAGAACAGATAAATGAACCAAAAGACCAAGTGTCAGATGTAGACCAGCTCGTGGTATGTGGGCTCCCTCCCAAGCCAAGAAATGTGAAGCCCTTCTTATTAGAAAGTGAATAAATATCTGATGTCAGATTGTTTTATTATCCCTTTCTTCTAACTCAGAGAAACAAGCATGGAGGGCAGGGCGCTGTGTAATGAACTTGGCGTCCTGCAGTTCTACCTGCTCACATGAACTGATGCATTGAATTTTAAGCCTGTCTCAGTCACTCTCAACTGAGCATCATAAAAACCTGACCCGGAAAAAGACTGCCGTGTATTGATCTTCAGACCGAACAATCTCAAGATTGTAGCTAAGGCTGTCACCACCTGAGGTGTCAACCACAGGGAGTCACCCAGAAACCAGAGAGCTACCAGTTTCTCTCAGAAGACAGTGTGTGTCCACTCCTGGGGCAAGCGGGTGAGGTCTTCATCAGCTGGAGACCAAGCTTTCCCATGGGCCACTGACAGTCTAGCTTTTCTTCCATCTACTCGGCACGGACAGCCACTCAGTGCCACAGTGCAGGGAGGCATAACGCTGAGACCATCAGATGAAGGGCGAGGACAGGGACTCATAAAGCAAGGTGAAACCCCATGCCACACAACACAATGACACAGCTGAACTGTGGCCCAGAGGAGAGAGAGATCATTAATTCAATACTGTCAGCTCTAATCCAGAAGATCCCAATTTTGTGCAGGTCTCCTCACAGCTCCACTGCTCCCCTGGACAACCACAGCAGGCTCTGATGGCTGTCTCTGCTACCACCCTCACCCCAGTACAACCCATATCCACCCCAGCTGCAGACACCAAAACAAGTCACCTGCCTATAAGCCTCTAGCAACTTCCCATGGCACTCAGAATAAGACTAGCAGTCCACCCATGACCTGCAGAGTCAGCTCTGCACCTGCCTATCACCTCTGGAGCCCAGATTCCCACTGACTTTGTCATTCATCACCCCTTGCCAGCCCCTGGCCTTTCAGCTTAGCACATCCACGAATCGCATCCTGTCTTAAGGCATTGCACTTCCCTTAGACCCTGCCCCTTCTCAAAGGTCAACTCCAATCTCAATCCTCCCACCACCATTGTCACTTTACACTAGTCTTCCTGTTAGCCACAGCAGGCACATCCCAAGACCTCCAGTGGGTGCCTGAAACCAGAGTACCAAATCCTATAAATACTATGTTTTTTTTCCCTACATATAATTACCTATAATACACTTTCATCTATTCATCTAAAGGAAGCACTTTATGGCTTTTCTTTGGTATATCCCAATATCCAACATCACTATTTTACCTTTGGGGACCACTATTAAGTAAAATGAAGGTTACTTGAACACAAGCACTGTGATACCTCAAGAGTCAATTTGAAGTCAGAAGTGTTGGTGCACTCCTGTAATCCCAGCATTCAGGAGGCAGAGGCAGGAGAACCATGAGTTTGAGGCCAGCCTGAGCTACCTAGGAAGACCTTGACTCAATAATAAAACAAGGGCTGGGCATGTAGCTCAGTGGTAGAGTTCTTGTCTACCATGTGCAAAGTCTGGGTTCTAGTCTCAGCACTGCAAAAAAAAAAAAAATTCAATCTGATGAGATAGCTACTAAGTAACTAATGGCTGGATATCATACAGGTGGAGATATGGAACAAAGGGGTGATTCATGTGCAGTATTTCAAGACAATACTCAGAATGGCATGTGACTGTTTATTTCAGAATTTTCCATGTAATATTTTCAGACCACAAACTGACCACACAAAATTGAAACCACTGAAGGTGCCACCACGTATAAGGGGATTACTGCACTTTCTCCATGACGTTCCCACTGTATGCAATTGCTGAGTCCAGCATAGCCCAAGGGCTGACATCATCAGCATCTTCTGGAGCTTGTTAGAAATACAGATTCTTAGTCAGGCGCCAGTGACTCACGCCTATAATCCCAGCTACTCAGGAGGCAGAGATATGGAGGATTGAGGTTCAAAGCCAGCCCAGGCAAATAGTTCGGGAAACTCTATCTTGAAAATACCCAACACAAAAAAGGGCTGGTGGAATGACTCAAGTGGTAGAGTGAGGCCTGAGTTCAAACCCCAGTACCACCAAAAAAAAAAAATAAGAAGAAGAAAAGAAAGAAAGAAAAAGAAAAGAAATACAGATGGAAGGAAGTGAGGGAGGGAGGGAGGGAGAGATTCTTGAGCCTCCAACAGTGCACTGATTCAGACTCTGGTGGGAGGGCTCAAGAAACTGTCTTGAGCGGTCAGCTGATTCTTCTGTATGCTCCAATTTAAAATCAACTGCTCTAGTTCATGTATTTGGTGATAATCTGTCTTCTGAACAGACATGTGGACATCATGAGAGCAGGGACATTGTTCTGCCTTACCTTCTACTGAATCCCCAGAACGCAGAACAGCATCCAGCAACAGCAGGTGCTCAATAAATATTTGATGAATTAAAAGAAATAAATGAATCCCCTCTGCACTACTTGTGCCAACCAGTGAATCAGAGGAAGTCCAGCCCTGTCCCACAGGGGAGAAAGAGCAGCAGAGAGTCACCCACAAAGGCCTGCACAGAGTTACCAGGAGCGTGCAGAACCAGGGTGGGAGGTGAGCAATCACCCACTTATTGGAGCATGCTGCTACCACAGGACGGATGCTCTGCTAAGAAACTTTGCCTCCTGCACTACAACCACCCCTAGACAAAAGCCAGCGCCAGCCTTTCAAAAAACATCAATGAGAAGAAAAGACCTGACATCCATGAGAACTATTTCCCCTTCTGGGTCTAGCACTCAGAAAATGGGAGCCCTCTCTGCCTCCCACCCCTGCTATCCTAGACAATTTTTTTTTTTTCTTTTTGCAGTACTGGGACTTGAACTTGGGGCCTTCACCTTGAGCCACTCCACCAGCACAATTTTTTGTGATAGAGTTTTTCGAGATAGGGTCTCGTGAACTATTTGCCCGGGCTGGCTTCGAACTGTGATCCTCCTGATCTTTGCCTCCTGAGTAGCTAGGATTACAGGCGTGAGCCACCTGCGCCAAGCCATCTTAAACATTTTGACCACTTACCAGTTCAGTGAAGTCCCAACTAGGCCAGGGTTCTCAACATCTTAACTCTTTCCCAACTGGCTTTCTTTGAAAGGCAGAGAAGAATCACCTTTAAGAAATACCTAACAATTTAAATGGTGGCTTCGCACCAGCAAGTGCATAGGCTCACAGTTGTATTGTCACTGTCTCTCTCCATGCTCCCATTGGGTGGCAGTGCCATGCTCCACGGTGACTCTATCGCTGACTGTAATTCCTTTAGGGGAGAGTGCTCATTAACTCCAAAACGACTCACAATCATTAGACACTTTTTAGAATCAATCCCTAGAACGCTACTCTATAGGGTGGATGACCAACCCCACCCCGCCCTCTAACAGAAGGAATTGTCTAGGTTCAGTCAACCAAAGGGTAGCGACCCAGGCGAGAACACAAGGCTCCTGTCTCCTGGTCTGTGCAATCCTGCAGAAGATGCCAACAGAAACAATGCAGATTGCAAACCAACGGGAAAAAATCTAGAAACAATGAAAACCTGGGACAAGCAGAAATAAGAATAACGATGCAATTACAAGAATCGGATGACACAAGGTGAGTCCCAGGAGCTCAACGGTGGAAAGGGGCACAGAGGCCAGCGCAGGATTCTTGGAGAAAGCGGTCCGGCAAGCAGCATCTAAACCCCGCAGGTCTCGGCCGCCTGGACCCTACGCCCACACCTGCTCACGCATGCGCGCTCCCCACATGCGCACGGCCACACCTTCAGCGCCGGGAGGCGGCGGGCCTCGCCTCACCTTTGGCCGCGAGCGCCACGGACGCGGAGGGACGCATGAAAGGGCCGCCCGGCGCCACGCCCAGGTTCCGACTCTGGTCCCGCTCCGACACTCGCGGGAGGATGCCGCCGGCTGCCTGCCGGCCGGCGGGCTTTACTTCCGGGCCAGCGCCTTGGCAACTGAAGTCGCGACTGCCGGCGCCGCGACTACTTCCGGGGTCAGCGCTGTCTCGTTTGTCCTGGTGCTCCAGATCGTCCCTGGGAAGGTCTAGGGCTTAAGTCTAATAGTTGGGCGGCAGAGCGGAGTGATGGTTTGGGAGCTAGGTCCAGTCCGCTGTCGCTCAGCCTGCCTATCTGGAACACTGGGATTGTGGGTAGCACCTACCTCTAAGGTTGTTGTAGGGTGACATGAATGTCCCGTTCAGCATGTAGTAATCAAAATACGGAAAGGCTCTGACACGCAGAGAGGAGACCAACATCAAGAGGAAGAGTAAATAGTGGCAACAGTTCTGGCCAACGTGGAGAAATAGCTGGAAGCTTTGTAGCCCTAAGAAAGAAAGAGAGGAAGCCAATGGACTGCCTCTCAGTGCTAATCTAATCATGTAGATCTAGTTTTTATTAAAAACAACAACAACTTCGTGCCGGGCGCTGGTGGCTCATGCCTGTAATCCTAGCTACTTGGAAGGCAGAGATAAGGAGGATCGAGGTTTGAGGCCAGCCTGGGCAAAAAGCAAGACCCCATCTCAAAAATACTCAACACAAAAAAGGGCTGGTGGAGTAGCTTGAGGGATAGAGCATTTGCCAAGGATGAGACCCTGAGTTCAAACTTCTGTACTGCTAAAAAAAAAAAAAAAAAGAACTCATGAATAATTAATGACATTAAACGTTTCAGACTAGGCATGGGCGGGGGGGGGGGGGGGGGGAACTGAAGTCTGTACTCCTAGCAACTTGGGAGACAGAGATCAGGAGGACTGTGATCTCTGACCTTTTGGCCATCCTGGACAAAAGGTTTGTGAGACCCCATCTCAACCCTATCTCAGGCTTGGCAGGCCTGTCATCCCCAACTACATGGGAAATCACACATACAAGGATCCTGGTCCAGGCCTCCCCAGTCATATAGTGAGACCCTATCTCAAAAATAGCCAAAACAGCTGCACACCAGTGGCTCACACCTCTAATCCCAACTACTTGGCAGTCTGAGATCAAGAGGATGACAATTTGAGATCAGTCAGGCAAATAGTCCACAAGACCTCATCTCCAAAATAGCCAGAGCAAAATGAACTGAAGGTGTGGCTCAAGGAGTGCCTGCTTTGCAAGAGTGAAGCCCTGAATTCAATCCCCAAGTAGCACCAAAAAGAAGAAAGCCTTTTTTTTTTTGGCGGGATAGGGGTTTGAACTCAGGACTTCATTCTTGCAAAGCAGGTGCTCTCCTTCTTGAGCCACACCTCCAGTCCATTTTGGTGTGATTATTTTGGAGACGGGGTCTCTTACACTATTTGCAGGGGCTGGCCTCAAACTGAGATCCTCCAAATCTTAGCCTCCCAAGTAGCTAGGATTGCAGGCACAATCCACCAGCACTGGGTGAAAAAAGAAATTTTTAATAGGTACTCTTAATTGATTAGATTGGTAAAATGGCTGGTGGAGTGGCTCAAATGGTAGAGTCCCTGATTAGCAAGTGTGAGACCCTAAGTTCAAACCCCAGTGCCACCAAAAAAAAAAAGAAAAGGTAAAAATTTGGGGTAAGGGTGTTGCAGCTTGGTGGTAGTGATCCTCAGTACTGCAAAAAAGAAAAAAAAATCTTTTTGGAGCTGAAAGGTACTTTTTTTTACAGTCTGTGTTTTTATTGTCTAAATTATTAGTGGGTCAACAATATTATTTTGAAATTTTTAAAAGCTTTTATAAAACAAAACAAAGTTAGCCAGATACATGGTTCAAGTAGTGAACAGTGCCTACCTTGCAAGCATGAAGCCCTGAGTTCAAACCCCAGTACTGCCAAAATAATAAATAAATAAAAGTTAAAAACAGACTTTTTTCAATTTCAAAGTGGCAGACTGAACATTCAAATCTCTCCACACATTCAAAATCTCATGGAAAAGGCAAAAGAAATATAAAAATGTAACACAACATTAATTACTCAAGAATCTAAATGTCAAAGCATCCAAATATAAGAATTGCTCTAACGCGTTTTGTTTTGACGACCATCTGCTTTTTCCTTATCCTGTGTGGTCACTGAGGATGCCGAATCACTGGTGCTGGGAGAGCCACCAGGCAGGATCACTGTCTGCTAATTTGAGGAGTCCCACCTTCTTCCCTTGGTTTAGAGCAGTGCCCATGGTGCTCTGTGGAGGATGGCAGCTCAAGGCCATCCTAGGCAAAATGTTCATGAGACCCCATCCCAACTAATAGTTGGGCATGATGACACACACCTGTCATCCCAGCTACAAGGAAGGCATGAATAGGAAGATCGAGGTCCAGGCCAGTCCTGGCATAAACTTGGGACCCTATCTGAAAAATACCTAAAGCAGAAAATGCTGGTGGAGTGACTCAGGCAGTAGAGAGCCTGCCTACCAGTGTGAGGCCTTGATTTCAAAGCCCAGTAATGTCAAAAGAAAGAGTTCAACTTTTTCTAAGAACCAAACAGACTGTATTAATTGTTAGCTTAATTGTAAAAGCCAGTGTGAAGGGCTGGGGGCATGGCTCAAGTGATAGAGCATCTGTCTAGCAAGTGTGAGGCCCTGAGTTCAAAGCACAGTCCAGCCCCCAAAAGACCAAAATAGTCTTAAAAACCAGTGTGGAACTTGGTGACACAGTGACACAACACCATAAAGAATGCTCAGTAACTACAAGGCTTCCCAACAGACTCATTCCAGTGTAAATAGTGCTGCTGACTTACAATTTTGGAAGACAGAGTTGTTGATCTGCAAGGTTGAAAGAATTATGACTGTTAAGAAATTTAGCTGCCTGTGAACAAATAGAGGTCTTTGAAGCCAGTGTAACTGAAATTGTATTTTATCATGAAGACGTGTACAGGAACTACAAGCAAGTCCCATTTTATCCTGGTGAAAATGTCTCTGGTTCCCTTTCTGCATACCTGTATCAAGCTCTTATGTCTACTAGTGAGTTTTTGAGGTTGACAAAGCTTAAAAAATTAAGCCCAGGTTCTACCATTTCATATACAACTTGGTGATCTCTCAGCAGAACTCATTCTCCTTCCTTTCCCCTCCCTTCCTTTTGTAAAATAATCTAACAGGCAGGGAGTGCTTGCCTACTACATGTAAGACCCTGGATCTGGGCTGGTGGAAAGGCTCAAGCAGTAGAGGATCTGCATATGTGTGAGCCCCCGAGTTCAAGCTCACAAAAAAAAAAAAAAAAAAAGGCCCTGGATTTTGATCCTCAGCACTACAAACAAGATAATAATAATAATAATAGTAACTGAGCATGGGGGCACTCGGAGGTTGAGGCAGGATGATCAGTTGATTTTTTTTCACACTTTTGGCAGTGTCAGGGTTTGAACTCAAGGCCACCCGCTTCCTAGTCAGGCACTCTGCCACTCAAGCTACAACTCTAGCCCAGGGTCATCAGTGGACCTCAGGAGTTCCAGAGCAGCTTGGGCAATCCTGACTCAATTACTCAATAAATAAAATATACTGAGAAAAACATTTAATTTTTAAAAAGTGGACTAAATTGTTAGTTACATTTTTTAAGTTCCTTTTAAAAACATTATTCTCTCCAGGCACCAGTGGCTCATGCCTGTAATCCTACCTGCTCAGGAGGCAGAAATCAGGAAGATCGGGGTTCAAAGCCAGTCCAGGCAAATAGTTCTTGAGACTCTATCTCGAAAAACCCATCATAAAAAAGAACTGGTGCAGTAACTCAAGGTGAAGGTCCTGAATTCTAGCCCCAGTGCTAGAAAAAAAAAATTATTCTCATTATTTTTGTGCTCACTTTGGCAGTACATATTCTAAAAAAAAGAACATTACTCTCTTTTGGTGTTAGGATATTTAAATTACAGGACTAGTCTCAATCCAGAGTGGACCGTTTCCAGATCTGGCTTTCCACCCACATGGCCATCTGCTGTAAATCTGCCACAACCAGAAACCCAGAAGAGGCTCCCCACCAACAATGTGGGAGGTACCGGGAAGATCCCTGAGAACAGATGAATGAGGAAATCCCAGGAGAAGTCAGGCAAATACTCCTCACCAAGTAAAAGAGAGAAAGAAAAAAAAAGCGAGTTTTCTGAACAAAAGTCTGAAATTGCCCCAGGTGATAAGCTAGAGAACCCGTGAGGAGGTGGGAATATGGAAATATTGAAGGGTCCCTGAGTTAGGTGGCCTGGCATTTAGACTGAAGCCACGTGAATAAATGCCTCGTCAGAGAATTTAGGCAGTCAACCAAAAGCACCAGAGCAAACCACAACATTCAAGAAAGGCAATGGTTAGTACAGTTCACACCCTGGCTAGGAGCCAGCCCGTCACCAGCCAAACCCAGCTCAGCACCTGTTTTTGTACAGCCTGACAACTAAGAATGGCTTTTACGTTTCTAATCGATTTGTTGATAGCAAACACAATAACTTTCAGCTACAGTTAAGTGAAATTATCCCCCTTTCCCCCCAAAAACAAATTTCATTCTCAGGCCAGGTGCCAGCGGTTCACACTGTAATCCTAGCTACTTGGAAGCTGAGATCAGGAGGATCACAGTTCAAGGCCAGTCCAGGCAAATAGTTTGCAAGACTCTATCTCCAAAATAACCACAGCAAAATGGACAGGAGATGTGGCTCAAACGGTAGAGCACCTGCTTTGCAAGTGTGAAGCCCTGAGTTCAAACCCAGTCACACCAAAAAAAAAAAAAATTCATTCCAGGCCAGAGGTGTAGGATGAGTGGTTAGAGAGCATGTATAAAACCCTGGGTTCAACCACCAGGACCAAAATGTAAATACAAATAAACACATACGTATATAATATGTGATAATATATTATATGGTTACATAATATATATTATTCTCTTTGTAGGCCTATATTACCCAAAATTTTGTAGTCAGTTACTGTATTTTTAATTTCCTCAATAAAAAGTTGTGCAGACTTGTACAACTTGAAAGGGCTGACACCTGAGCGCCTTGGGGGAGGGGGAGGAGGCTGGTGGTGGCTTCCTAGGGTGTGCTTGGAGTTTTGTACCTTGCATTTCCTAAAATCTGTCCCCAGCCTCCCTCAGCCAGGTTTTCTCTGTCCCTCACCACTTACTTTCAGCACCACCTAGCGGCTGAAGTTCAAACTGTGAGTCCCCGCCCACTTCTGCTGCTGGGAGGTCTGGGGGGCCCTCCAAGATTCTGGCTTCTCTGTTCTCATCCCAGCCCAAGGAGGCGAATGAGGCCTGGCCCTCCCGGCTCACAGACGTGTTTATAAACCTCGACCCCTGGAGGAGGTTTAACTGCAGTGGCTGGACCTTGCGGCTGGTCCCTCAGAGCTGTGCTCTGGAAATGCCAATGTGGGTGTGGACAGGGCGCTGTCCCATGATGATCCAACCCTGCCCCAACCCCTTACCAGCCTCTGTTGTCTATGGGACCCGAGAAGCATAGCCAGCAGGAAGGTTCAAGGGTCTGGGTCCCTCTCCCCTCTGGGCAGGTGGAGCTCCCCTCTCCCCAGCTGCCTGAGAGTAGTGCTGTCCTCATGTGGCCCCAATCTCCTTCCTTACCTCCACCATAGCGAGTCCTCCATTGAATTTTCCCCAGAGTTGGTGACATGGGCCTCCAGGGGTCTCTTCCCAAGAATCGTCAGCCACACACTGGTTAAGGGCCAGAACTAGCTACATAACTCATCAGGCCAAATGCAAACACAGGTCACCTTGTTCAAAAATGATTAAGATTAAAAATGATTTAAGTTGGCAACAGCAGTATTAGACCCAGTACAGGACCAGCCCTTTTTAAAATCTTTTTTTTTTTTTTTTTTTGGTGGCACTGGGATTTGCAATCAGGGTTTGATGCCAGCCCAAAGCCAGCCCTTTTTATGACATGCTTATAGGACATCACCCAGAGGACCTGGCCAGAACTCCCCTCAATAGATCTTCCCACAAACCCTGCTGAGTTAATAGTGTTATGTCCACTTTTTAAAATTGTGATAAAGAACCTGGCATGGTGGCACACACCTGACATACATAGTGAGACCCTGTCTCAAAAAAATCAAAACAAGTTGGGTGCCAGTGGCTCACATCTGTAATCTTAGCTACTCAGGAGGCAGAGATCAGGAAGATCGAGGTTCAAAGCCAGACTGAGCAAATAGTTCATGAGACCCTATCTTGAAAATACCCAGAACAAAAAAGGGCTGGTGGAATGGCTCAAGTGGTAGTGTGCCTGCCTAGCATGGGAGAGGTTCCGTGTTCAAACCTTACTACTGCCTAAAATATTGTGGTAAGATATACATAAGGTAAATCTTTTTGTTTGTTTGTTTGTTTTTTGCTTTCCTTTTCTTTTTATTTATTTGTTCATTTATTCACATGTGCATACATTGTTTGGGTCATTTCTGCACCCTGCTCCCTCCCCTACCGTCCCCCCTCTCAGTTTCAGGCGGGACCACAATGTAAATCTTACCGATGTAACTATTTTAAGTGTATAGCTCAGTGTGTTCTCGTTGCTGTGCAAACTCAACTCCCAAAGACTTCGTCTTGCACCCCCAGCTGTAAATGTAGGTGAAACCATACCGCATTTGTTTCACGGCCGGCTTATTCAGTTAGCGTAACGGCCTCAAGGTTCATCCGCACTGCAGCATGATCGGACGGCCTTCCACTCAGAGTCTGATTAACGTTCTGTCCTGTGAGACCGCATTTTTGTTATTCACCCCTGGGTCAGTGGATATTCAGTTCGGCCCCACTTTTTGGCTACTGTGATTACTGCTACTCTGCACACAGGTGTACAAGTATCTGAGACCCTGTTTTCAATGTTTCTGGAGGAATACCCAGAAGTGGCATTTCTGGGGCTTACAGTAGTTCTATGTTTCATTTGGTTTTTTTGGTGGTACTGAAGTTTGAACTCATGGCCTTGCACTTGCAAAGCAGGCACACCTCCAGTCCACTTTGCTTGGTTATTTTGGAGATGGGGGGGTCTCATAACTATTTGCCTGGGCTAGCCTCGAACCACAGTCCTTTTGACCTCAGGCAGGATTACAAGTGTGAGCCACCAGTTCCCCGAGTGAAGGAACCCTTCAGGAACGACTTCTTTCTCACCACAGAGCTGAATAGTCGTCCTGTGTCTCACCAGTGCAGGTTGACAATACTGACTGCCCATCACTCACTTGGCATGGAGTCATTTTCTGTCCCTGGATTCACATCCGTGAGGGAGAGGGACCACCGGGGGTATTTGTGAGAGGATGCAGGAGGCAGAAACTTCTGAGTCCCTCTCGCCTGCCACTCCTTTGTGCACAGGTTTCTCTGGTCATATCCTCTCTCCTTCCTTCCTGTCTTCCCTGCCCTTTGTGGCCACCCTGCTTCCCCAGAGTCTTCATGTCTCCTCTTCAGCACCCTAAATCCTCCTTACACAGCAGAGCAACAAAGAGCTCTGAATTAGGAGCCCAGAGGGCCTGGGTTCAAATCTCAGAAAATATGAGTCAAGGCATGAAAACCGGGCTCAGCTGTAGTGCAGAGGCCCAGGAGGCTGGGCAGTTGGGGTGCAGGCCCTGAGACACCACGCCACTTCCTCTGCCTTTGGCTCCATGTCAGCAGCTCCCAGACCCCGTGGAGATGGAGCAAGTCCACAGGGCTGCGAGGCTAAAGGGACATCTCAGATGTGAAAATGCGTATCACTGCACAGACCCAGGGCACATATGTGACAAAGGTCATGCCAGTCTGCAAAGAATCTCCAATCCCACAGTTGGTGGGTGGCAGGGCTGGTACCTGAGCTGAGGGAGCGAATTCTGGGGGGGAGGGGTGCCCGATTGCCTATCCCCTCCTCTCCACACTCCCTTCTCTTCCATTTCTGCCTCTCCAGGGACCTCACCCCTCTGCCCTTAAGCTGGACCTGGACACCTGGTGCTCTAGCCATGGCACGGGAGTCCCAGGTGTCCAATCCCTCCACAGGTAAAGCAGAGCAGGTGTTCAGTCAATAATGGAAAAGAGACAATAAGAAAAGGACCTACTTATTTCCTGGAGAGCCACCCCCACACACAAGCTGTAAGTGAGTGTTTGAACGCTCTGCATGGTCCTCCTCTTTAAAATGGAGCTATGATAAAAGCACTGCGGGGGGTGGGGGGGTTAAAAACTGACCAGGGTGATGCAAGGCAGGCACAGTGCTCTGCACGGAGCCAGAACAGCGGGCAGCTTCCATTACTACCATTCATCACCAATGTTAGAGGAGCCTCTGATGAGGACCATAGGCCCAGCGTGGGAGCGTGTGCAGCAGGATGGAGGATGGGCTGCAGGGCTAAAAGGAGGGGAACGAGAACCCAGACATTCTTTGCCAGATAAATCTTGTGTTCCTGAGAGCTCTGTCTTCCCCACCTTCCCCTGTCTCAACACCCCTAGCACAGACAGGAGAAGTCAGCTGTGGGAGACGAAGACCTTCCCAGGAGTCAGGGGCCTTCACTCCTCACCTCCTGGTCTGACACAGGAAGCAATCTCTTGTCCCATCTTCAACCATGTTGTCTGGGGACTACAGCAAGACACAGGGAGCCAGCAGGTACCAGAGGGGACTTGAGCTCAGACTGTGGGGGACGGCCTCCGCACTTGATGTTCTTCCTCTGTACTGGGCAGAGGCGAGTGGGCTGTGGATGGTCAAGTGTGGGAGATGGGTGGGGGTTACTGTGGATAGTGGAGGCTGGAAGCAGGATGCAGGTAAGAGTGGCACGGGGAGCTCAGCCTCACTGCACCCATCCTACAGGCCAGTCAGTCACTTGTCTGGCTCTTCTACCTACCTGGGGCTGCTTGTCTGTGTGTCCCAGAGACTAGCACAGGCCAGTCATGGAGGACTGTGAAGGACCTGGGGAAGGACTGCTCCCCATAAGGAGCTGTGTCACCAGCCCTCAGGACCCTCCCAGGAAGTGAGACCCTCTGGAAGGAAAATGTCTCAGTCCCAGATCCTCTTTAGCAGACTTGAGCTCAGTCCTCCAGGATTCTGGTCTGTGGTGAAGGCTCCACACACCTGGCCTTGCATGCTACAGAGCAGATAGACTTTCCCAGAACAAATTACGTGAGGTGCCTGGGCCTTGCCTGAGATGAGTCTGCCCTATACCTGGCCCTCCACCCCTTCCTCCCAGGTGGCATTGACCATGAGAGTGCAGGAGCCCCCGTCAACAAATAAAAACCCTGGTGGGGCGCCGATGGCTCACCCCTGTAATCCTAGCTACTCAGGAGGCAGAGATCAGGAGGATTGAGGTTCAAAGCCAGCCTGGGCAAATAGTTTGCAAGACCCTATCTTGAAAATACCCCTCACAAAAAAGGGCTGGCGGAGTGGCTCAAGGTGTGGGTCCTGAGTTCAAACCCCAGCACCACCAAAATAAATAAATACATAAACACATAAAGTCCAAGACCCAGGAGAAAGATGGGGAGAACAGAGCCATTTGCATTGCCTCCCCGCACCACAGCAGTCCTCTGAGGTCCGCATGCCATACCTGGGGCTCTCAGAGATCCTGAGGCTGGACGCCAGTTCCTCCGGGCTACGCAGACCTGGCCAGGCCCGTAGGACGCTCACTGGCTGCATGCTCTGGCCATAGCCATGACGCACTGTGTCTGCATTTGGTTCCTTCCCTCAGCCCTCCAGTCCAGCCCCAACCAAGACTGGGCATAGAAGAAGAGCACAAAAACCCAGGTCATTGGAAACTATCTTTTCTGCTGGTATTACCCTTCTATGTGGTGAGGTCCTCAAGGGCAGGCCTCTAGACCCTTTGTGTCCCCAAGCCACACCGCTCCAGGACGTGCTGGCAAAGTTCGACAATGAATCAGTGAGGGCCCCTGAAGTTGGGAGGTGGACACACCTGAGTTCAGATCGGGCTATGCAATAGCTGTAGGGCCAACCCTCTCCGAGCTCAGCTTCCTCATCTGTGAAATGGGCTCATAGTACACCCTTCACCAGGGGACAGAGATGGAGAAGTCAAACTAGCCCTGCAAGCACTGAGCAGGATGTGGGCAGAGGTCCAGCTGTCAGCTTCCACCTGCCAGGTCCCAACCCCAGGCCTCCTGGGTAATTCTCCACTCACAAAATGCTCAGTCCAGTCCATGCTGGGGACCGATATAGTGACATAGTACCGTGCAACTTGGTTTGGCAAGCAGCTTCCTTCCTTCCTAGGCAGGGCGCCAGACAGCTTTTTCTGGAGCGCCAGCACTCGGACTTTCTGACTTTCCTGTCTTTGCTCACAGGACTTCTACCCACAGTGTCCTTAAGTGAAATATCTGCGCCAAAGAACACGTACATTTCAAATGCATTCAGCGATTCCCCAATGCCCTCATGAAAGGTCGCATTCATGGGCACTTGGCCTGCAACTCGGTTCTGCCCAGCCTTGCATCCCTGTGTCCTTAAAGGCTTAGGCTGCATCATGGCTACTTTTACTCATTTATTTCATGATTAACAGGCACATGGTGAAAAGGACACGCCTGCAGAATTTAAAAAAAATAAGTTATTAGTTGGGCACCAAGTGGCTTACGCTTGTAATTCCAGCTACTTGGGAAGCAGAGATCAGGAGAATCACAATTCAAGGTCAGCCTGGGCAAATAGTTTGCAAGATCCTATCTCGAAGATAGCCAACACACAGAGCTGGTGGAGTGGCTCAAGTAGTAGAGCGTCTGTCTAGCAAGCATGAGGCCCTGAGTTCAAACCCCAGTTCTGCCAAAAGAGGAAGGGAGGAAAAGAAAAGAAAAGCTACACACAGATTATCTAGAATTTTCATGATAGGTATGAGATGGTGACTTACAAAAAGGTTATACGGCAGACCCAAGACTGTTGGTGCAAATAATATGACAGGTTGAACACCTGCTTTCTTTCCAGGAGTCTGAAATTTTGGTATAAGCTAGGCAAAGAGTGTGACAATCTCCCAAGAAAAACCCTGGGCACTACATCTTTAGTAGGCAACAGTTCAACATGAGAACTTGTTGCTGAAGGAATTAATCACTGTGTGACTACAACAGGTGAGGACTCTTAGAATCTTGTGCCTGGTTTTTTCCTCCGAAAGGAAACATTTAAAAGTTTCAAGCCACTTCAATGCCTGTCCTCAGTTTCCTCCCTTGTAATGTGGGAGCAGCAGGACCGAGGCCATAAGGGGCTGGGGTGTAAACAGGAAATTCACTCCTTTATGGAACAGATCTCTATTGAGGGTCACTGTGTGGGGTGCAGGAGAGCAAGAGGGTGCAGAGCCCTGAGGGAGCATGGAGCCTGGCCAGAGGACCAGGCCCTTCCCAGGGTGCCCTGGGAGCAGGGTGTGGACAGCCCTGACGCCCATCCTTATTGAACAAGCAAGTCAGTTGAGCCACCTGAACCCCTGTTATTGTTTTGAGGGAACCTGTTATCGCCCTGATAAGCGCCTGTCAGAGGGATGTTATTTCTGGGCAGGACGAGAATCTACAGGACTGGGACTCCTTCCTGCCCCCCACCACGTAGGCCTGGTGCCTCCTGCCAGACCTGACTTGAGCGATAACCTTGGGCCTTGAGCCTGCTCCTGGCAGGGGACAGCAGTGGCCACTGTGGGATGTCCACAGCCTGCTGCTTAAGGCCTCCAAGCCTGGATTCCTGGAATTGTCTGACAGAATGGAGGCCTGCTCTCCATCCCGCTGACAGCCCACACCAGATTAGGTTATTTTGGTCACTCCAACCGTTTGGGTTTTGGCCTGACACATGTCTGTATGAAATTACCCTAGCTCTGAGCTGAGAGGCCTGGCTGATCTCTGTAATCTGCAAAGTGCTGGGCCTGTTTTCAATTACGGTAGTATTCTTGTCACTGGAGACACGGTCCTCTCCCTTCTCACCATGGCCTGCCAAGTCCCTGGCAGCAGTAATAAATCTGGCCCCTGGTCAAAATCCTCACTCTTGGCCATGCTGAGTCTCATCCATTGTGCTTTGCTTTATTTGATTTTGTGTTTTTGTATTGAGTTTTAATTTACACTCCCAAAAGTTTACAAATCTTAAGCATTCGGATCAATACATATTTACATATTGTATATACCCTTGCGACCACCAGCTATGTCACCCCAAAAAAGTTCCCTCATGTTCCTTCCTCACCAACTCCCACCCCCACTACTCTTACCTCTAGAGCCAAAATAAGTTTTGCCAGGGTTTGAATTTGATGTAGACGTAATTACAGCATGTTTTCTCTTGTATCAGGCTTCTCCTACTCAACGTAAGTTCTGTTAAAAGATAAAAGTTATCGTTTTATTGACCAGAAACATAATATAGGTTCATTGTAAAAATTACAGATAATGTACAAGAGAAAAAAAGACCACTTAAATATCCACCTCCCCTGTTTTTTTCCCTTCCCTCCCTCCCTCCCTCCCTCCCTTCCTTCCTTCCTTCCTTCCTTTAGCAGTACTGGGGTTTGAACTCAGGGCCTCAAGTTTGCTGGGCAGGCCCTCTTACCACTTGAACCATTCCACCAGCCCTTTTTTTGTATGTGATAAGTGTTTTGGAGACAGGATCTTGTGAACTATTTGCCAGGGGCTGGCTTTGAACCTCAGTCCTCCTGATCTCTGCCTCCTGGCTATAGGTTTAATTGTACAGACTTTTTAAGGCAAATGAAAGTATTTTCCAACTTCAATCAATTTGTCTTAAACTTACTTTCCGTTACCTTTTTCTCACTTAGGAGAGCATAGGTGTCTTCCTGTGTTAGTATGGGTAGATTGACCTTGGACCTGTAGTGTTTGTTCAGCCTGCACTGCCCACCCCCTGCTAAAGGGGGTGCAGGTTTGACTTTTCTCCCTTGTTTGACTTTTCTCTACAAACCTCTCTTGCTTTCAACACGCTGTGCTTCATAAGAGCAGAGAGCTTGTCTGTCTGTCCACAGCTGCCCCCCCAGCACTCTAAGTGTTCAGTCAACATTGTGGAAGGAATGCCTGTGTGAATAGGCAAGCTGCAATGGGCCCCTTGTGCACAGTCTGTGTTTGATGATACTTGAAAGAAGATTCTTAAAGCCATGTTTTTGACCAAACAGAATGCATATGCTTAAGTTGTTTTGTTATAGGGCTGGAGGCGTGTGGCTCAAGTGGTAAAAGAGCCTGCTTTGTAAGCACAAAGCCCTGAGTTCAAACCCCAGTCCTACCCCAGCCCCCCAGAAAGAAGAATTTAATATTTTCTTTGTTATAGATTGCCAAATCAGACCTGATTGCCTGCTCAAGATCCTGGGTCTGATTCACAGCACCAAAAATAATGAATTTAATTTTAAAAAATTGCCAAATTCAAGCTGGGTGCTGGTGGCTCATGCCTGTAATCCTAGCTACTCAGGAGGCAGAGATCAGGAGGATCACAGTTCAAAGTCAGCCCAGGCAAATAGTTCACAAGATCCTATCTTGAAAACACTCATTACAAAAAAAGGGCTGGTGGAGTGGCTCCAGGTGAAGGCCCTGAGTTCGAGCCCCAGTACCACAAAAAAAAAAAAAAAAAAGAAAGAAAATGCCAAATTACCTTCCAGAAAGAGTCATTTATTTATACGCTCGCTCTGCCAATTTTTTTGGTAATACTGGGTTTGAACTCAGGGCTTTGTGCTTGCTGGGCAGGAGGCCGGTGCTCTCCCACTTAAGCCACTCTGCCAGCCCATGTCAGTTCTTGCTGAACACTTCTCTGCGCGTTCCACTGTCCCAGATGCCCGAGACACATGAACAGTTGGTCTGCGTCTTTGAGAAGCAAGCGCCGCCCTTCTGCCTGACCTTACTCAGATGTGGGGAGCCGTTGAAAAGTTCCCTAGAAGGAGGGATGTGTGCTCAATACTTCAATTACACTGACACTTGTGTACAAATTACCTTGTTAATTTTCCAGTCACTAGAATTTTTTCTTTTTCTTTTTTTGGCAATGCTGAGGATCGAACTCAGAGCCTCATGCATGCTAGGCAAGCGCTCTACCACTGAGCTACTACCCTCAGCCCCATCAGTTGTGTTCTATTACTTTCCTCAACACATATTTTTTGAGTACTTATTATATAGCAGGCATTCTAGGCCCTGAGGGGACAAGAGTGAAAAAAGAAAAAAAAAAAGATCCCTGCCCTTCATGGAGCTTACCTGACTGCTGGAGAGACAGACAATAAATCAAAACAAAATAAAAAAACAACTGTAAGTGTGTATGATGGTAAATGTAGGGAATGAAATTAAGAACTGGGTGTATAGCTGGGTACCGGTGGCTCACACTTGTAATCCTAGCTACTCAGGAGGCAGAGATCAGGGGGATCATGGTTTAAAGTAAGCCCAGGAAAATAATTTGAGAGACCCTAGCTCAAAAATACCTAACACAAAAAGGGCTGGTGGAATGGCGCAAGTGTAGACCCTGAGTTCAAGCCCCAGTACTGCAAACAAAACAAAACAAAAAAACTGGATGTGTGTAACTCAGTGGTAGGGTGCTTGCCTGACATGTGCGATTCCCCACGGGAAATTAACAAAAGAAGGAGAAGAACCCCAGGGAACCAGGGATCACAGTGTTGAAGGGGATTGTCAGGCAAGGCCTTGCTGGGAAGATACACCAAGACTTTCCTCACTGAGAAGCAGACTTGCAGATATCTACTGTGACAGCAATCTAAGCAGAGGAAATGGCAGGTACAAAGGCCCTGAGGCAGCCAGGAGCCTTGGTTTGAGGAACAGCAAGGAGGCCAGTTTGACTGGAATGGAATGAGCAAATAGAAGAAAAGAGTAGAAGAAAATGAGGTCACAAAGGTGAAATTGAGCTAGGTTAGGAAGGCCTTGAGGACTCTGGCTTTTACCCTGAGTGAGACAGTTCTGGGAGGATGTGAGCAACAGAGGAACACAACCTGAGTTACATTTTAACATCATCCTACAGGCTATGGATTATAGACTGCAGTGGGGAGGAAATAAAAGCAGGAATGTGAATAAGGAACACCGCAGTAATCCAGGTGAGAGACGGTCTATATTTTAAAGATAACACCAAAAAGATGTACTGGAGAATCAGACATGCAGGGGCCAGCTGATTCCTAACTTGCAATGGTTCCCCTTTGGCCTAATAATGGCGCAAAGCATGTCCTACAGCTGTTCAGTCTTTCTTTCCCAGTACAGTGTTCAATAAAGTACATGAAGCTGGGCGTGGTTGTGCACACCTGTAATCCAAGCACTCAGGATGCTCAGGCAGGAGGATAGTGAGTTCCAGGCCAGACTACGCTGCATAGCGAGACTGGTAGGTTGGTAGGTTGGATGCATTCAATGTGTGGTCAACATATCTCCAACTCGTGAGCGGTTTAGCAAGGCCTATTCCCATAGCAAGTAGAGGAGCCCGGGTATTTGTTTCGCATCGCTGCACAACAAATGACTCAGAATCTAGTGGCTTAAAACTATAAGAAGCATGTATTATCTCTTCGGTTTCAGTGGGCTAGGAATCCAGGGGAGCTCAGCTGGGTGGCTTTGGCTCAGGGTCTTTCCTGGGGCAGGAGGAGGGCTAGAGGATCCACTTCCGGGTGGTTTACATCACCTGCAGTTGGTCTCAGTGCCTCCTCAAGGTGTCTCCACTGGGCTGCTTGAGTGTCCTTAGGACATGGTGGATGGCTCCCTGCAAAGGGAGAATGTACAGGCCATGTGGGAGCTATTCTTTTCTGATCTTTTTTTTTTCCCCTCAGTACTGGGGCTTGAACTCAGGGCCTTCGCCTTCAGCCATTCCACCAGCCCTATTTTTGTCATGGGTTTTCCGAGACAGGGTCTCGAGAACTATTTGCCTGGGCTGGCTTTGAACCACGATCCTCCCGATCTCTGCCTCCTGAAGACCTAGGATTACAGGCGTGAGCCAGCGGCGACTGGCTTGATCTTCATTTTTGTCACACGACATCCACGAGTCATATGTCCCAAGGACTGGCCCGGCTCGGAGGTTTTTGACCTGAGACCCTGTGAGGACAGAGCTGCTGTGGGCTAACATAGGATGCTGGGCACCTCTCACAAGCCGGGTACCGTGGCGATGTCAGGCAGTTCCCTCAAGCTCTTCTTCAGCCATCTTCCCGGTGACCTGGCCACCGACTTTCAGAAGCCTTCGTCCTCACGCTTGGTGGAGGGGTCTCGGCCAGCAGCTGCTGGTCCTGCATCAGCACCCACGCCAGCTCTGCGCTCTCAGGGCTGGCTCGACAGTGCTGGTGGGAGGTTGGGAGGGGCTGTGGGCCCTGCTCTCTTCTGGTGGTTTGCAACAGGTGACAGATGCCAGGAGGCCGGAGACACAAAGCCCCCTGCACAGTCATGTGTAAGGAAAGTTATTACCAAGCGGATGGCCTGTACCCAGTGCTCTAGAGAGAAGCTCGCTGTTACTAAGTAACCACTCGAGGACGCCTAGTAGTGTAACTACCAGCTGAACTCACATGCATCATAGATGTAGTAACTTGGCTGGATGCCACCTTTGTCTACCCCTGTGTAAAACCCACTGCACTGAGCAGCCTGGGCTGCTACTCATGATGGGGCCTGACAGGCTGGCCAATGGCAGCAATGAATAATAAAGTATATAAACTCCCTCCTGGCTCCTGTTTGCACTCCGTTCTGCATGAGTCAAGGCACTTATCTGCGTGGAGCAGGGTACTTGACTCCCTTCATGACTAGGAGGAAGTTATAGCTAAGCTCCCCAGTTTTGGGGGCAGATTTGGGGGAAAAGAAAGCCTGGGTAAGGAACCAGCCTCTCTGGAATTCCAAGAGCAGAGGGACTCAATTCTCCCTGAAGGGTATCTGGCTAGGAGTTAAGCATTGTTAAAATATTAATCAGTAGTGGCTCACACTGTAATCCCACCTACTCAGGAGGCAAAAATTAGGAGGATCATGGTTTGAGGCCAGCCTGAGGAAAAGTTAGCAAGACCCCTTCTCAATCAATAAACTTGAGTGTGGTGGCTCAAGCCTGTAATCCCAGCTACTGAAGAGGACATAAGTAGGAAGATCATGGTCTGAGGCCAGCCTAGGGCAAAAAGCACAAGACACTACCTGAAAAATAATTTAATCAAAAAGGGGGCCTGGTTCAAGGGTGGAGCCCTGAGTTCAAACCCCAGTAGGGACCCCTCCAAAAGAATGTTAATATCATAATAAATCTTATTGCAAGGACTCTTTAATGTTTCTTTTTCTTTCTTTCTTTTTTTTTTTTTTTTTGTGGTACTGAGGCTTGAGCTCAGGGCCTACACCTTGAGCCACTCCTCCAGTCCTTTTTTTTGTGTTGTGTTTTTTCGAGATAGGGTCTCAGGAACTGCTTGCCGCGACAGGCTTGGAACCTCAATCCTCCTGATCTCTGCCTCCTGAGTAGCTAGGCATGAGCCACCGGTGCCTGGAAGTGTTTATTTTACTTTCAAATAATCCAAGTTCTTGGGGGCCAGCCATTTGGACCGTTTGCGCGGCCTTCCCTTGTGCCTGGTTGACTTGAGCTGGAGCTGCCCCCCAAGCAGCCCCTTCTTTGGCAGCCAGTGGCACTGTCATCATGGCAGTCCACAGTTGCTCCAGGAAATTCCACTGCAGCTGGAAGGAGCCAGCCTAGAATTCCGCTTCAGGACTTGCTGCAGTCACTCCACTCCAGTCGCCCTGCACCGGTGGCCATGACACCCCCTGGTGAACTCTTAGCTGGCCGCACCCATCCTGACGGGGTGGGGCGTGGGGGGGGGGCACCACGTCAGTGACTGGGGAAAAGCTCTGATTGGTGCTTATGAGAGGCTTGTGATTGGTGGAACTAGAAGCCGCCACGCCCCTTTTCTGTCTATATAAGCAGGCTGCTTCGCACCCTGGGGTTCGTTCCGGAGGCTTCCTCGTGTTGTGCTCGCGCTGCTTTGCGCTAACACTAGGCTTCTGTAACGGTTTCTCGGGACTGGCTGGGATTTTACCCTGGTCATACTAAATGCAGGAGAAAACTCAGACTTCAGCTTCCAGCCCCAAGCCTCCAGCAGCAGCAGCTAAAGGACATTAGAAAGTAATTCTGGATGCCATAAGCCCCTGGGATTTCTGGTACAGTAAGTCCGAGGCTCATTCCGCGGCTAGGAGAGAGCTGCAGAGTTCCAAAGGGGAGACTTGAGAGACTATGGAAGTTCTAAGAGGTGACAGGTAGCTAAGACTTTGGAAAGCAAGGAACCTTAAAAAGTCAAGACGCTGAGTTCCTGTTGCTAGCAGAGTTCCAGAGAGCTGCAAGGGGTTCGGAGGCTCCTGACACCCAGAGCTGAGGGCTGCAGCACTAGCTGCTGGGGGCAGGGCTGCTGGCTTTGAAGACGCAGGGAGTGCTCTGACCTGGGCCCCAAGTGCAGTAAGACTCTAGCTCTGAAAGCCTGTGAGGTTTGAGAGCCTGTCCCAGTGTTGTGCTTTTTCGAGATGGAGTCTCGTGCACTATTTGCCCCAGCTGGCTTTGAACTGTGATCCTCCTGATCTCTGAATCCAGAGTAGCTAGGATTACAGGCGTGAACCACCTGTAATGGCTTCCCAGCTCCCCATGGCAATCTGGGAGCCCCTCAGAGAGGCCAAGCATCATCAGCTGTCACACAGCTTGGACAGTAGTTGGGGCCCCAGGACTGTACCTGCCAGGCAGCTCTTCCAGGAAGTGCTGAGCTGGTCCAGTCTCTGAACCCAGTGCCCAGCAGGAGCTCCACCCTGCACAAAAGCTTCAATTCCCCCACCCTTGCCTCTGAGGGGCGCCATGTACAGAGGGCCCAGTACCTGAGAGGTGAGTTCTCTCTTGCTGAGTCACACCCCTGGCTCCAGTTCCTCTGATTTTTTTTTTTTGTGGAACTGGGATTTGAACTCAGGGCCTCCTCACATGTGATAGGCAGGCGCTCTTACCACTTGAGCTACTCTGCCAACCCTTTGTGATGATTTTTTTCAAGGTAAGATCTTGAGAACTATTTGTCCAGGCTATCTTTGAACTGCAATCCTCCTGATCTCTGTCACCTGAGTGGCTAGGATTACAAGCGTGAGCCACCAGCACAGGGCTCCTGACCTCCTTTTGGATGTTAGGTTACAAGGATGGGGGACACAGAAGGACTGTGTATATCTGGTTCCCCGCTCCTTTTGACCTGTTAAGAAGCTAAGGGGCACAGACAGAAAGCTGGAAGGCTCGTCTTGCAAAGGGAAGTTCTGAAACCCCCCTGTTGGCCCTGTGCTTTGGCTAGGCATAGATTCCCTCTCCGTGTTTCAGAATAATAAACAGCACCCATCTTGGACACGCAGACCTATCGGCTAATGATTAGGGGCGCTACAGACAAGACCATGTACTTCCCCAGCTCAGAAAGTATAAGGACCACCACCATTTTGAGACTTTACTCCCATGTCCTGTGTGGGGGACAGAAAATGTCCCCTTCCCCCCATTTCTCCTTACTTTTACCGTTATTCTAAAGTAAATGCTTGCTAAAAAACATCCACCTTGTGTGACTCCTTGTTAGACACCTTAAAAAATGCTTTTCACGTGTGGATATCAAGTCCTGGTGATTTTGCATGGAAGCCGGGAAGCTGAGGGACCCCCTCATCCCTCAAGTGGTGACAGGTACCATTACTGCTGTCACTATTACCACTTGCTATCTAACCCGAGGCCCTTTTTTGGGCTAATTGGAAGCCAGGCCCTTGCTGATCCTTCCTTCATTCCTTCTTCCCTTCCTCCCCTTTATTTATTTTTTGGCACAGGGCGTGACACTTGCTAGGCAGGCACTCTACCCCTTGAGCCACTCTGCCAGGTCCCCCCTTTTTTTTTTTTTTTAATTTAAGAAACAGCATCTCCCTGTGTTGCCCAGGCTGGCCTGGGACTCCTGGACTCAAGTGATCTCATGCCTCTGCCTCCCAAGGGCTATGGGTCCCTGTCACCACACCTGGCCTCCTCCACTTGCTCTTGCAAGGTAAATATTTTCACCCACTCCTTCCCTCGATCCTTCACTCCCCCAAGTGTCCCCAAACTGGCCTTCTTCCTCATTGTTCTGCTAACTATTGAACGACCACTATGTGTTTGACTCTGTGCCTGCAGACTGGAAACCCCTCTGCCCATCCTCACACAGATCAAGTCTTTCTGGTCGACAAGAGCCTTCTCATGGCCTCCCTTCTCTGAGTCTCAATCTGTTCATGGGCAAGATGTGCTTGGAGGGTGGCCCCTGTACACTCCTGAATGTGAGACTCCCTTGCTGTCAGCAACTGTCTGGGAGGGAGCCAGGCTTCTAGGCTTGGAGGTGATGTATTCTCCCAGCTCTGTGGGGTCCAGTCCACCCATTTCACAGAGGAGAACGTTGAGGGCGAAGCAAGCACCGCTCACCTCTCTCCGGAGGTGGAAGGGATGACCCAAACAAGTGCAGACATGTAGCAAAAGACTGGGGTGGGGGTGGGGGGGGAAGACCCTGAGGACCCTGCCCTCCTCTGCCCTCCAAGCCGCAGACCCCAGGTAAACAAGTTTTGTTGTTGTAGTTGCTTCATTGGGGTGGTTACTTTGTTATTCCTGCCTGTTCTCCGCCTTCCTCCACCCTCAGCACATCTTTGCACCTCCCGGCCCGGGGTCTCCTGGTGGCCTCCATGCGGGCCATCCACTCCCTCCCCGGAGCCCCGAAGTTGCCCCCTGCAGAGGGAAGGAGGGTAGTGGAGGAGACTGGGGTGGGAGTGGAGGAAACCGAGGGCTTCAGGGCTGGTCCAGGGGATGGTAAGAATTTTGGACATTCATGAAATGTTTACGGAAGCCTGACCCGCAAATGTGCCCGCCTAAAGAGCACGAAGTGGCTTTTTGTTTTGGTGGGACTGAGTTTTTGAACTCAGGCCTTCGTGTATGCAAAGCAGGCGCCTTACCGCTTGAGCCACACTTCCTGTCCATTTTACTCTGGTTATTTTGAAGATGGGGGTGGGGGTGTCTCACCAACTATTTAGTTGGCCTGGCCTTGAACCGCAATCCTCCCGATCTCAGCCTCCCAAATAGGTAGGATTACAGGCGTGAGCCACCCACCGGAACACAGCTGGGAGCAGGACGTTTTGAACGCTGGGGTTCCCATTCCTTTAGCAAGCCATTTGGGCCTTTGAGAACCTCAATTTCCACGTGGGTAAAATGGGCATGAAAATAGCACCGAGCTCTTAGGAGCACTGTGAGGACGGCCGGAAGCAGGCCTGGTTAAGCCCCTGGATTGTCCTTCCCGATGGGGCCTTGGGTCCATGCGCAAGTGTCGCTCGCGGCGCCGCGAGCAGGCTCCGGCGGGCTCAAGGCAACCGCCCGGGGGTGGAGGAACGGAAGCGAGGGAACAGCGCGCAGGTGGCGCTCACTTGGCCGCGGAACCCGCACCCCGAGCCCGGGGCGGGAAAGGCGGCTCCCGGGGCGGGGCGGGGGGGGCGCCTATCAGGCCCCGCCGCAGACGGTCACACGCCCCCGGCCGGCGCCGCCCACTGGAGCTCCGCTGTAGCTGCTGCCACCACCCCGCCGCGAGGTGACTTCCCGCGCCGCGCCCGCTGCCGCCCGCCGCTCCGCAGCCCGAGCCCCGCAGGTAAGCGCCCGGACGGCTGTCCAGGCCGAGCGGCTGGAAGGCTGGGGGACTCGTGTCCAAGTCCCTCTCCACCCGGGCAAGTCACTTGCGGGGCGACGACTCGGGTTTTGAAACGTCCCCTGTGGCTGGGGGGTGGGGGCTCAAGGTCGCTTCCCCGCGATCGTGCCAACCGCGGCCTCCGCGCGCCTCAGTCTCCGCATCCGTGCAATGGGGTCGCCCCTCTGTGTCGCGCCCTGAGGGTCCAATGCCCCAGTACCGCCCTCCTGCGTGGCCTCCGGGGACAGGGCTCGGCCCTTGGCGTCTTGCGTCCCGCCCCTCCCCACTCCCCGGCCAGGACGCGGCGCGGCATCGCCAGTCCTGGGCCGGGACGACACAACCCCGGCGACCACTAAAAGGGAAGATGGCGTCGGGCACCTGTCCCCGTCGAGAGCCCGGCCCCGCACACCTGCGGAAGGGCAGGAGCAAGGCCTCGTTACGGGGCGCGGGGAAAGTCCGGAACGGGAACTTGCACGCGGAGCCCGGCGCCACCTGCCCGCGCCCCTGCGCTGGTGCCCCGCGGCCCGGTGCGGCCCCAGGTCGTCGGCCCGGCTCCCTTCGTCTGGAGCGGGTGTTTGAATGGCCGCGGGCGCGCTCCCTGGGGTGGCCCGGCCATCACCAGCCCTGGGTGGGGCAAAGTGGTGTCATTTTCCCGGTCGGCCCCAGCCCTCTGGATGCCGATCGCTTTGTGAACCGTTAATTGCTGCTCTAATTGCCCCTGAGTGAGCCCCCCGCGGCGGCACGTCGTTGTTGTTGTCGTCCTCGCTCCTGCTGCTGTAACATTGTTCCGACTGGGGCCTGGGAGAACGCGGGCTGTCAGGCTCTTCCCGCCTGGGGAAGCGCTTAACTTCTGCGGAGCCCGAGTCCTCATTTCAGACAGAGAAACTGAGGCTTAGGTCCCAGGAGAGACACAGATGCTTGAGCTGTCCAAAAGCTCAGAACCCTTTCGTGCAGGCCAAGCCGAACCTCTCCTGTGTGGCCTTGGACAGGCAACTCCACCTTTCTGCCCCTCAGTTTCTTGGTTCTGTAAAGTGGGTCCCTGGGCTCCTGGCTGGATGTGAAGAACACTCGATCCAAGTGGCTTTTAGAGCTTCTGTAGCGTTCCTCGCTTACCCTGTTTCTGCTTCGTTTGCACTGCCTATGGAGTAGGTCTCAGGAGCCACCTGGACCTTGCCTTTGTTGGTCCTGTTTTCCAAATAGTCCCTAAAGTGTGGCCAGGGAGGGTTGCTAGAGCTGCATTCCAGTGTCCTGCCCTAAGAGGTGTTCACACAGGTCTTCTCACCCTGCCTTCCCCATATCTCACTGTTCCTCTCTTCCCTCTGGATTCTCTAGGATTTGGGGATTTCCATCCGTCTTACTCCGGTTTCTCTTTTTCCTTTGGTTTCTCTTTTTCCTTTGGTTTCTCTTTTTCCTTTCCTTCAGACTATGAAGCCTAAGATGTCCTTGAACTTGGCATTCCTCCTGCCTCAGAGGAATCCCCCCAAACTGAATCTTAGTCTGTTTTCTAAAGACTTGTTTGTTTGGCTGCAGAACTGGGGTTTGATCTCAGAGCCCCAGGCTTACAGGCAGGCACTCTCTTAGTTTTTTTTTTGTCACTAACACAATACCTTAGATCAGGTCGAAGTTACAAAGGACTTTGTTTGACTCAGAGTTGGGGTGTATAATACAAGGTGGAGGGGCACATCCACGATGATATAACTGGAGGCTCAGGCCTCAGGTGGCAAGAAACACTGGAGTACGTGTGGTGTCTCTGCTCTCTTGTAAAGCCACCAAGCGTGCAGTCACAGGGCTCCCTCTCTGAAGATCTTATCTAATCTTAACACTGGTTGGTGTAAATTTCCACACCTTAATTCCTTGTGATGGGGATTAAATGTAAACACAGGAGGCCTTGGGGGGAACTCAAACCATATCAGAACCACACTTCCATCTTCTGGAAGGTTCTCCATAAGCTTTGTCAATGTTTTGATTTACAAGTTTGTGTCCTTTCTCCCTCCTTTCCTCCTTCCTCACTTTGGAGGTACTGCTACTTGCACTCAGGCCTGCACCTTGAGCCTCTCCACCAGCCCTATTTTTGTGAAGGGTTTTTCCAGATAGAGTCTCTTGAACTATTTGCCTGGGCTGACTTCAAACTTCAATCCTCCTGATCTCTGCCTCCAGAGTAGCTAGAATTACATGCGTGAGCTTTCTTTCTTTATTTATGAGACATGGTCTTGCTATGGCCTTGAACTCGTGATCCTCCTGCCTTAAACTTCCAAGCAGCTGAGATTATAGATTTCACTTGCCAGGTGAGACTGGCTTCTAGAGCCTGGGCTGTCAGCCCATACCTGAAAATGCAGAATATCTTCTTTCTTTTTTTTGCAGTACTGAGGTTTGAGCTAGGCCTCTTGCTTGCCAGGCAGGCACTCTACCGTTTGGGCTGCAAACCTCCAGCCCTTAAGACATCTAAAGTTGATTTTTGCTGTGCTGGGAAGGAACCTAGGACCTCTGAGCATGGTCTACCACTGAACTACATCACCAGTGGTGGTGGCCTTTTTTGGTGGGGACAGTCTCAGCAGGGGTATTTCTCCTAGTACCAGGCACACTGTGAGGCCTTCCATGAGGTAGTGTGAGGCTTGAAACAGATCATTGGAGTGATGCAGCCCAGGCCTTAGGTGTCTGGCTGGCTTCACACCCTTTGCTGTCTCTGCTCAGTTGCCACTGCCTCTGAGGAGTCTTCCCTGACTACTCTTTCTCAACACAAAGGCCTCCCTCTCGCCAGTTCCTGTCCTTAGCCCTTGTTTACTGATGCTAAGACTATCTGAAATGGTCTCACATTTGTGTCCTGACCTACTAATTTGCCAGCTCAGTGAGTAAAGGGACATCAAACAGTAGTCCCCTGGTGCCTGGACACTTGAAATGACTTGAGCCAGATGGAGGGGCTACACTGGTGCTGATCACTGTAAGCCTCACTGCTTAGTTGGTACATGGAAATGATTTGGATTCACTGAGGTGCCAATGTACCAGAGATCATGACTTACAGACCACTTTCTTTCTTTCTGGTCCCCTTTGTCCAGTAAGTGGCAGGGGACATAGTTGGAGGGTCCCATTTACTGGGTGAGGGCGGTGTTTTCCCCTTTCCCTGGAAGGCACCCATTGTTGAAGAACCTGTAAGTTTGGACATTTACTGGCTTCTTGCTTCTCCTGTGGTGGACTTGGTGGATCCCAGCAGAGTCCATCTGTTTTTCTCTCCACCCAGAACAGTTCGGAGCAGTTTTGAGGAAACTCTGAACGATGCTCAGGTTTTGTTGTTGCGGGTTTTGTTGTTGCGGCCACCGGGAGGCCAGCAGTGGGTCTGGACTGGACACGTGTGGCTGCTTCCTCACCTTCCCTTTGTCCTGCCCTGGATGGTTGGGGCCCGGCTCTGGGGGAAGTACAGAATGTGAGCAGATAAGGCCATGGCCCAAGTTCCTCCTTGGCCCTGAGGCAAGGCCAGGCGGCAGAGGGAGAGGGGCAGGCGAGGTGGCCAGGGCACGGGCGGCACGGAGAGGGCAGCTGATTTGCCTAGTGTCAATATTAGGATGTGACAATACAAAACACCCGCGGGGCGCTAACCTGCCAAGCAAACCTGTTTTTCTGGAGATGGGAGAAAACTTGGCGCCCAGTTACCCAGTCTGAGAGGAGGTGCTGGCCCAGAAGTGCAGAGACAACAGAGAAGCCACCCGGGTTGATGGGGGACCCTGGGATTAGGATCTTTTAAGGTCCAGGACAGCCAGTGTGTTTTTTCCCCTATGCAAGTTGGCATTTGTGCTTCTAGCTTGCAGCTCAGGCTCTGCATTGATGCAAGCTGAATCCAGACCTTGGTGCATTGTGAAGACACCTGGGGCTGGCTCATAGAATGAATGAGCCGTTAGTGAGCGCTTACTGCATACCATGCATACAGCTTCAGAGGGCTCTCCCTCCTGCCCAAAGTGGGTATGTTTGGTCCCCTCATGTTCACCGTTTCAAAGAGAACCATCAGGTTACCAGCTACCCTCCGCTTCCTTTGGGCCCTTGTTCTACAGGTGGCTGGGCAGAGAGACAGGTAAACAGTTAACAAGGCCAAATGCCCAATCCAGGTTGGCTGACTCAGGTGCTAGGACAACAGGGACTAGGAGTGTTAGTTAAGGCTGCCCTGGGGAGGTGGGGAGGAAGTGACTTCTGGCCAGGCCGAGGGAAGGGCAAGTTCCCCAAGCCTGCCTGTGGAGTGTTGGAGGCAGAAAGGGGGAGTAAGGGATTGAGGGGAGACCTAAAAATTGTCTGAGAGGAAGGAGAAGACCTGTGCTCAGCAAGGCACAGTCCTTATTACTCAGGCCTGAACATTCTAGAATTTACTGTAAATACATGCTTTTTGGGGGTGGGGTGGGACTGGGTTTTGAACTCAGTGCTTCACACTTGCAAAGCAGGTGCTCTACTGCTTGAGCCACACCTCCAATACAAGCTTTTGAAACTTATAAACTAGGACCCAGATAGGATCTTATGCTTTGTACTTCATTAATGGGGACAGAAAAGGCAGTGTTCCCCTTTTTTGTGGTTATTTCAAACTCAGTGGAGAGAATTATTAAGCTGTTAAACTTCCTGTGCTGATTGGCGCGTACTTTAGATTTTTTGGGGGGTGCTGAGGATGGAACCCGGGGTCCTGTACATGCTGGGAAAGTGCCCTACCCTGAGCTCCACCCCAGCCCAAGATTGGAGCAGGAAAGAACCCCTGTCCCCCTGACTCCTGTTGTACAAATGAAGAACGGGGCCCAAGGGATTTGGCCAAAGTTGCCAGACTCCAGGGTCCAGCTGGCCAGGTCCCCTTGGCAAGGCCAGTCCCAGCCACGGGTCTGGGTCCTCCCAGCGTGGGGGAGCATCATTGATGAGAGAGACAGACTTTAAAGCAAACACTTGGACCTTCTGCTGCCCCGTGCCTGCAAAAGGAAACAGAAACCTTCCTTGTCAGTGTGGGCACGCTCTCCATCCAGCCCTGGACACAGGCACAGACGCACTGTGTGCAGGCTCGCTGGGGTCTGGGGAGAGGCAAACTGGAGAGCTAAGCCACCTCTCTGGCTTGCCCCTCAATGCTTTTAGAGTCTGTCACTCTGAAAGCATTGTGGGGGTGTCCCTTTACTTCCCAGGACTGAAAGAAGAGGAGGCAAAGGGCTTGACTTCTGATTAGTCCCCAAAAAGGTTCTGGGTTAGATGGCAAGTGGTAATAGTAACAGCAATAATAGTAACTGTCACCGCTTGAGGGGTTGAGGGGTCCCTGGGCGTCCCAGCTTCCATGCAAAATCACCAGGACTTAGATCCACATGAAAAGCTTTTCAAGGTGTCTCACAACCAGGACTCACAAGCTGGATGTTTTTAGCAGGGATTTATTTTAGAATAATAGGGTTAAAGTAGGGAGAAATGGGGGGAGGAGGAAAAACATTTCCTGCCCCCCCCCAGGAAATGGGAGTGAAAACTCAAATTGATGGCATTTATCTGTGGCCTTTATGTTCCGAGCTGAGGAAATACATTGTCTTGTCTCTGTAGCACTTAATTATTAGGCGGTGGGTCTGGGTACCCAAGATGGGTGCTGTTTATTATTCTCAAACACGGACAGGGAATGTAGGCCTACATTCCAGGGCCACAGGGGTGGTTCAGGACTTCCTTCTGCAGGACCCGCCTTGCCGTTTCCTGTCTCCAGCCTTTAAGGAGCCTCGCAGCTTCTTCACATCTCAGAGGGAAGGCGATGCACCCCCACCGCCACCCCCAGGCTTCCTGCTCTCCTAACTTCACCTCTGAAAGGAGGTAGGAGGGGAGCTTGCTGCTCTGGTTTTTCAGTTTTGACTTCCTGGTTCTAATGTCTGGTCCTTTTAATGTTTACTTAAAATACCAATTTCCCTGTCACTTCGCCGGTGTATCCTGCCTCACTACAGGGGTTCAGCATTTTGGATCAGTTAACCCTTCCCACACCCCACGCTTAGGTCATATTCTTACCCTGTGAGCAGTGGAGGAAATGAGTGGGTCAGAGAGGTGCGGTGGCCAGGATGGGTCATGGGATGATGGCTGGGGTGAGGGTTGAGGACAGAAGGACTTGGGTACTCTTCGTCAGACATTCAAAATTACCTGTAAAACCTAACGTTCCCACCCCATAAATTCCACTGCCTCTTTCAAGGTCACCACTCAGTGTCCTTCTAGGTCTTCCATGCGTTTCCATTCACATATAATACACCCGTACTCGACAGGGGAAATGAGTATTTGCGCCCATGGCATCGCTGAGAAACAGTTGTCCCTTGTCACTCAGCCTGCCTTTCCTCCTGGTCCCCTCTCTTGTACCTCGACCTCAGGGCAGTGCGCACAGCGGGGGCTGGCTTCCTGGGAGTTTTTGTTCACCGAATCCAGGCTGGTCCTGATTTTTCTGTATTAAAACCATCCCAGGTGTTTGAGTTTTCACTTGGCCAGGTTATCCCGTCTGCTCCTCAGCAGCCCCAAGAGGTCAGAGTTACGGAGCAGGAAGCTGAGACACAGATGGCTTTCCCGAGCTCGGCGGGCTCTCTGGCCCCGAGTGCGGAGTGGGCTTTGCCGCGGACCGGGCGCCCCGCCTCCCCGTGACGTCATCAGGCAGTGGGTGTGGTCTCGATGGGTTTCAGGGGAAACGGAGCTCCGAGCGCCCTGAGCCGGGCGGTGGGGAGGCCTTGGCTTGCCCGGGGCGGGCAGCGCCCCAGCCGATGGGACCGAAAGCGTCCCCTGCTGGGGAGGCAGAGGCCACCTCTCAGGAGGCGCATTTGTGCCCAGGTTTGCGTGGGGTTTGCTAGACGAGGGAGGGGAGCCAGGGAAAGCTTGCTGAGAAGCTGGGCATGGCACGGCGGGATCTTTCCCACCATGGTCACTGCGTGATGCGGGACTAATGGCACCCACCATCGCCACAGGCGAACCCTGGAAGACGTGCACAGGTGCGCGCCGTTTGGATTGGGTTTCACCGCAGGGGGCTCAGTACCGAAACTGCCCACCGGTGAATTCCCTGCAAACTGATCGGCACCGCAGGCTTCAGAATGAGACTTTAAGGTCAAGGAATGTCCTGTGAGTATCAAGCCGCATTGCTGGTCAGACTCGTTTCTCAGGGCTAGTGGTGGCAGGACTGAGTGGCCCGTGCCTGCAGGGGTCCTTTCCAAGCCGCCACGCCAAGTTACCCAACATCACTAATTCACAGGCACAGGGAAAATCCACCTTTTTATGAGAGAACTTCCTTTTCGCCCTCTCTCTTCCTTCCTTTTATCCAGTTGTTTTTCTATCACTATGGGAAGTGAGCCCCTCCCACCCCCCAAACAAGCTATTTTGGACCGGGGGCTGGAGCCTGAGGGGAGCGGGGAGGGAAGGGGTTGTGTGCTTTGGGTTTCCTGAAATAAACTTTTAAGACAGGCATCTCTGTTTTCCCCACACTCGAGTCTTTAACAAGTACATTTGCCTTATGTTTGAATTGTTGCCAGCCCCATGCATGAAAGTAAAATGACATCACAACAGCATATATGGCAAAAACATGAAGCGTCCTTCCCATGATCACCGCTGAGCCTCTTTCCCACCGCCTTCCTCCTTTGAGAGGTGGGTGGGTCTGTGTCCTTTTGTCAGTTCTGCAGGTACCTGCAGGGTCTGTACGGGATACACTCCTAGGGCTCAGAGGGGATGTGTGTGTGTGACTTTGGTAGCCCCCGGTTTTCAAGGATCTCTCAGAACTTGCCTGTTCACCTTGGAGTGTGGGGACCCTGGTCACTGGGTCTCTCAGTCCCTTCTGAGTCTGTTAATTCAGTTACCCAGCTTTAATGGAGGCCCAGCTGGGGGCAGAAAGTAGACCACAGTGTTACCTTTTAATCCTTTCAGCAGCTCTGGGGTGGTGCTGTTTTTTGTGCAGGAGATCAGCAGGGCTCTGAGAGGTTAGGTGACTAGTCTGTGGCCACACAGCAGTAGCAGAGCTGGGACTGGAGCTTACTGCTGGCTCGCTGCAAGATCCAGACTTTGCCTGTGTCCTCCCCAGCTATTGTCCAGAGTCAGGCAGGTGACTGAGAGGGGCTTGGGGGAGGTCCAAAGGAGACCACCAGGGAGTGGGGACCCAGCTCACTCTTGCTGTGACCCCAGTCCAGTCTGGGCCCTTCTGTCCTCAGTTTGCATGTCTGTAAAATGGGGAAGTGCTTTCCCAGGACTGGGTGAGGTATGATACAAAGGGTGTCCCAGGAACCTACTACACCGGCCAGATCTGTCCTGGCTCCAGGGAGGGATCTTGTCCTGGCCAAGTGGATGGTCATGTAGGTGGCCACAGAGCTGGTCACCAAATACAGCCTGGCCTGTGGGATCCTCCTCCCCCATGATCCTGACAAGACCATGGGTGTGGTGCTGTGTGTGCAGGTTGGATTTGCATCCTACTCGGGATCCCTGACTGGCGTCGGGTTTTTCCACTGTGAGCACAGAAGACCCAGCGTGGCCCTCAGCCTGGCTGAGGATGTAGTAGGCGGGTCTTCCTGTCACCAACGGACTCAACTACTTTTTGCAAATTTGCTGGAAAAAACAAATTCTGATGCTAAAAAATCAGTCCAGTTTCCTGGGTCTGCAGCTTCAGTGACCTCATGTTGAGTCTTCTGGGTTCTACTTGGCTTTTATTTATTTGTTCAACAAACACTTTCTGCTTCATGCTGTGAAGTGGGAGCCAGAAACTTTCAGCATTTCTGTCTCTAAGCCACTCACTCTGTGTCTGGACCACTGATGCAGATCACATCATTTCTGCCTCTCAACAGCTGTGGGAAATAGAAGTTACTACTCTCTCCATTCTAGAGTGAGGGCACATGAGGCACAGAGAGGTTAAGTAACCTGCCCAAAGACCAGCAGCCTGGTTCCAGAGCCCATGCTCTGAACCAGCAGACATGAAGAAACAGAGCCACAGCCAGTACGGTTGGTTAGAGGTAGAGGGACGTAGAGACAGGGCTGTGGGGACTCAGAGGGTCTGAGCAGGTGACACCTGGGCTGAGTTCTTTAGGGGACAGTAGGAATAAGCCAGTCGGCTGAGGGTGCCCAGGTAGTGGGTGCTGCACGTGAAAAGCCCAGAGGCATGGCATGCCCTGGCACAGTTGAAGGAAACGCATCTTCCTCAGTGTGGCTAGGGAAGGGTCCAAGATGGCCCTTCAGCAGGTGTGGGCCCACACTCATGGAGGCCCTGGGAGAGCTGGTAGAGTGGCTCATGTGGTAAGAGCTCCTGTCTAGCAAGCCTGAGGCCTTGAGTTCAAGCCCCAGTGCCACCCAAAAAAAGGGAAGGTGTGGGGAGCCACAGAACCGAGGGGGTCAGCCCTGAGGCTCCTCCTGGTGGAGGTTGGATTAGAGTGAGCCCAGCAGGAGTGGGAGCCAAGCTACAGGTGGTCAGGGCTGGGTTCCTCCACTTGGGGTGGCTGGGAACAGGAGGGGGCTACTGCAGGGACCCTTCCGGGCAGGGACTCCTCCCAGCCCCTGGACCACATGTGTTTGCCCACTGGGGTCTGGAGCCCCAGGGCCAGCCCCCCTGACAGGTGATGGAGGATGTCTGAACCCGAGGCTGGGTCCTGGGAAGGTTTAGTCCTGGCTTGACAATGTCAGAGTACCAGCCTGGAAGAGGAGCCCCCCACCCCTCCAGATTGGGATCACCGTCCCCATTCGACCACAGAGGGAAACCGAGGCCTAGGGGTGGAAAGGATGGGTGTTTGGGTTAGGATGTTAACGAAGGTGAGAGTGGCCTCTGCCCTAGGCCCTCCCAACTGGGAGGTTGGTGGGGTCCCAGAGGATCCTGAAGGAAGGCCCACCCTGCTCTCTCAGGAGTGGGGTCCTCTGGGTTGGGAACAGCTCCTTGTGGAAGTGGACTCCGAGGTTTGTGGGGAGGGGAAAGGGAGGAGACAGATGCAAATGTGACTGGGGCTGCTTTCCCTGGTAAATGATCTTTGCATACACACACCCCCTTCCTAGACCCTGAGCGCAGCTGAGGCTCTGGACACAATTCTTTAAATGTCACTTCTTTGGTTTTTTGAGACAGGGGTTTGCTGTGTAGCCCAGGCTGGCCTCAAACTTCTACCTCATCCTTTTCCAGAAGTGGATTACAGCATAAACATGCATGCACACACACACTGGGCTTCTCGTCTGTAAAACAAACTAAAACATCACAGCCACAAAAACGTGTCTCTCTCTCTCCATTTAGCTGGGTCTTTCACGTTCTTTAATGGACTTCAGATTTTTCTGCATGAAGTTTTTTTTTCATCTTTTACTATGTTAATCTCTGACCAAAAATCTATTTTTGTCTTTACTGTAAAATCATCTTTATTGTTTATTTGGCAGACTGGGGTTTGTAGACACTAAGTGTGCTCTGTACCACTTGGAGCCTCTTTTGCTGCAGTTTCTTTTTCAGGTAGGGTTTTGCCTGGGCCAGCCTGGTGCCTCCATACTCCTGACCTGTGCCATCATGTAACTGACATGACAGGCACACATCACCCTACTAGCTTATTGGTTGAGATGGGGTCTTGCTAACTTTTTGCCTGGGCTAGGCTTGAGCCATGATCCTTCTCATCTCGGACTTTCAAGTAACAGATTACAGGGGTGCCACCACGCCCCGCCAGTGAAGCTGTCTTTACTTTCGACTGTATATTGTGGTCCACGCGCAGGCTTGCTACTGCTTTTTGTACATTGATTTTCGTATCCATGGCACTGCCTGTAGGTGCCTGTGGCTCTCCTTGATTTTCTGCATAGATGTTCTGCTAACCTCTTGGGGTGGCCTGGGTGGGGGTACCCTGTGTCGCTCTTGGTTTAATTCCTTTTCTTCACTGTTGAGTGTCCTCAAGCTGAAGATGCCCAGAGACACCAATGTGGACCTTCTGGCCCCCTCCCGCCTCATGTATGAGCACCTGTGTCCCCCACACTTCTCTCCTACTTTTTCAGCAGTGACAGCATAGCAACATGGATGGTCAGACTGCTGGCTGAAGATGGCGTCAGCGCTCAAAGGGGCCCCTTGGCCACTGGCCAGTGCCGGAGCTGGCTTCTAGGAAGTACACGTTTGGTCTGAGAAAAGGGGTGCTCAGTGTCAGCACACCCCATGATAAGGTGGACCCATCTGGTCTGCCAGGATGGCTTCCAGCCATGCTGGCTCTGTCCCCTGTGTGCTTTTTTCTTTTGGCAGTACAGGGCCTTGCCTGCGCTCCCATAGGAGCCATGCCGCCTGCCCATCTCCCCACAGTGCTCTCTAAAGCGTGGATGTCTTTACATTGCACATCCATCTCGGCTTCTCTCTGGTTTTTGAACTGCTGCCAGAAGCTAAGTTCAAGAGTTTTGCACTTAAAAGGAACGGTGACTTTGTTGGGTACACAAATGCCACTGGGAACTTCTGTGTCCTGGCCTGATGCTTTGGGGAGCACCTCTGACCTTGTAGCTTTTAAAGCTTTGCCTGCAGGTGTACTCGGCAGGTGGTAGCCCCTTCCCCTGCACTAGGGCTGACAGTTCTGCCTGCGGGTGAAGGTGTCACCTGTCAGGTGCAGCTGTGGGCCCTTTGTGGCTTCTGTGGCTATGTTTACATCTGATCCCTTCAGCTTGGCTCCTGTAAGCCGGTGGGAACAGATGTGAACTTCTGTCTCCTCTTAGGAAAGAAACGGCCACTTCTTTGTTGAGACACAAGTTCTGGATGATGATTCGTTTTCTTTAGTCCTGGAAGGAAGAGCAATGCTGTCCCTCAAAGCCTAGAGTGTGTCACCCCCCCCATGCCTTCCATGACTGGCTGATGTCACCACGTGCGTACCTGTCTCCTTGACTACTTGCTTTGGGGGCTTGTTGTTGACAGTGGCTGCCTCAAATCAACCCCGAGACATCTGAAGGTTCCCCCTTACGTTCCTGCTCCTGGAATCCCTGCTTGGACTTTGCATTTCCAGCCAGATTCTTAATGCTGAGAGCAAGTAGTAAGCACACATTTTTGTGTTTAGCCTCAGGGTGTCCCCAGGAGGGTCATCCAGTACACGTGCCTCAGTTGGTCCACTTCAGGAATGGCATTGGTGCAGGACTTCTGGTTCCTCTTCATTCAATTTCAGTGACCTGGGATAGGGCTGGGGGTTCGGCTCAGTGGTGGAGCATTTGCCTACCATGTGAGAGGCCCTAGGTCCCATCTCTGGCACCACAAAAAAATATTGTTTTAGATCCAGGATTAAAACAAACAAACAAAAAACAGGATAAGCCAGGCTTGGTGGCATGTGTCTGTGGTCCCAGCTACTTGGTTGGCTGAGGCAGGAGAGTCACTTGAGCCCACGAGTTCAAGACCAGCCTGGAGGGCTGCTGAAGTGTCTCAAGTGATAGAGTGCCTGCCTAGAAAGCGTGAGGTCCTGAATTCAAACCCCAGTGCTGCCAAAAGAAGGAATAAAAAAAGACCAGCTTGGATAACAGCGAGATCCCATCTCCAAAAGAAAAAAAAAAAAAAATCCAGGCTGACGATAATAATGATTTTGAAGTATAGGTTGAGTGTCCCTAAACCAAGAATCACAAATGCTCCTAAATTCAAAACTTTGAGCATCAACATGACACAAGTCTGATTGTGAAACTGTTCCACATATAAAATTATTTTTGAATTTTGTGTAAGATTTTCTTCAGCCTGTGTGCACACATAGGGTGTGTTGGATTCCACGGTTAGACTTTACTCCCAACCCTATCTCATTTCGTCCCACCTCATTATGTATATGCAAATATTCCAAGATCTGAAAAAAAAATAATCGGTTCTGGTCTGGATACTCAGCCTGTACGTTGTCCCGCTGGCATGTGCCAGGCTCTATTCAGAGAGTTGTGGGGGGGGCACGTTCTTTATTTGATCCCCCCAGAAGCCCAGTGCAGGGGGCTCATACCATCAAATCCAGTTTGCAGATGGAGAAACTGACACACAGCTACCACCTGGCTGAGCTGGGGGGTGAGCTGGGCCGTTAGAATCCCCAGCCACGTTGTCATCATCGGGCTACTCTGTACCTGGGCTGCTAGTTGCGTGTGGGATGCGTGGTGGCGAATCACTGCAGAACCCTACCCAGCCATCGTGAGCGGTGACGTGGGGTTCACCATCGCAGGAGTCTAGGAAGGCCTGTGGCTTCAAGGAATGGGAAACTCAGTGAGTGGGGCTTTGGACCCATCAGGGTTTATTTTCTTACACACAGGTGGGCAATGGCTTGAACCCTTCCAGTTGTTTGGCGAAGCCATCAGACCCAGGCTTTCTCACCTCTCAGTCCTGTCTTGAGCTCGGAGCCTTCTTGGCCTTTCTACGGAGCATTCCTTCCTGCTTTGGGATCAGGGTCTTCAAAGGAGAAGGAACAGGAGGCCTGTGGTCTGCTTCAGGAGGAGGGTTCTAGTTTGGCGCTCTGGCAGAAGTGGGGGGCAAGAGGAGGGCAGACATATTTGGCTTCTGAGGCTGCTTCTGAAGCCTCCCAGTCTCCTTCAGCTTCAAGTACTCAGTATGCCAAAGTGCTTACTTTGGGAGAATTGCTGGGAGAGCCCCAGCGGGCCCCATTGCATAGTTCCAGGGGTCGAGTCACACACTCTGCCTGTTTCCCCCAGAGAAGAGATGTCGGAGGCAAGACCCATCACCAGGGACCTCTTCATTGAGACCCTCCTGTATGAGCAGCTCCCCGGACCTCCGTTGGCTGCAGGGGTTTCCAGCATGACAGAGTCCTTGGGGACCTTGGACCTCATCCACTGCCTCGAGGGCAGGTAGGGTCGCTGTCCAGTGCCCTGTGGGCCTTGTGTGCTGTAGGGGACCTCCTACATCCTACAGGTGGCCTCTCTAGGAACATCCTCCAGGATGGGATGTTCTCCACGTGGGCAGTTTCCTTTGGCTGTGTGTGGGGGGGTTCCCATGTTCAGATAGCTCACAGAGGGACCCCCACCCAGTACCCATGTAGCAGGTTCCCAGTCCCAAGACGGACCATGGGCACTGGCCACCAAAATGGTTCAAGCATTTGACCTTAAGGAGCTGGAATGGAGGCCTCTGAGCAGATGAGTTTCAGACTAGACAAGAAATGCTGGAGAGCCATGCAGGTCCTGGCCCTGCCAAGGCACTGATCAACTGAGGAATCACTGAGACAGAAAGAAGGAATTCCCCTAGGACTGACAGGGCCGCGGGAGGCAGAGGGTGGGGACATGCCCGTGTTAGTGTCAGCTCACTGCAACATGACCTCACTGTGTCTGCCCAGCCTTCCCCTGCTGGGGGTGTGCACAGTGGCCTTCTGCTTGTACAGGTGAGGAAAGAGAAGGTCCAGCACCAGCTCAGGCTCCTCAGTACCCCCCACGCCCACCCATCCCCCAGTTTGAGGACAACAGCCAGATGCCAACTCAGCCATGGCTAGTCCTGCCCAGGGCTGGCAGGTCAGTGCCTGGTTCTAGATGTTTCCCTTCTGCTTTGGGGTTCACAGTCGTTAAGATCCTGGCTGTAGGGATTAGACTCCTCCTCCCGCTCCCTGCTCCATTCCTGGGGGAGAGGGGCTTTAAGCCTGGGGAAGTGTTTTCCTGAAGTTCCACGGGGTAGTGATAGAGGTGAGACATGACTTCCAACCTGTTTTCCAGACAGCATTCCCTATACCCCTCCACCCCCAGAATAAGGGCCACACATGGGGACACTGGGCAGGCTGGGCAGGCAGTGCAGGAGGCCAGGCTGGGTGGGGCATCTGAGCCTGTGGGCCCTGAGCTGCTCTGCTAGGGATTTCCGGGAGCTGCTGAGTCAGTGGGGCGGAGTGTGTGGGCAAACCCCAGGGTGCAGGGCTGAGCCAGGGAGGGGCACCAGAGGAGGGAGACTTGGTCTCTGTGTGTTGTACACATACATATGTGTGTCTGCCCCAGGGACCTCTTAGGTCTCCATTCCGAGAGGGTGCTGAGAAGGGTGTTTTCAAAATCGGGGACCAGGAACGAAGTTACAGAGTCCCTTCAAAGGAGGACGGTAAAATGAGCCAGTTTCAGCAATCCAGGGGCTCAGAGCACTCCCAAACCTGCCTCTCCCTATGGTCCATCATTCCAACCAGAGCCCATGAGGCCTCTCCCAGGGTTCTCCAGGGAAACTTGGGGCACTCACGTTCTGGGGGTGCAGGCAGGTTCACAAGCTGTCCAGGCACTGATGTGGTGTGTTCTCCACTGGAGGCAAAGCAAGTTGGCAGGGCAGAGACAGGCACCCCAGCAGTTCCTCTGCAAGCCTGCAGCCTGTCCTGCACTTCAGAGTTCACCCGTGGACAGGAGGGACACAGGAAGGCTTGCTGCTGGTCCCCAGTATCATACTGTCCCTTGCCTTGCCTTGGGCCACCTCCAGCCCCACAGGAACCATGGCTGGGTGGGTGGTGTGGCCTTCCCAGTGCAGCCACACCCAACTTCCCAGTGCTCTCCCTGCAGTAACCAGATGGCCCTGCGGCTAGCCTCCATTGGTGATGAGATGGACCTGCGTCTCCGGAGCCCTCGTCTGGCCCAGCTGCCTGGGATGGCCATGCACAGGTAACCAGGCCTGTGCCCTGCCCAGTGCTTCTGCACCTGGGGAAGGGACCCTGGGTAGGCTAGTGGAGGTCCAGAACCTAGCACAGGGCTGGGCTCAGGAAGGAAATGACCCCCACACTCCCAGCAGGCCTGGGAGCCCTGGCCCTGAAGGTGACCTCTGCCTTGGCAACAGACCAAGCAGCACCCAAGGCTTTCCTGTTCCTCCTAATTGAGCCAAGATGGTGTGATTCCAAAGGGTCTTGGTTTACAGGGCAATGTGGGGTGACAGTGCAAATCTCAACTTAGGAGGTGGGTGCCAACTGGTCTCCCTGGGGACAGAAAGTGCTGGCAGCGACTTGCAGAGGGCCTGTGGAGTGGGGGTATTCCATAATCCAGCTCTGAGTAGGACCAAAACTCCCTCGGCCCACAGACAGGTAAGGGAGAAAACAGGAAATCAGAATGAATTTAACAACCACAAACCGCCCATGGAGAGATGCCCTCCTGGGTGGAAGCGCCAGGGGAAGGGATGAGAGAAAGGTCTGTGCTACCTCCCACCCCTGACCTCCTGTGATGGGTCAGCACACGTGATCCATCTCTGCCTGCTCCTACAGTAACAGCCTTCTCTACCTCCATGTCTTGCAGCTTGGCCCTCACCTACAGCCAGACAGGTGTCAGGGGAGTTCTCAGAAACTTCATCCATGGTCTCACTCACCTCTGGGAGAACATGAGGTCCTGGAGACTCCCAACCCCTAGCACTTGGGTAAGCCTCGAGGCCCCTGCCTGAGTGGGCAGCCTGGAGCTCCTTGGGGCACTTGGTCCCCACCCTCCATATCCTCTCTTGCTTTACCTGTTTGTTTCCACCTCTGGAAACAAAGGTTGCAGTGGCCTTTGGTGTGCGAGTCCTGGCCGATTGGTGGGTGGGTGGGCACAGAAAGGTGCCAGTGCACAGCCAACAGAGCTACTGGCCCTCCAGCTCCCCCTCTGCCTTGATCTCAGGGCTGCCTCCCCTGCTCTCTTTACCTCCTGAATGCCCTCATTCACTGGTCTCACCTTGTTCCCAGAGCCCCCAGTTCTGGGTGAGGTGCCTGTTTTGAGACCCCAGCTCCCTGGGCTCCCCCTGTACCCCATCCAACAGTCTGGGGGTCCTTACTGTCCCTTCTTGGTCCCACAGGTGTTCCCTGACCAGGTCTGCAGGCAGCTGCTGCCCTCGGTGCTGCTGGCAGTCCTGTTGCTTGGAGGCATCCTGCACCTGGTGCTGCAGTGAGGGGGGGGCTGGGGCAGGGCTGGCTGGTCCCTGCCCGTCAGCCTCCACCCTGGAGGTGGCCCATGCCTCCCCAGCTTTGTTCTTTTTAACTGTGGTGTTTGCCGACAATCCCTTTTTTTAAATATTTAAACTCAAGATAGTGCTGGGCCACTGCTGAGGTTTCATACCGGAGTTTTTTTTTTTTTTTTTTTTTTTTTTTAAGATAAATGAATTCATTATACCTCTGGGGCGTTACTGGCTGACTGTCCCTTTGAGGCTGGCTGGGCCGCTCTCTTGCCCCTGGCCACTCTGAAGGAGCTGCCTGCTCTGTGGGTGGTCCAAGGACCCGCGGGGGGAGTGCTGGTCACACCCCCGTGTGTGTTATGCCCATAGCAAAAAGAATCTACTGGATTAGATTTCTGAGGGGGGAGAGAGTTCAAATAAAATGCTGGTTTCCAGTCCATCTCAGACGCTCTGAGAGTTTGTGGCGCCGATGGGGACTGCTTGCCCAGCAGATCGAGGTGGAAAGTGGTGAAGCGCAGCCCTGCTCTTAGACCTGGGCCAGTCACCTCTCCACACCTGAAGAGCAAGAGTTCTATCCTGGGGTTTGCGGTTTGTGTCCCCAGTCCTGTTCTGCTAATGCTGAAGTCCTACGGGGAAGTCTCTCTACCTCCCTGCCATGTCCACTTCCTGCTGGACAGGTGCTGGCCTGCTGTGCTCAGTGGAGGAGTCTGGCATGGGCCAGGCCTCATACTGGGCTCAGCCAGATCCGGGTCTGCCTGGTGCTATTTCTAGGCCTCAGCAGATCCCTCAGAACCTGGGTCCCTGGGTCTGAACCTCTATTCCCACCAGAAATGCCAAACCAGACTGGGTCAGGCCCACCCTCTAGCACCTCCTCTACACCCTCCCAGAAGTTTCTACAGCCTTGCCCTCTTCCCTTCCTGCCCTGTTTCTGCTCCCCAGCTGTTGCCTCCCGGCCCACCTGGGGTGTCCAGGTGTAGCTGCCCCCTCCTGCCTGCATGCTCTGGGAAGCTCCTGTGTCCTCTCTGGGTCAAAGCCTCAAACCACCCCTCAAACCATCCCTTGCCCCCCCTTCCCGCCTACTCGTTCAGGGGAGCTCCTGTCGTCTTGGGGCTGCCTATGCCGACTCTCAACCTTGCAGGTTGAGCCCACAGCCCTAGCCCCAGGAACCTGCTGCCTATGCCCCCTTCCACAGTGGAGGGGGCTCATCCTGCCCATCACCCCTGTCCCCTCATCCAGTGTGGACATGGACACCCGAGGCCCTGGGGAACCTACTAGCTTAGAGACATACCCTGACTAGGCCAGAGGCACTTCTGCCTGGAGGCGTGCTCCAGGGACAAGCCTCCCCCACCTGGGGACTTGGCCAGGGGTGCAGTGGCTTTTCTTCATAGTGGAAGGCCCAGAAGCCCAAGAACAGCTGATGCCAAAGGCATGGCCCCCAAGGCCTCTCCCTGCAGGGACTGGGTTCACCTGTCTCACCTGGGGGGGGTGCTCAGTCCTTCCTTCCTCCAGCTCCTGTGCTATGCTGTGGAGACAAGGTCCCCGTCTCAGGTCTCATGTTCTTGTTGAGGAAGGGGAAAATGCAAATAAGCTAAGTGGAACATATGAGGGAAACAAAGGACTCCTGGCGGGATGGGACTTGCCCTTTGCTGGCACCTCACAGCCAGTGTCCCTTCTTCTCCTCCCACTCCTCAATGCTCTTTCTCTAGTCTCACCTTGTCCTGGACAGCCCAGTTCTGGTTAAGTGGCTTCCCCCAGCTCCCTAAGCTTCCTCTTTGCCACCCCACCCCCACTTGGTCATCCTGGGGCCTCTGGAGTAGGTGGGACAATGGAGAGAGGGCCACCTTGAGGAGCAGCTGGCTGTGGAGAAGATGGGACATCATGACCAAGGGAGCCGTACATGCAAAGGCCCTGGGGCAGACCCAGACTGGTGGAGATCCCTGCACTGGACAGCCTGGCTGACCCACACCTGCTGCAGGATCTGGTCTTCCTCCTCTGGAGGAACTGACTCCTTACAGACGTGACTTCTCCAGAAGAGCGGGGGCTGGTGGTAGCAGGCGTTATCTGTACTCCTGAAGGAGGGAGAAGGGGCGGGAGGAAAATGCCACCTTGGCCAGCATCTTACCCTCATCTTCCACACATCACTGTAGGTTCCTTGGCCTTCCCAGAGATGCAGCTACAGCCTCAGGTAGCCACCCTTAAGTGGGAACTGATGCCACCTGCTACAAGGCTGGCCTAGAAGCTGTATCCCCTTCACAGGGTACAGCTGAGAGCCAGCTGACCTGGCTCCTAGCTGTTCCTGACACTGGCCAGGAGCAGGGCCTGGCACTTTACTTCCAACACTATCCCAAGCCTTAGTTCGCTCTGAGAAGGGCCTGGCCTGGTGCTGTGGGTCCACTCCCCTCCATCTACCCCCACTTCACACATTCCCCTGCATGGAGGGTCTCCATGAGTGTATGCTCAGAACAGGCCAGGTACACCCCAAGCTACCATCCCCGAATAACCTGGATCTCCTCAGGTGAAATCTGTAGTCTCCTGCACCAGCAATAATAGGAGTTAGTTGCTCCCAACCCTGAAAAGGAGGGGAGCAAAGACCTATTCCTCCCAGGAATGGAGTAGGGGGACAGGTGGTCACCCAGTAACCTCACGATTCCTAAGACATTTCCACATAATACCCTTGCCCAGCAGGAGGCCCAGGGGCTACAGTGGGGAGTAGACCAACTTGGGGCCTGCTAGGAGATGGTCTGGGGCACTGGGGCAACCTCCCCCAGCAGGTATAAGAGCTGTGGAGTCTGAGAGGCCCGCCATGAGACACACCAGATCTCCATGTGGTGTGTGGCCTGGATGGCCCTTGGTCTTGGCCTAAGGACAAAACATGTCTGTTCCAAAGGCTTGGAACAAAGTCTTGGGCCATGTCAGAATTTCCAGAGACCAGGTGAGACAGCCTTTTGAAGGGTGCCAGGAAGCCTGCTTCTGCTGTGCACAACAGCCCTGGCCAGGCAGCCATGGAGAATAGCCCAAGGTGTGGCAGACATGGGACCTGAAGTGCACTGGCAGGAACTGTTCCTTCTATAGGCAAAGGTGCCAACAGCTTTCTCAATTTACTTTTAGTGATGAGGTCTTGCTATACTGCCCAGGTTCTTGAATTCCTGGGTTCCAGCCATCCTCCTCAACAGCTGGGATTACTGGTATGCACCACCACACCTGGCTGGATTCCTTTTCAGTTGAGGGGGAGGGAGAATATTTGGGGTGGAACTCAGGGCCTGGCACCTGCTAGCTAAGTGCTCTACGAACCCTTTTTAAAAAAAAATCCTGAGTCAGGGTGTAAGTTGCTGAGGCTGGCCTTGAACTTGTGACCCACCAGCCTTAGCTTCCTAAGTAGCTGGGTTCACGGGCATATGTCACCACTGCTGACTAGAATCTTCTTAAGGCCCTCTGCTTGCTGTTTCTCCCTCTTTCTGCAGCTTAGCATATGGAGGGACCCACTAGCACCATGCTGGACCATGAAGAAAAATGGAGTGCCCAGAGCAGGAGGGCCTGCCAACCTGCTCCACGCAGCAGAGGCCCACTGCCCATACCCACCCCAGGTTCCTCATTTGGGATTTTGTCCTCAGGGCTGAAGGGACCCTATCCTTCCATCCTGTCTCCTGTGCTGCTACAGGACCTAGGCGGGATAGTCTCCCACAGCTATGGGGACTTCAAGCGCAGCAAAGGAAGTTCAAAAAGACTTAGTACTTACGAATAAAAAGTTAAGTCAAGTTTTAAGAATAGTTCTTCCCACATGGGCACAGTGGCACAGACCTGTAGTCCCAGCTACCCTGGGCTAAGGCAGGAGGATCACCTGAGTCCAGGAGTTCAAGATCAGCCTGCATGGGTTGGTGGAAAGGCTCAAGTGGTGTTGCAGTCTGCAGTGATTCTCAGCCAGGGGCTCACTGTTTGCACTAGCACACAGTGCCCATGACAGCTGCCCACAAGAGAAGGCAAGTCCCATAGGAGGCGGCTCTGCACAAAGGCCAATGATCCTGTTGACAAACACCATGTACTAAAACTGAGAAGTCTCGTACAGGACTTGGCAGTGCCCACCTAACTAGCAGTGACACTGTATGACAGACTCGGAGAACTCATCACCAAGGTTTGCTCAAATCACTGGAAAATGAAAAAAACTCGCCTTGCAACTTAGAATGGTTTATATTTAGTATCAGGGCAAAGAGCTGCATCCACAGAGCAAGGCTGTGGAACACAGGTGGAGCTTTCTGAGGGAGGTGCACAGAGATCACAGTGACACTGTCATGTGGATGTCCTAGAGGTGTCCCTCCATGGAGAAGCTGGGGCTGGCCAAAGGGGTCAGAGCTCCTTGCTGTCCTCCCTGCCTGGGCACGTCCACACTCCTCACATCTTGCTCCAGGACCCTCTTCTGCCAAGGCAAAGGCCACCTGCTCTCTGGTGTGCAGCAGACACTGAATACACACTTCTTGGATGTGTAAAGGAATATGGGAGTCAATCTCCCAGTTTTCACATAAGAAAGGGCAGAACAGCTGCCATGGCCCACTGGGTTCTAAAACCTCTTAGATTCAGAGACAAAGACCCTTAGGTCCCACAGGTCCTGCCTGGCTTGTGGCCAAGCAGCATGTCCACAGCACCCAGAGCATGACTGACCCTACACAGCCCAGCCCTTCCCAGGCTGGCTGAGGGGAGGGCCGCCTGAAGAGGCGGAGCAGAGGTACCAGGACTTCTCACAGGCAGTGTGCAGGTGCATCCTTTCCCCAGTAGTTTTTCCTAGGGGGAAGAGAGACTGGGTCACATAGAGACATCATCCTTGATGCTTTGTTGTGTGGCATTAAAGCACTTCACAGACAGCCCCTGTCCCTCCTCCCTTGGAGGAGTCTGTCAGGAGGGAGGCAGGTGCAGCCTTGCCTCACCTGGGAGTTGTCCCACTCGAGCCCCTTGGCAGTCACCTTGGGGACTCTGGGGGACATGGGTCCGGGTCCTCGCTGGCCTGCATCACATCCACATGGCTGTAGGACTTCCAGGCCTTCAAGTTGCAGCTCCTCAGGATACTTCCCAGCTGCTGCCCGGGCCCCACTTCAAACGTGCTGGGGAACAAGGTGCCCTTCTTCCTCTCATATATGGCATGCATTGTCTGCTCCCATTTCACTGGGGACACCACCTGCTGCCCTAGCAGCTTCCGGATGTGTTTAGGGTTCATGTATCTATGCCCACTAACGTTAGAGTGCACAGCGATCAGAGGCTTCTTGATGTCGATCGCCTTGAGAACCTGCTCCAGGGGCTCCACAGCTGGCTCCATGAGGCGGGTATGGAAGCCACCACTCACTGGCAGCATCTTGGTGCGTCTGAAGTGATACTTAGAAGAATTCTTCCGGAGAAACTGCAGAGCCTGGAGGGAAAGAAAAGAGGCTCAAGTCAAGCAAAATCGGGAAGAGTGACACAGAGGCAAAGGCCACTGCAAGTGATCATAACCTTGCCCTGTGCAAAGCATAGGATATATCCATCCCACAAGCCCTTGAATGATAACTTTCCTTTTTTTTAATTTATTTTTTGTATTATTACTGCTTTCTTTTGGCGGCACTGGTGCTTGTACTCAGGACCCACACCTTAAGCCACCCTACCAGCCCTTTTTTGTGATGGGTATTTTCAAAATAGTGTCTGGGAAACTATTTGCCCTGGCTGGCTTTGAACTGCGATCCTCCTGATCGCTGCCTTCTGAGTCGCTAGGATTACAGGCGTGAGCCATTTTGCCCAGTGAGTACTTTTTTTTTTTTTTTTTCCTTCTTTTTTGATAGTACTGGGGTTTGAACTTAGGGCCTTGTACTTGCTCTGCAGGAGCTCTACCACTTGAACCATGACCCCAGCACCTTAATTCACTTTTCAGTGAACTTGGTTTCATAGCAAGTGTCCCAACAGTATTGTAGGGGGTTGACCATTCACATGTAGTATGCTTGAGAAAGCTGCTAACGTGGACACATGGATCTGTGTCATGGCCCAGGTCAGTCACTTCCCATCTCTGAACCTCTTCCTCCTAATCCCTGAAATAGGCACAATTTCATCCACTCTACAAGGCTGTAGAGGTAACATCTGCTGGGAAGGTGACATCAGATGGTGTGTGAGAGCATCTGATAGAGGAGATACCTAACAAGTGTGTGCTAGCTTTTCTTTTTTTTTAAATTAGAATCCTGTTACTCTAGAAATTTCCAGTAATTGTTACCAAGCCTGCTTCTTTTTCTTTCTTTTCTTTAAAAAAAGACAGGATTTTGCTGTGCAGCCCAAGCTGGCCTTGAACTCATGATCTTCCTGACTCAGCCTCCCAAATGCTGGGCCAGACCTGCTTCTTGTCACTCTATAATTCAGAAGGAAAACTCAAGTCCCACTTCCCAAGGTCCTAGCTGTTGGAGCCCTACCCTGGATTTCTCTAGAGAAGTAAAGGAGTTCTCTTCCCCTTGAGCTTAGTCCTGAAGGGTACCTCAGCTGAGAAGGCACGAAAACCAGGCAACAGGCAATAGGCCACAGCTGCAACTGCCTGCAAACAATTTAATTTGCAAGATCTTTCAATGAGGGAGTATTTGGTTTTGGTTTTTGGTGGTACTGAGGTTTGAACTCAGGGCCTCACTTGCTAGGCAGTAGCTGTACTACTTGAGTCATCATCTCCATGGTAAATCAGGAAATGTTCTTAAAAGCCCCTATGACCATGGGACATAGCCCAGACCTGACACATGGGGGCTGTTGCAGGGTTTTTCATGCAGAAAAAACATATGCTCTGAGAGCTGAGTCTGCCAACATCACAGCCTGGCCAGAGGCAGGGTCCAGGCACTAAGAGCTGCTCCCTGCCACACTTAGGTAAGACTTAAAATTGCTCTCATCAGCTACACAACCTCCAGCACTTTTGCTTTATCTCTGGGCCTCTATTCTGTGTCTATAGAATGGGGACAAGAGTTACTTCACAGGGCTGCTATGAGAACTCTGCTTAGCACGCAAGTGCTATACAAGGGTTAGCAATTATCTTCTACACCACGCTGATTTGTGGTCACTGCAATAGCAGGACAGCTCTCTGTCCCCCTAAAGGTAGAAGGATTACTATTTGGGCTGTTCCTCCATCTCTGTGTCTCACTCCCCATGAACTGCTTACCCATGCATGGTCATGAAACTTGCTTTGACCAATGAAGCCAAGCCTCTCTTTCCCTGTCTTTAGTCTATCAAATTCTGTGAGACCGTTCCAGTAGTCTGAGCCCTCGGGTGAAAATGAAGTGCAGCAGAGGGCAGCAGGGAAGGCATGTGCTAAGAGAGGGTGCACCACGGTGTACTGTGGCTACTGAGAGATTTGGGCTGTTCATTACTGCAGTACAGCCTGGTCTGGCCTGACTGGTCTTGGTGTTTCACATCCATCATCTTCCACAGTCCACCTCCATCTCACTGAGGACAGGCCTCAGGAGCACAGAGCCTCTTTGATTAGAGGCCTCTTGGACATCGTAGCCCAAGTCCTTCCCATCATGCCTGATTGTCTCCACCATCAGCATCTATGTGGATGACTACTCAAGGTCACTTCCTGTGCCATTTGTGGTCTCGCAAGTGCTTTCCAGGTAAGGTTTCTGGACTTAATGGCTGATCTGATTCAATTCCCAGGTCAGGCCACAGAAGTCAAGGCCATCATCTTGTGGTCTTTGTACTGGCCCAGGCACTACTGGCCTCGTACAGGGCAAGGAAAATTTTCCACATTAAATGCTGGAAAGGAGCTCTCTGCTAGGGTACCCCTGCCCTCACCTGAGCTCTTTTGGTGGCACGTCCAAGGGCACCAAAAGAATATACCTAGACTCCCAGGACTATCACCCAGGCTGGATGGGAACCTGTATGGGAGCTTCTGCCTTCCTGGAGTCCCTCTTGAACTTCTGGGCTGCTACCCAAGGCTGATCATGGAAATGAGCAACAGCTCCATGTTTAGCTGACTTTCCTCACATAAGAACCATCACAAGAGTGGCCTGTGGCTACCAGTGATTCAGAGGAGGGATCCAAGGACACTCAGTGCAGGGTGAACACATAGAGGGGAAGAGGAACTGAGCACAACTGAGTGGAGGCAGCCAATTCCAGAGTGAGACACACCTGGGTTCAAATTCAACCTCCAGTCTGCTGCAATGTGCACCTGTAGTCTCAGCTATTTGAAGGGCTGAGGCAGGGGGATTGTGAGTTTGAGATCAGCCTGGGCAACACAGCAAAACACTGTCTCAAAAACACTCCCCAAACCAAAAATACCTGCCTCTACCATTTCCAAGTGCTTGTCATTCCCTCTGCCTCAGCTTGTGTGTGAAATGGGAGGAAGAATAAGGCCATATAGCACAAACTGGTATTTGAGATGTAAACCCTCGCATAGGTTCCGCAGCACTCATTCAGCACCCCCAAGCCAGGCACTGGGTCCACAGTGCCCTATCTATAGTGCCACTTCCCTGATGGTCAATCTGACCCTTCCTTTGTTCCTGGGCTGAAGTCACCTCCTTGGGCTGGTTTTCCTTTGGCAGGAGGAACTCTGATTAATTGGTCCATAGGTCCCCAGTGCTTGTTACACAGGAGAGCTCTATAAACGATGTTTGGGGAAGCAGCCAATGGAAGGGAGGACAGAGAAAAGGAAGATCATTCGGGTACAAAAACAGACACCTAACAAACAGCAGGGCAGCAGCACAACAATGGCAACCAGATCCTTCTTCAAAGGAAGCAAGAGGATCAGAGGTTCATGAGAAGACCTCACTGTACCACAGGAAGGCCTGGGGCTGCTTGCTCCAGCCCCGTGACCTGACCTGTGGGCCAGGTGATTCATTCGTCCAGAAACCTGGTGAGCAGGCAGTGTCCAGCTTCCTGCCTCCTTCTGCAGCACTTGCTCTGCCACATATCCCTGGCCCTCAGTCACTCTTCTACAGACCATGCTTGGCAAGGCACTCACTACACCACTGGGACCTTATAGGTAGGTGCACAGTGGTTCCCACTGTTCATGCTGGACTGGGGTCTACTAAGGTATTTCCCATCAGCACCAACCTCTAGGTGTCCTGAAATCACCCTGCAATCAGGAAAGAGGTAGTTGGACACTTCACACACAGGGTTCTCTATGCCCAAAGACTTGCAGTGTTCCCGGGCTTCCATACAGGCAAAGGAGAACTTGGACTGAGGCTGGCCGAGGACGGACAACATCCCACTGGGGATAGCTTCTGAAGCTTCCTGCATGGCTTCGGCTCGGACCTTCACTGCATACAAACCTATCCGAAGAGAAGTGCATTTAGAAGTCAGAACATGTGAGAAGGGTGGGCCAGACCTGAGAATTCCACCCTGTGCTGGAGACACTGACGATGGTGTTTATCACCAGCCCACAGAGCCACACGTCTATGTACCTTCTGCATCTACTACACAGAGCAGAGAAGTCCCTCCTACTGAAAAGCAGGGTGCTGACCTTGGCACTGTATGCATTAGTCCCAGGAACATCCTGCCTGAAAGCCCTTTGAAAAATGGTTCTCACCTGGGGTTGAGAACCCAGGGCAGGGTCTGACTGCTTTCTGCTGTCACACTGTGGGAGAGAGACTACTGACGTGATGGGCAGAGGCCAGGCATGCTGCTGTAAAGAACAAACTACAATGCACAGGACAAAAGCCCAAAACACAATTGTCTGATCCCAAATGTCCACAGTGCCTCTGCTGAGAAGCCCTGTGAAGAGGGGAGAGGACTTGGAGCTACACAGCCTCAGGAAAATTACAACTTCCTTCTGTTTCAAATTTTCAGTTAGTAAAATGAAGACAAATCATATCCTGTCTGCCTAGGTTCTGGCAACTGACAGTTATTAAGAGAAGCCACATTGAAAAGGAAAAACAACTAAGACCACCAGACAGATGGACTACTGTATAACTATGAACAAGCAGATGAATTTCAATAAAACATAATTATCTTAGACCAGGTATTGCTGCCCCATCTAGACCTGGAAGATTTGGCACTACCAAAGCCTGCGAGCTGAAACATGGACTTAAGTGCAAGGGAGAGGACAGAACTGTGCCCAGGTAGGTAGCTCCAATGACTATGACACAGGAATGGCTTAGTAAATACCCCTCATGTCATGGGTCTCTCCCCTGGGTGAGGAGAGGTGATGAGACTAAACAAAGATCAAGGAACCTGCCCAGGGTTTGATGGGTGACAGGGCCCATGGAGAAAATTCTGTACCCTTTCTCTGTGACACACATCACCCAGTCAGTACATGCAGACTGTTAGCCCTGGTCCCCAGGGTACCTGTGGCACATGTACATCAAAAGACTGGGCTGAGAAGTGGGAGAAAACACAGGAAAATGGAAGGAGCACATGGAATCCTTCCATGTAGGGTTGAAACAATAACTATGACAAATGCCACAGGGAGAAAAGTTAACACAAAATATGCTGTAATTCTGCAAATCTACAAAAACATACAGGTAATGGTTTCATTAGGATATAGAAATATGCAATTTCCTAATAATTTTTTTAAAAAGGTGAAATTCACATGAAACAGTCATTTTAAAGTGTGTAATTGCATAGTATTTGCCACATCATCATCAAGTCATTCCTTCTTTCCTTCCCCTCCCCCTTTCTTTCTTTCATTAGCACCGTCTTGGTGGATGTGAGGCTCTGTCACTGAGGCACTGATTTGCATTTCCCTGATGGTTGTGCTGCTGGACATCTTTTCCTCAGATGCTTGTCAGTCACTGGAATACCTTATCTGGAGATAAGTCCCTTTCCCTGCACTGAACTACAAACCAAAATCTTTGTTTTGCTCGTTTGAGACAAGCTGTTGCTAAGTTGCCCAGGCTGGCCTGGAACCTCTAAGGCGATCCTCTTGCCTCAGCCTCCTGAGTAGTTGGAAATACAGATGCCCACCATCATGCCCAGCTTAAGCAAAAATCTCAAGAAATAAAACGGGCTCAAGACCAAAAACTTTTTTGGTGGTGGGGGTAGGTAATTGAGGACCTTGCACTTGGTAGGCAAGAATAAAGTATTTATTGACTCATTTAATGTATATCTACTGAGCATCTACCAAGTGTGACAGGCATGGGGATCTGTGAGTGGTAGAATGCTCAGGGCAGTGGGGAGACTGTGAAGCGAGCAGATTTCATGAGATTATAAAGCAGAAAGAAAATCTCTATTGTATCCTTCAGGCTTCAAAGGGAATCATGGTAACATCTAGTCCTTGATATCCAATGTCATCCCCATCCACTTCTCACCCAAGTGGGTTCAGTATCATTGTTGGCAGTGTCCCTTGTACCCAGTGAGCCCAGCAAGACCACACCCTCCACACAAAACCAAACCCTTTCTTGTGTACCTTCAGAAAATTCCATGGCTCCGGCAAACACCAGGGCTGCAAATTCTCCCACACTGAATCCAGCAGCAGCAACACAGTTCTCGATAGCCTGTGGTGACACATGCACAGCATGAGGCCAAATGATCTTGGGGGGCTCAGTTCCAGGGCTCTATGCCTGAGAGCTGGAGGGTGTTCAGCATCACTGTCAGGTCCACTGGCCTGAGGTTCCAGCTAGAAGAGTCACACAGAAGTGGCCTTGACCACCACTGAGTGCAGCCTTTGACTGATAAGGAACTTCCCTGGTCAGGCAGGTTAAAGCCCAATCAACTCTGCTTCCTTGACTCCTACCCAAGAGGCCTGAAAACAGTCTCTCAGGCTTCATGGCACAAGTTAAATGCAAAAAGTTGGGCCTTAGTGGTACTTTAATCCCAGGAGTCAGGAGTCAGAGGTAGAGGAATCTCAAATTGGAGGCCAGCCTTACAGCAATACCTGTCCAAAAAAACTAAAAAAAAAAAAAAAAAAAAAAAAAAAAAAAAGGGGGGGGGGGCTAGGAGTGTGGTTCAAGTGGTAGAGCACCTGCCTAGCAAGCACAAGGCCCAGAGTTCCAGAGTTTAAACCTTAGTACCGCCAAAATACATAAGTTAAAAGAATGACTTTTTTGTAATCAAATACAGGATTTCTTAGCCTGGGTGAGTTCCCTAATCTCTGAGCCTCAGTTACCTCTTTGGTGAAAATGAGAGAGAACCCATGTGACAATAAAATCTACAGTGTTTGGCACAGACCTGGTATCATTATCACAATTCAACAGGACCACTTGACTAAATCCTTTAATGTCCCTGACTCTCCCTTCTGCACACATAGCAGGTGCTGGGAAGGTGAAATGGCGTTTAAGTGACCTCAAACTCCAGGCTCACATTTACTGACTTGGTATTTTTCAGTATTAACATCAACTGATTCACCACCCTTCGAATGAAGTGATGTTTTCATATGCCATCTTCTCGATCCTTCATTTACAGATGGAGGGTTTTCTTTTTTTGTGGTTTGTTTTTGGTGGGTCCTGGGGGTTGAACTCAAGGCCTGAGCTTTAGGCAGAGGTTCCACCACTCTAGCCACTGTACCAGCCCAAGGATGGAGTTCAATCCTTTAATAATTCAGCAATGAAAGCTCACTTAAGATCACAACCCCATACTCTGTTCTGTATTTCTGCAACACTTACAATCTTCAATATACTATGTAACTATACTTAGTTCATCCACTGCTCATTATCTGTCTGGCCTAAGATGCAAGCTCCCCTGGGGCTGGCTTCATTGTTTTGTTCTCGGTGCCCGGAGCAGTGCCTGGCACCTGCAAAAACCACGTGGGCACACTCGGGCCTGGCAGGTGCGAGCCTCACCGCGGGATTCAGGTGATGGAGTTTCTCAACGGCGGCCAGCGAAGCCACGAAGACAGCGGGCTGGCAGTGCACGGTGCGGTCCAGGTCCTCCTGTGGCCCGTGCAGGCTCAGCTCCAGCAGGTCATAGCCCAGCACATGGCGGGCGGCTTCGTAGAGCTCGCGGACGCGCGGGTAGCCGAGCAGGCCGCGGCCCATGCCCACCGCCTGGCTGCCCTGGCCGGGGAACAGCAGTACGGAGCACTGGCCTGGCGTCCGCCGTGCCGTCTCTGCCCAGGGTTCCTCCGCCGATGCTGTCGCGTCTCGCAGCAGCTCCACCACGTCGGCGGCGCCCGGCGGAGGCACCGGGAAGCTCGAGGCGCCACGGCGGCAACCCGCGCTCCAACCACTGGCCCACGCGGCCCGCACGAGCCGGGCGCTCATCGTGAGACACCTGCCCCGCGCACGTTACCGTGGCGACCGAGGTCCGACTGCGGCTGCGCGACCTAGCGTGGTCCGTCGCGTATTTCCTGCCGGACCGTTCCCGAGGTTAGGGGAAAGGTTCCCCAGTCCCTGGTTCCGCCCTAGCTCGGAGACCATTTGCGGTTGCGTCTTGAGGTCGTGGAGTGACCAGGGCGCTTCCTTAAACCTCCCGGGCCTGGATTGAGCGGAGACACCACGATAAACAAGTTAGCACTGTTTTTTTGTACTGGGGTTTGAACTCAGGGCCTACATCTAGAACCACTCCTCCAGCCCTTTTTTTGTGATTTTGTTTTTTCGAGCTAGGGTCTCATGAACTATTTGCCCGGGCTGGCTTCGAACCGTGAGCCTCCTGATCTCTGCCTCCTGGGTAGCTAGGATTACAGGTGTGAGCCACCGGCGCCCGGCTATTAGCAGCACTTTAATGTTTCCTACGTATGTTTATATGCCCTTGACACATCAGAAGTCCCCAGTGAGCTCAGCCTCAACTCCTAGTGTTAAAGGCAAACGGTGTTTTCAGAAGATCTTGGCCCTTGCGTTCCCAGAATGCGTGGGTGTAAATGGGGTTTGTGAAAAGTTAGGAAAGGAAATACAAAGGGAGCATGCTGGGATGCAGGTGAAGTCTACCGGCAGAGAGAGTGTGCTTTTCTTTTTCAGGTGCTTTTTTAACCCACGGGGAGGGCAAACCCCAGAGATTCCCACCCAATAATCAACAAGTGGGAAGGGCATGGGCTGTTCCCAGCCGGGTACGGTGGTCTGGGCCATCGGGGGTAGGGGGACTCCATGAGCCCCAAACTTTTCCTACTTCTAGCCTGCTTCACTAGCTACTCAGGAGGCAGAGATCAGGAGGATCATGGTTCAAAGCCAGCCCAGGAAAATAGTTCTCCAGACCCTATTTAGAAAATACCCAGTACCTCCACTTCGCCCCACACATTCAAAACAAAACAAAAAACAGGGCTGGTGCAGTGGCTCAAGTGGTAGAGCACCTGCCTAGCAAGCATGAGGCCCTGAGTTCAAACCCCAGTTTGAAAAATAAAAAAAAGCACTCAATAAATCTTTGTGCTAGTGAACAAAACTCTGGTTATTTTTAAGACATATGCTTATTAATTCATCACAGCAAGCCATGGTGAGCAGGTGCAATGATTATCCTCAATTTACAGATGAGTAGATAAAATCTCAAAAAGTGAATATCTGGGATTAGTTGGGATTATCCAGCTTCTGAGAACTGTTAAGAGGCTAGGTCAGATAGGGTCTAGTCTAATCTCATCCCTGAACCCCCTTCCTCTCTGCTCTGCTCTTCATTTCCTGCCAGCCCCCCCCCACACACACTTTATCTAGGAGGTCTAGGCTGTCATATCTTAGTTCATTCCAGCTGCTATGACAGAATACCGTGGAGTAGGAAGGCTAAATTACCAACATTTATTGCGCACAGCTGTAGAGGCTGGAAAGTCCAAGATCAAGGCGCTTACAGATCCAGGGTCTGATGAGAGTTACTTCCTATTTTGCACATGACTGCCTTTTCATATCCCCACATAGTAGTGGGCAGGGGTGTTGGGGAGAGCCTCCTCTCTCTCTCTCTCTTTTTTTTTTTTTTTGGTGGGACTGGAGTTTGAGCTAAGGCTTTGTACTTGCAAAGTGGGTGCTCTACCTCTTGAGTCACACCAGTTCATTTTGCTCTGGTTATTTTGGAGATGGGGGGGGTCTCACGAACTATTTGTCTGGGCTGGCCTCAAACCACAATCCTCCTGATCTCAGCCTCCCAAGTAGCTAGCATTACAGGCATGAGCCACTGGTGCCTGGCTCTACTGTTCTTTTTATAAGTGTATCAGTCCCATTCATGAGGGCTCTACTAGACTCGTGACCTAATCACCCACCAATGACCTCACATCTGAATACCATCACACCGAGGATTCTGAGAAAACACATCATTCAGTCCACAGCAAACCACACCAGCAAATCGACTTCACTGAGTTTGCCTGAAGAATCAAATAAACATCTCAATGTCCATGGCTTTGCAAGGAAAAAGTGAAGGTAACCTTCACATCCAGCTTGAGGGGACTGGTTCAATGAAATATGATACATACCATGCCATGGTCACGAAAAATACAGAGAAGTCTTAGATTAAGACATAGAATACGCACTGCCTCTGGATGCCTGTAAATCCACAGCCAAGGGAACTTTTAAAGACAAATTCCACAAGGACAGGGAGAACCTGATAGGGACCCCAGCAACAGCACCTCTGGAAACTGGAAGTCATGTAGGCCAGTGTTACTGTCTCTGCTGGTTTCAGACAGCTAACTCCCCCTCAGAATGGGGAAAGCTAAAAACCAACCTTTATTCACACAACAGACTCTGAAAAGCTTAGTACTGGCAGGACTAGCCACTTCTAGATGTAGGGGTGAAACAAGGCTCAAAGAGGACTATTTGAAAAAGTGTCCTTGAAAAACTTAACAGTCCTTAGATCCCCTCTTTCTTCCTAGCCACTGGGTGATGCCCCCCCGACTCTAGCAAACATCTGGGCTTCAGCCTGGGAGGGGTCAAATGAAAGGTACCCGAATATGGGCACTCCTCCACCACACATGGACACTGAGTGCTGATCGCAGAGACCTCCTCTGTCACACTACTCCCCCCCCCACACACACTACCAGTGAGCTCCCAAACCTTCATCTAGACCCTTACCTTTCAGACAAGGGACTAGAGGGCTCTGGGGAATCTGACTGGTCCAAAAGGAAAATCCTAAAGCCATTGACATTCCAGGAAGTTTCCAGACAAATGTCCTACCAAGCTCATCTTATAGTGAAGTTAAACTAACAAAATATCATCCCTGGTCTTATTTTGTTTATTCCTTTTAATCATGAGTATTACTGTGGAAAAGGAAAGGAAGGAAACGAGCAGATGAGAACTTCAGGGTGATTCAGATGTGCACTTTAGGCCAGACACAGGCACATGAGCACAGCCATGGCAGAGAGAGGTGCATGGCTTTATCTTCAGTAAGACATTTGTACGTTTTTGGCCACATCTTTGAGATTCTGAGCTACTGACCCTTTAACTTCTCAATTATTTACTTTGACTTTTACTTCTAGAGTCTTATTTGAGGTTCCTGTTGTTAAAATATTATCTCATGATTCCTGTTCTTATGCTTGATGTATTTAAACAGTGAGAGGGTCGAACAAGATCAGTATTTACTACTACCCTACAGAAGCATGTTTGATGTTGGTAGTGACACCTTAATATATATTTTCTTTACAAAGTACTGGGATTTGAACTCAGGGCCTTGTGCTTTTTAGGCAAGCACTCTACTGCTTCAGCCACTCCACCAATCTTTTTTCCTTTTGGTTTGTTTTTCAGATAGAATCTCAGGCTAACTATGTCCAGGCTGGCCTCAAACCAGGATCCTTGTGTCTGTACTTCCCAGTGCCTGTTTCCATAGCACTGTTTATGGTCCTGTGTGGGGTCACTCTGTGAAGGTTAATTTTAGCATTTTACTTGTTTTTCTATTCCCCTTCCTTGTCTTCTCTGTTTCCCTTTCTCCATGAGAAAGATTTCCAAGCATCTGAAGAAAGCCTCTTATAAACAGAAAAGAAAAAGAAAAGAAGAAAAAGAAAGCCAACATATAGAATTTGGATACCATAAAAATAAAAGAAAATAATTGTTTTTGGAAATTACCATTGATGTCTTTAAGAGGTAAGAGAAGCCAGGAGCTGTGGCTCACACCTGTAATCCTAGCTACTTGGGAGGCTAAAATCAGAAGGATTGCAGTTTGAGGCCAGCTGGGGCAAATAGTTCTCCAGACCCCATCTTCAAAATTACCAGAGCAAACTGGATTGGAGGCATGGCTCAAGCAGTAGAGTGCCTGCATTGCAAATACAAAGTTCTGAGTTCAGACCCCAGTCCCACCAAAAAAAGGTAAAAAAAAAAAAAAAAAAGAGGTCAGAGAAGACACAGTACCTGTGAAACAGGAACAGGAAATTATATTTAAAAAAAGAACATTCAGAAAACAAAAAAATATTCTCTTGGGTATTAAAAATAGGAGAAAAGAATTGAAAAACTCAATTGAAGGGCAGCAGAGAAATGAGAAGAAAAAAACAAAACATGAAAAGTGGGCAACAAGAACAGGAAGTCTGAAGACCAGCCCAGGAAACCCAGGACTCAGTAACAGGAGTTCCAGAAAGAGAAGTGTGAACACAGAGGGAAGGAAGTCAGCACAGAGACAGGGCAATCCTGAAAAAGAAAGATAGACCTTTGCAGAATGCTCGCGCGGGCACAGTGGCTGAAGTTTGACCCACACAGAAATTATCCTGTGAAAGTTCAAAACTCTGGGACTAAATCATTTCATGGTGTTGGGGTTTGAACTCAGGGCACTCGAGCCTCACCACCAGCCAAATCTCAAACTCTTCCAGGAAGAACCGAATAGACTGTGGCAGAAGCCATAGCAACAGGACAGCTCCATGTCCTCAGTAGTGGGATCTGTGTCCTGCGCAGGTGCACACCAGCGTCCTAGAGCAGGTGTGCTGTAGCCTCTGGACCATGGGACCTGCACAGTTCTGGAGGAACTTCCAGTCTTGACTTCTTAGCCAAGCTTCAGCCCAGCCCAGGAGAATGCGAGATGGCACAAGGTTGCCTTCCTCAGCTCTTTGGCCAGACTCCAGGATGAAAGGGAAGCAGCAAGAGAAAAAGATGGTGCAGTCACTTCCTGTGACTGTGACTCAACTCCACAGACTGGGCCATTTACACAGAACAGGTTTATTCAGCTTATGGTTCTAGAGGCTGGGAAGTGCAAGATTATGTGTCTGGTGAGGACCTTCTTGCTGCTGGGGATTCTGCAGAGTCCCAGGGTACACCACAGGGCACCACAAGGCAAGATGTGACATCCATGAAACAGAACTGAACTGGCTTTTTTAACAGACCCAGCCTCAAGATGACCCGCTAATCCACTAATGCATGAATTCAGAAATGGATTAGTCCACAACTGTAAGCCCTCATGACCTAACCACCTCTTCAAGGTCTCACCTCTTGACACCTCACAGTGGGGATTAAATTCCCACAAGACTTTTGGAGGGGCCTTCAAACCGTAGCAGATGTATCTAGGACACGAGGATCCATCAGGAGAGGGGCAAAGGCATCCCGGGGCGCTGGTGCACAGACCCCAGGGTGATGGGTGCCAGGTGTGTGTACCAAGGTGACTGACAGCAGCATGACTCAAGGGGTTTGCTGAGTGCTGCCACCACCAGGAGCCCTGCTTCGGCTGTGCTGCTGTTTAGGGACAGGGTGTTCTTGAGCCTGGCCAGATGCCTGTCTGCGCAGCCAGTCCTCATCACAGGCTGATGGACCCTTGTTCCCCTGGGTCAGCTGAGGACACTTGGCCACCTGACTCGATATCACTCTACTCCTGAGATCTGAACACAGGGCACAGGGTGCTCAGAAGCAAGAAGACAGGACAGCCCGGGCCCCTGACCATTTTCTTTCCTTCCTTCCTCCCTCCCTCCTTTTTTGGCAGAAATGGGGTTTGAACTCAGGGCCTCACACTTGCTAGGCCTGTGCTCTACCACTGGAGCCACTTTTCCCCTCTGAGCATGTAAGCCAAGGTAGATTCTCTAGGGATTGATCATGGACCATGGTCAGTGTCTCCTTGCCCATGGACCAAGGCAGGGACTCATCCTCTAGGGTGGGGTGCCCAGCTCAATGCACGTGTCTCTATGAGACTGTCACAGGCCAGATGCCTAGGAGAGGCTCCCTGGCCCAGTGCTGTGCAGTTCAGAGGAGAGGTCACTGTTCCTTTAGAATGCAGGGGACAACAACACAGAATTGGGGTTCCGGAAGAGCTTCCTAAGGGATGCTGGAGAACCAGTCAGACTTGAACACAAGCGCCCCAGGTGGTACTTAGAGGGAAGTGCAGTGCCTAGGCAGGGAAATGGTATGTGCAAGTGTGGGGAAGGATAGGCTCCAAGTGGGCAGGCCTCAGGGGCCATATTTTAACTGGGTTGGACTGAATTCTAAGGCAGGGGGCATAGTCACATTATTTGCAGCAGCTGGAAGGAAAAGAGGGGAGCTGGGAACAGCGAGGGGCTGCTGCTGCATCCAGGCTCAGATGGGAATGCAGGGATGGAGGAGAGGGAGGTAGAAGTCACAGCAGGCCGGGCATCCTCAAGTGCATCCAGACCTGCAGTCTGGGTCCATCAGGCAGCAGCTGGTCCCTCTGACTTGGAGTGTTCACATCTGTGAAGTGGGCGTGAATTCCATGAGGTCAGCGCCTGGGTGTACAGCAGGACAGAGGCTGCAGGAAAGCCATTCTGCCTCTTCCCCCTGGATCTTCCAGGGGAGGAAGTCTTGCCATTCTGTCAAGTCCTGACTGCTCCTCACAGAAGGCATGAGCTGGCAGTGCCATGGGAGGCGTGGCCAGGCACTGTGCCCAGGGGCACAAAAGTTTTACTTTTTTTCATCAGAAGCAAATGACGAGTGGAATCTTGCTCGTGTATACTTGTCTTTATGCGGATACAGTAACAACCAGAATATATATATTTAATGGGAAATGGGAAAGGGCCCATGAAGGCGAAAATGCCAAGTCCTAGGAAAGTCATACTGCAGCCCTGGCTATTCCGGAAGGAGGGTTCAGGCCCCTGGGGGACTGTGTGGGCCACTGCTGGTGGTACAGGCTGAGGGCACTGCCAGCAGAGTCAGCTGGCATCAGTTGGCCGGCAACAGCCGGCATGGGAGATGCTGGCCAAAGGCCAGAGGCTGGATACAGACAGGAGAGGGTGACCCTGGCAGCCTAGCGGCCACCTATGCCTGTGATGACAGCAGTCTCATTCACTCGGCAGCACACGGTTGCGATGGTGTGATAGCCTCATCAGGGTCACCTCGGGGTGCCCATTCTACAGATGAGGAGATGGAAGCCCGGAGAAGCAGTCAGAGTGGCCGGGCCAGGCTAAGATCGCCCCGGGACAGCAGCCCCAGGCACTGCGGGGCCCCTCCGATGGGGGCCAGGTCTAAGGTGAGCAAGGTGTCCTATTTTACAGATGGGAATGGTGAGGTGCCCAGAACGCGGCGCCCTGCCTGCGACGTGGGGCGGGAGGATCCGTCTTCGCAGAGTCTGGAGGGCGGGCAGCGGTCCCCGGCCACCGTGGGGGCAAGGACCGGGGACAGGCGCGGAGAGGCAGCGGCGCGGCGGACGGTGGAGGGGAGGGAGCGGGTCCCTGGGCGCGGCGCGCAGGGCGGGGCAGGGCCGGGCCGGGCAGGCAGGCGGGGCGAGTGGCCGCCACCTCCCCGCCAGTGCCCTTCCGGGAGCAGCCCGAGCCCGAGCCCGTGCCGAGGTGAGTGGGCCGCGAAGGGGCCAAGGGCAGGGCGCCCGCCCGCGCGGGGGCCGGAGGGGAAACTGAGGCCAGAGCCGTGGTATGGCACTTGGCAGCACTTAGGGCTCGGCCACCGCGTCTGCGAGGGAGACTCCTGCGTGGCGAGATTGGGCTTAACGGGACCTTGGGCACCGTCGAGGGGCAGGCCGAGATCCCGGCGTGGGGTTCGGGGGTTCGGGGTCCCCAGGGGCAGGGCTGCAGGAGGGGGGTTTCTACTCCGCCCAAGTCGCTGAAAATCTGGGGCGACGAGGGGGGCAAGCTTCTTAGCTCCTCCTGGGTGCTGGGGAATCCCGCCCCTGCTCAAGGGATCGCTGGGAACGAGGGGGAAACTGAGGCTCTGCAAAGGATCCCCGTGTTTAGGGTCACACGGGCAGAGTGGCTGGGCCAGGGCTTGCGCTACCTGTGGTCTGGTTCCCAAGTCAAGCCTGCGTCCTTCTCCTCCCGCCGCGGTGCGCGGTTTCCTGCGCCTGGCCACATTCGTGCCTGGCCATCACTGGACAGCGTCCAGCTGGATCTTCCAGAACCATGGATGGGGGTCCCTAGGGTGTGGTGAGGCCTGGGCCTCAGGAGCTTCCGTTTGTGCACTTCAGCTTTTCCATTCTTTGACTCTGGAATGTTCTGTTTGTGTTTTGTGCAGGGAGTGTCTGAAAGCATTCCTTGTTTTAAATAGTGGTCACTCTGTTAGCAACTTACCCACACCCCAGCATGGCAGTCACCAGTTGGCTGTTGGTCCTTCCAGACCTGTTGTTGCCTCACCCGTTACTTTCATAATGAAATAAGCTCGCAAATGTTATTAATGAGAAAGCTCTAGAAGTTGGTGGGGGGAGACAGGGCCCAGGGGGAGTTGGGAAGTGCAGCAGGAGGGAAGGGACAGACAGGGCACTAGTCCCTTCTATTTGTGGGTCGCCATCTCCAGGGAGGTCTCAGAACAGGTGCATCTTGGATGCACTGCTCAGCCCCCACTTCACAGATGGGGACACAGAGGCCCAGGGGGTGAGGCCCTAAGGACGGCAACAGGCCTGGGATCTCCTGGCCACAAGTGAAGCATCAGAGGGACTGGGGATCCCTCCTCAGCGTGGGAAGGGCTCAGCTCGGGCTGAGGCTCAGCGGGAGCTGGGCGTTGGCACTGTGGGCGGAGAGGGTGGTACTGGTGGCTCTCAGAACCTCCTGGTGCTGGGAGGAGGTGGGCCGTGGTGGTCCCTAGCCTGGGCCTGCCTGCAGCCCTGCAGCCCGAGGGGAGGTGACACTGCTGCTTGAGAATGGCCAGGTGGCCCAGAGTGTGCGTTGGAGCCACAGAGGCCTACAACCATCTGTGATGGCTCTAGACCCTCAGTTTCTCCACGTGGGAAGTCGGACTGGTGATGAGCCCCTCACGAAGGCTGAGCAGGTGGCCGGGCTCACAGAGAGGCACCGGAGAAGAGAGGCAGCCAGTCCCTCACCTGAGAGGCCACGGAGAGGAATAAATGAAGCTCCGATGACTGGAATGAGACCAGAGCTGTCTCACCCAGTACTGCCTCTGCTCCTTCCCCAGAAGCCTGAGCAAGGCCTAGAACATCTCCTGCTCTGTGATTTTTTTTTTGGTGGGGTTTGAACTCAGGGCTTCACACTTGTGAGGCAGGCTCCCTAGTGCTTGAGCCACACCTCCAGTCCATTTTGCTTTGGTTATTTTGGACATGGGGGCGGGTCTCAGGAACTATTTGCCTGGGTTGGCCTTGAACCACAAGTCTCCTAATCTAAGACCCCAAGTAGCTAGGATTACAGATGTGAGTCACTGGCATTCGGCTCCCTGCCCTGTATTACCCTCTGCTCTCTTCCATGTGCTCCCCATGAGCAATATCCCCCAGTTTGGGGGCAGGACGCTCAGTGATGACCACCTTTAACACTGAGAGCTCAGGGCTACGTGCCAATGCAGTGCCCACCTGGGGTCTGGGGCCTCCTTTTCCCTAGAGGAAATGGGGCGCGTGGCCTCCAGCATTGATACCTCTAGCCTTCTCCTTTCTGAACTGTTTGGGGGAGGTCTTGCTCCCTTGAGCCTTGCCCCAGCTCCGTCTCTGCTGGGGGTACTCCTGGGCCCTCCTGGGGCCCCTACCAGAGCTGGTCTCCGGTCAGCCCAGCCTCGCCCATAGTGACTCAGTTTGGTGGGCACCACCCTCTGCCTTCCTGCCCCCTGGTCTGGTGATTCAGGAGCTGGCAGGCTCCGGAGGTCCGGGGAAGCTCCCTGCCCTGGCTCTGTTCTCCAGCTCTCTCCACTGGGACATCTGACTTCCGGCAGGGCAGGGGCAGGGGCAAGGGCAGGGGCAGGGACGGGCCATGACGGCCTGAGCCCAGCAAAGCTTTAAACACAGTCTGGCCTTTGTGGGGGCAGCTAGAGAGTGGGGGCGGGAGCCTGCAGTTCAGTTCCGCTTACCCAGACTCCAGTTCTAGACCCTGTCCTCTTATCGTAGCCTTGGGAAGACCACCACTTCTCGATGGCTGTGGCTGTACAGCAGGGAACTTGGGTAGTGAGCCTCGAGGCCATCAGCAGGGGCACCAGCCAGCTCTGTTGGTGGATTTCCTGGGCACTGAGTGTGCCTTCCCCCACCCTGGGTTCTATGGCTCAGTGACAGGAACACTTTTGCCTACAGAGCTGTGAGAAGTATTGCCACATGGTTTAAAGTGGATAAACCTCTAAAACAGGATACTCAGGGAAGGAAGCCAGCTGGAACAGCCCCACAACACAGGACCCCACTGATATGGAATGACTGAAGGCAGATTAGATTGCTGGTTGCCAGGGGCTGAGGGAGGGGTAGGGAGTGACTGCTGGTGGGTACAGGGTTCTTCTTTTTTGGTGCTACTGGGATTCGAATTCAGGGCCTTATACTTGCTAGGCAAGTGCTCTACCACTTGAGCAGGGTTTCTTTTGGGGTGATGAAATGTTTTGGAACTCGGTATGGATGACTGGGAATATAATAAATGCCACTGAATTGTGCTCTTTTAGATGGTTAGATTGATATTTGGTGAGTTAGGAGGATCATGAGTTCGAGGCCAGTCTGAGCTATATATAGCAAGACCCTATTTCAAACCAAACAATAGCAAACCCTGACAGGGGTCAATGAAGGTCTCAGAGCCGGAGTGATGAGGTGACAGGGTCTTTGTCTCTATCTTTCTGTGTAGTGCAGGCTGGCGTGGGACTCGCTGTTCTTTGCCTCACCTCCTGAGTGCTGCATTCACAGGTGTGCACTACCATTCCTGGTGGGGCTGCAATTTCTGGCCTGAGTTGGGGTATTTCATGCTAACATTTTGCGGAACTGCTTTGAGATTCACAGAACCAGAGCTCCCATCCCCCCTTCGCCCAGCGTCTCCTTTCTGCCTTCCCCTCACGCTCTGGCAATCGTGCTACCCAGGCCCACATCTTCCTCCTTGTAATTTCTCCACACCTTGCGCAGTCATTGACATCTTCCCTCCCTGGCGTCGGAGCCGTTCTCTTTGTGCAGGATGTGCCTCTTGAGGCTTCTCCAAGTTTTTCTTGGGCTTAGGCTGGGGAATTGCCTTTTGGGCAGGAAGACCACAGAGTGTGTCCCCTTCTGAGGGTCATATTAAGGGGTCCATGATGTCCACGCATCTTACAGCAGTGTCATTAACCTTAGTCACCTGTGGAAAGGACACTTCTGAAAGCAAGAGAGCCCATCAGGCCAGGCACCGTGGCTCACGCCTGTAATCCTAGCTACTCAGGAGGCAGAGATCAGGATGATCACAGTTCAAAGCCAGCCTGGGCAAACAGTTCACAAGACCCTTTCTCAAAAAATTCATCACACACACACACACACACACAAAGGCACGAAGTGCTGCTCAAGTGGCAGAGCACCTGTCTAGCTACTGTGAGGTCCTGAATTCAAACCCCAGTGCCACCAGAGAAAGAGAGAGAGAGAGGGAGAGAGACCATTAGTGTGGGCAAGGTGAACACAAACTGAACACATCCTGGGAAATGTGGTTGTCCTAAGGGAGACCGAGTCTGGCCAGTTCAATGCCTCATCCTACAGTCCTGCCTCCTGGGCCTCAGTTTCCCTCTCTGTGTGATGTGAAGGCCCCATGTTTGCTCAGACTGTGCCAAGGTCCAGGGGAGGCCTGTTGCACTGAGCACAGCTCATCATGGTTCTCCAAATACTGTCACTTTACTATGGCATTTACTAAACAGGCAGAGCAGGGTCTGTGTCCCCTTTGCAGAGGTGAGCAGCAGCTGAGGTGGCCTGGGTCTCTTGAGTTGGCACAGTGGCAAGCCATCTAGTGGGGAGCTGGCCTTGGGCAGCTGCCTCCACTGAGTGGTGCCTCTGGGCTTCCCTGGCTGACGGATTAAGGGGCTGTGGCTCCCTTGAAGGGTGAGGACCGAAGGGTAATACCTGGTGAGAGCTTTGTTTGGCCTGACAGACAGCCATCCCCAGGAAGTGTTGCCTCATGGTCATGGTCACTGATCCCATCTTCATGCTTTCCATATACTGAGACGGCGTGGCTGCGTGACCTTTTACCAAAATCAGAGTCATTTTGCAATCGGTTTTATGTTCTGCCTTAATGTTACGTTGAGAGCAATTTTAACATCACTAAAAGTCCTCCAGGGCTGGGGGCATAGCTCAGTGATAGAGCAGTTGCCTAGCACGCCAAGGCCCTTGGCTTGGTCCCCAGCAGGGCAAAAATAAATAACCAAATAGTCCCCCAAAGCTTGATTTGGGGGTTGAGCAGTCTTTAATAGTCCCTGGTTTGGGGCACTGAGGTTGCTTCTGCATTTCTCTGAACCCCATGGGGTCCTAGGCCAGTGGCCATCCCTGCTCCCACCCCTCCTCCCATCTGCCCTTTCTGTGGCCCACACTTTGCTGCCTTCTCTTCCTCCCCTGGGTGACCTGTTCCTCCTGCGCTTCTCCTCCTGGGTCAGGTGCTCTTCCTGACGTCGGAGCTCCTTGGACCTCATCCTGGCCTGCCCCCCACCAAGGCCTCCACAGACAGGTCGTATCCAGTCCCCTCTCCCCAGCACCACCCTAGCAGACCTTACTGCAGTTGTCTGGACAGGATGGGTTTGTGTGGCTAGTCTGATGTAGGCAGAAATCCCTTGATTCTCCAGCCATAATCAGAGTATTAGTGGGAGCTCAGACCCTTGGTTTTTAATGGGGAAACTGAGGCCCAGTTAGCGGCGTGACCCTGGGCGGGCTGCTTTCTTCCTCTCTGGTGCACAGGAAAGGGGTGATGGTTTTCAGGTGGGCTATGTGTAGGGTGAATGACACCTGTAAACAGAGACACTCCTTATGCTGCACACTGGGCCTGGCCCAAGGGAGGCAGGCATCGCTATCCCGTTCTACCGGGAACACTGAGTCTCAGAGTTGCAGTGCTTTGCCAAGGTCACAGTGGGCTGGTGGAGAGCAGGAATTTGAGTGAGGCAAGCTAGGCTGGCTGCCAGTCACTAAATGAGTGAATGAATGATGAATGGAAGTGCTAGAACATAGCGCATTTGGGCTTCAGGGAGGCAGAGCTGGAAGCTTCCAAGTTGAGGGGGCCTAGGCTGGCCTTGAACCAAAGGTGGAGAGGGGAGGTCACTGCCAGGAGATCCGAGGTACAGGGTGAGGTGGGATAGCAGGAAGAGCAGTGGGGGCCTGGAGGTTGCTGCAGTGGGCATTTCTGCAGCTCCAACTTGAGCCCAGGGGCTGTCCGTGTGGATTTGGCCTCTCCCATCTCCTGCCCTCTGTGTCAATCAACTGACCGCACTGGGTGATGGGACTTGGGTGATGCAGAAGGAACCAGTGGACTGACCTGCAGGATCTCGGGAAGTGCACTTATCTGGCCTGTGTTCTCTTTCAGAGCTTTTGGAACAGCACACACAGCAGCCATGGCACCATCCTGGGTGGCTCCCGTGGGCCTCACTCTGGTGCCCAGCCTGGGGGGTTTCGTGGGTGCCTACTTTGTGCGCGGTGAGGGCCTCCGTTGGTATTCCAGCCTGCAGAAGCCTGCATGGCACCCACCCCGCTGGGCGCTGGCTCCCATCTGGGGCACACTCTACTCGGCCATGGGGTAAGTGGGTGAAGGTGTCACCTTGGGATGCCCTTGTCCCCCGAGGGTGCAGCCTGAGCAGGTCATGGAGCCCCTTCACGGAGAGAGGCCCTGGGCAGAGATGGTGCTGTGTCCCAGTGAGGGAAGCAAGAGTGGGGAGGCTGTGGGGGCCTATGTGTTGCACAACCAAGCTGAACTTTCCCTTCCTGACCTCCCTGGAGGATGGTCTGATGCCTCACTCCACTGAGGCCACCCTGTGTGTAAAGGTCAGCATGGGCAGCTGGTGACATGGCCAAGATAAATAATGGCGGTGTATGGCTCAAGCACTAGAGCACCTGCCTAGCAAGTGCAAGGCCTTGAGTTCAATCCCCAGTACTACCAAAAAAAAATAGAATAAAATAAGAATTAAAATAATCATGGCAGCGCCGTGGTTCAGCTCCTGTTGTTGAACTGTGGTGCCGGCCCTAGCACGATACATTTTCAGAAGCCACCCTTTGGCACGGGTCCTCCCAAGGACACAGGCTAGCAAGTGGGAACCCCTCAGGAACCCACGAATCTCCTGTGACCATGAGGGTGGTGGATGGGAGGGGTGTCCTCTGGGGGCTCCAGGGGAGACTGCTCCCGGGGGTATAGGTAGCTACCCATCCTCTTCTGGAATGTTCCTTGCATCCTTGCTCTGTGCCCACCCAACCCAGGATGGGCTAGCAGGCACCAGGCACCCCAGGGGGGCAGGTCACAGAGGCCAGGTAGGTGTGGGGAGGTTCCAATAGGGAAATGGCTCTGGACCCAGGGTTTTTCTCGGGCTTCACCAGCAGCCTGCCAGGCCCTGCCCGACTAGGCTCCAGCTCTTCCTGGGTCCCTGCTCCCTGCCCCCAACCTGGCTTCATTCCCAGGTCTCCCCACTGCCCTGGCCAGACTCTGACACAGCAGGAGGCTGGTCCAGCCCCTTTTAGCTCTCAGGTCCGGGTGCGGTGACACTGCTGGTGGGAGCCTGGGCTCCACCCCAGCCATTGGGTCACATCCTGCCCTTGCCCACTGATGCTGTCACCTCTCTGAACTCCAGTTTCCACCCCGCCAAGCATGCACTGTCATGAGGATGGGAGGAGCTAATGTCCCGAGAGTGCCAAAGCAGGGGTGCACGTGTGTCCTGGAGGATGTCAGCTGTTGCCCCTGTCACTGTTGCCTTCTGGCCTCATGTCCTGCTGCCTTCACCCAATAGCCCTCACTCTTTAGTAACATATGGACCCGGGTCTCACCCCTGCCTCCAAGCCTTTGCATGTCCTTCCTCCACCCCGCCCACCGCCCCGCTCCCCGGCTGGCAAACTCCTACTCATCTTCTGAGGCCCAGCCCAAATGTCCCATCCTCGGTGCTGTGCCCCTGGCTAGGTTAGAGCCTCTTTTCACCCACATGGCTCGTATACTTCCCCTTCATGGCGCTGCTGCCAGAAGTGGCAAATACTTATCGAATGGCCTCTGTTTCAGGTATGGCTCCTACATGGTCTGGAAAGAGCTAGGAGGTTTCACAGAAGAGGCCGTGGTTCCCCTGGGTCTCTACGCTGGACAGTTGGCCTTGAACTGGACATGGCCCCCCATCTTCTTTGGCGCCCGACAAATGGGTTGGGTAAGTGTGACCTTGGCCTGACTCCCTCCCTGGACCCTGGACCCAGCCCTGGGAGCTGGAAGGGGACATGGAATCGCAGACTGGGTTGGCGCCTGAAGATGGTAGGGGAGGCACGAGGCTCACAGCCAAGTAAACGTCTGCAAAAGCGATTGTGGAGCTGGGTGCACTGGCTGCACCTGCAGTCCCAGCCCTCGGGAGGCCGAGGTGGGAGGATGGCCTGAGTCCAGGAGCTCCAGGCCAGCGTGGGCAGCTCTTGCTGAGCCTGTGTAGGGGAGTCCAGACCATTGGAGGCCTGAGGCCTGCCAGCCACCACCTCACCCTTGGTCGTGCTGCGTCTCCCAGGGCCCTGTTAGGTACGCCCCACACATGCACAGGTGAGGGAGGAATGGCTTCCATTTTATAGACAAGGAAACTGAGGCTGAGGATGGGAGGGCATGGCTGGGCCTCTTGAGCTGGAGTGGGGCTGGAGAGGATCCTGATGCCCAGAGCAGCTGGGGTACACACACTCGTGTCCTGTGGAGCCTCAGGTCTCTTGTCCCTGTGTCCTCCCAGGCCCTGGTGGACCTCCTGCTGATCACTGGGGCGGCCACAGCCACGACCTTGGCCTGGCACCGGGTGAGCCCACCTGCTGCCCGCCTGCTCTACCCCTACCTGGCCTGGCTGGCCTTTGCAACCACGCTCAATTACTGCGTATGGCGGGATAACCGTGGCTGGCGTGGTGGCCGACGGCTCCCAGAGTGAAGATGTCCAGCCTGCAGAGACTTCAGCCACTGCCCGCCAGGTGCCATGGCTGGTGGCGATCACCACACTTTCAGGGCCGCCAGGCCTGCTGGTCTGTGTGGGTCTTGGCCGGGGGTCGCCCTGCTCAGGTGCTGCATCCTGCACCTGTGTACCGCTCAGAGCACGCTCCCAGACCATGGCGTTTTATAAGCAAATAAAGTTCTAACTACCTGTGCAGAGACTTTTGTACTCTGGGACCGCTGGCTGTGGGGAGGCGCAGGGACTGAGGCCACACAGGACGGAGCTGCCCCCTGAGGTTGGGAGGATCCGCTTCAGTGCCGTATGGCACGTTCCCCACAGGCTTGCGTGTTGAGCACTTGCTCCCCAGCTGGTTTCGGAGGGGTGGAAACTTTAGGAGGTGGGGCCCGGTTGGAGGAAGCAGGTCATGGGCTGTGCGTTTGACGGCACATCAGGTCCCCAGTCCTTCCCTCACTCTGCTTCATTGCCGTGAGATGAACAACCTCGCCCTCTACACCTTCCCCCAGCCATGGTGCTCTAAGAGCATGGGACCACGCCATGGGTTGAACCCTCTGGAACTGTGAGCAAAATAAAACCCTTCCTCCTGTAAGCTGTTCTCTGGGGCATCTCAGTCACAGCCATGCAAAAGAAACTGGAGAGCACCTTGGTTGGCACCTTCCCAAGACCCTGAAAGAGGTGGGGCGGGCTGCCCCCAGCTGGAGACGAGGGCCGTGCCTGGGGGAGGTGAGCTTTCAAGATGCACAACCAGAGTCCGGTGTCTGACTCTGCTCAGGACTGGGGATGCAGGCTGACCTGTCCTGGGTGCCAGCCTCTCCCCTCTAGGAATGGCCCCATTAACATCCAACTGGCAGGAAGGGAGGTGCCAGAGACAATAAGGGCCAGGCCCCAACCCCAGTGACAGCTTTCTTGCTGGCCAACTCACCCAGACTAGGAGCTGTCATCCTACCCTCCCCCCAGATTTTCAACCGGGTGACCCCAGCCTTGAGTAAAACAGGTGCTCACAGGCACTGGTGGGCCTCCTGTCCTGTCATGGCCCCTGCCCTATCGCACTTGGCATGGCAGCTGTGTACGGCCAGGGCCACAGCCTCCTCTCCAGCGCCAGGCCTGGGCCATACACAGCTGGGCATCTTAGTTTTGGTTGATGAGATCAAACTAATTTAAATGACGAAATGTTGGTGTTTTGGTGAGGTCTTGGCACTGCTTTGGCACCTGAGGCTGTGAGTCCCTCTCCTGCCTCCCAGGTCCTCCTCCACACACACACACCCAGAACTGACAGGATGGTAAGAAAAGCCTGGGGAGAAGTCAGGTGTGTGCTGTGATCACAGCACTCGGGGGCCGAGACAGGAGGTTTACAAGCAGGCCTGCCCGGACTACCTGGAGAGAGACCCTGCCCTAAACAAAACAAAAAACCCAAGCTGGGAGAGTTGAGCCATGATAGTGGCTGCATTTGAGAAGGGGTAGCTGTGGCCCCAGTCTCCCTCCTGCTAACCTGCCTCCCACTGGCCTGTGGTAGACCCTGGTGCCAACAAGATGCTCTGCAGGGATCTAGAAGTTTCTTGGCACAGTTGGCGGAGCCCTCCGCCAGCTCTCCCATGGCTTTTATGGGAGCAGGTGGACGGGCCCTCTGGTGAATCCTTGTCTCTAAAATTCTGAGATGGGCTGTGTTGAACCCTGAAATGCTGTGTGAGCACAGATGGCAGAGGCTCTTGCAAAGACAGCACCTGTAGGCCCCAGCCTTGTGTGGGCAGTCCCCACAAGGCATAGGATGACCCTTGAGATGTCACAGACCCCATGTGTGTCAGACACTAGGACCTACGGAAAGCCCACCTGGGACTTCCGGGGTCTTTGTAGTAGTTCAGTCCACCGTCCCACAGACGTGTGGCTGTTTGGCTCAGCAGTAGCCCACACCACCTACTAGCCACAAATACCCTGGAGAAACAAGTGATTCAAGTTCTTCTGGCCTAAGGTCTGCTACGTAGCTGAGGTTTTTGCCCACACATTTGCACTGATCACTAGCTGACCTGCCACAAGGATGCCAGACAAGGCCATGGCCATTCACACAGCCCAGGAGGGCTTGCCCAGCTGCAGTGAAGACAGTGACTGAGGAGACTGTCCAATGTGTCAGTTTCATGGCCGGCCATGAGTCAGCAGCCTCTTCTGTGCTGACCATGCAGTGATCAGCACCCTGGCTCAAACAGCTGCCAATGCAGGCAGATCCCCACAGCCTCATGCCTCACCCAGACCACTTCCCACACTCCAACCTGACACTGGAGCTTTTCCTGTGGGACTTCCCAGGCAGCAGCCACTATAGCCAAGTGCCCAATACAACACACACTGGCTTTTGATGGACTGAGGGTGCAAATGAGGCCAGGGAGTAGTCGGTGGGATGAGAAACACTGAGTCCCTGGTCGCCCCCTGGTTGGGGGTCATGTTTGCACAGACACCTAGGGACAAGGAACATGTGTAATTTCTGGTTCACTAGGGAATGCTAGATTGCACACCCAATGCTGGTGGCCACCTGTCCACTCAGTGCACATCCTGGGTGCATTCTCAGGTCAACTGGGAGCCAGCAGAGCACAGTCTCTGACTTCATCCTGAGAGGCACGAGACCCTCTCATAGGAACAGTGAGGGGTGCAGGCCTCTGCACCAGCCCTCCTGGGGCTGCTGTCTTCTGCAGGCTTTAACCTCCCTTCTCCAAACTTGGTGTCACTGCTACCCAGCTCCACCTATGCCTTTCCACCAGCCCCTCAAGCCCTCCTGATACCTCAGGAAGAGTTGTTTGTGTGTGGAGGGGGTTCTCACCACCCCCACTCCCAGGACAAGCAGACTCAGGAATATGCTAGCTGGGAAATCAGGCCCCAAGGATCCTGGGGCATCATTGGTGGAGACAGCATGGGTGGGGCTCATTTCTCCCCTGGACCCTTGAATTGGGGCCTGTGCTGAGAAGTCAAGCTGTGGGTTGGGAGACTTGGAGGTCTCAACTTGGTGGTCTTTCTCCTGTTTCCCAAAGCCCACATTGTGACACGTCAGGCTCTGCCTACATCAGTGGGGCAGGGAGACAGCTGCTGCAGCAGGCCTGTGCTTCTGGGCCCCCAAAGAAAGGCCAGCCATGAAAGAAAGCAAACTTTACTGCAGTAGAAACAGAACATGGAGGGAAGGACGTCCGCTCTCCAGGGAAAGGATCACAGAAGTGTCAATTTTGCCCTTGGCAGCCTTCCCATCATGCTGGGCAATGACTAGCTAAGGGTGTCACTAGCTGAGGTGGCCTAGTCTCCAAGAGATAGAGCTGGCAGGCAGGGTTATGTCCAGTTTTAGCTTCCAAAATGAACAAACGTCACAGCATCTGGCTTGCCCCCCTGGAGCACCAGAAGGCTCTGGAAGCAGCTCCTGCCACCTATAGCCAGACTTACCCACTAACAAGCTAGGTCCACTGTGCTGTGGCTACACAAAAATGCTGGCAGTGGACTCCAAATTCCAGGAAAAAACCCAGAATTTTACATTTTCTTCTCATAAATTAAAACTGCAGCATTTTGACTCTAGATCTCGGTAGAAGATGGTCTAAAACTTTAACATAAAGTTCTCTGTGGACCCATCTTCTCTTAGCAATTGGCATTTCTAAGCTGTTCCCTATCTTGTGCTGTGCAACCTCCCACACTTGCCCTTAAGCCCCTCATTCCCAGAGGACCCCAGCCCATCTCAGAGGTAGGTGCCTAGCAAGCAGGGAGGCCACTGCTGGCTTCCAAGAGGATGAGGCCAGCAACAGATGGCCTTCCTTCCTGCACATCAGTGGGAGGTTTGCTGGCGAAGGTTCTGGTGGAGTGCAGAACCTTATGAAGGGCATAGGGCTGGGTCCCCCAGGCTGTCCTGGGGCCCTGTCACACAAAGCCCCTTAGGCACAAGTGTGGAATGCTGACAACCTGCCCGGAGGCTGGGGGATGGGGCACAAGGCAGGAGGGCAGAGACTGGAGGAGACCTGCCTGGCCCCGTTAGACACAAGGCTCCCAGATGCTTCCTTATGAACACTGTTTCTGAGGAGCTCCTCTTCCCCTAACACCTCTGGAAACCAAACTCCTAATGCCAGGAATAAAGCCCTTGGCTGAGGTGGAGACCTGTCAGGGCACAGACAGTGGAGAGGAGTGTGGACAGCAATGCTCAGCTGGGCAGACACCCTCACTGTCCATGCTCTGGCCCATGGGGTAGGCCAAAGTCCCAAGGAATGAAGCGGGACAAAGGCTCAGGACAGAGGACTTGCGCTGGGGCTGTGACCCAAGGAGGGAAGGAGGATGAGGAGGGGGATGGAGACCCTACAGAAGCAGTTCAGTGAACTGAGGCTGGACCTGGCCTGCAAGCACAGGTGGAAGGGCCGCAGGTGCCTAGATGAGGCAGGTGACATGGCAGTTGTTGGGCTGGTCCAGAAACAAGGTGCTGAAGATGTCGTTGAAGAAGGTGGGGTGGTACCGGCAGGCCCGCTCACAGTCTGGATTGAAGTTCACCTCCAGGATCTGTGGCTGCATCACTCGCTTCCCTGGTGGCGAAGCACAGACTGGTGGGAAGGCTGGGAGTACCTTGCTCCTGGGAGGGCAGGCTGGGGCCTCTGATAGTCAGGGGACACTGACCTGGGCCCAAGTCTCACAGCAGGTAGACTGCAGATCTCCTAGCCCGACACCCACCCCCAGCACTAGGGACAAGAAGCATGTGTCCCTTCAAGCTTGAATGACAGGTTTAATAAGAGAGATGTCTCTGGCTCTGACACAAAGGGGTCTTGCCAGGGTTGCATGGTGCTTCTTGGGCTCTGGCCTTGTCTCCATGCCAGCCTGCTACCCTTCCCTTTGCCAGGTGTACTGCAGCAGTTGTCCCCCCTTCCTAGTGGGCCATGTAAGGCTGCTCCCGCCCCCGCCCCCTCCGTCTGGACTTTCTGGCTGATTCCAGTCAGAGGACAGCCAAGAATAGCTCTGTTGGGCAAAGGGCAGCAGTGCTCACTCTTCTTCCTTGGGTGCAGGCTGGGGAGGTCTGGGCCATGGGCTCTGGCTGTGGAGCCCCCTTACCATCTGGACGGCTGTTCCATTTCAGCATGAGGTCAACAGCATACACAGCTCGGGACGAGGGGTAGTCACAGAGGCCCAGGGGTGGTGGCTTGGCACATGCCACCTGGAATAACTCTGTGAAGGCCTGGAAGATCTGAGCCTGGGGATGAGATAAGTCAAGTTATGGGGCCTGCTTGGTGTTGTTTCTTTTTTCTTTTGGTGCTGGGGATGGAACCCAAGCCTCACACATGTGAGGCAAGCACTGTATCACTGAAACACACCCCAGTCTACTCTCTGAGAATCTGCCTGGTTCTTCTGTCCTACAGTCCCTGTGGCTCACTCCAGGGACATGGAAACCCAGCTTGCACCTCCAGGAAGTAGGCTTGGATTCCTAGGGCAGGTGAAGCCCATCATGCCCTGGCTGTCCTAGGGGTACACTGGTGAGGGACCCCACTTCATCCCAATGTGCAGGTCCAATGTACAAAGGAGGGGATGGTCTTAGTGGAGCCATCTCTATTAGCCTTGGTGGGAGGAAACTGTCTAGAGGAGACTAAAACTCCACCCAGCCCAGGAAGGAAGGGCGGCTCCTGGAGGCCCCTACCTTTCCCCACCATGAAGACCAGGACTCACCTGGACGCCACTCCAGGGAAACTCTGGGTATTGCTTCTCAAACTGGGGGATGAACTCGTCATAATGTACCTGCAACAGACCCAGGCTGTCACGCTCTGCTGGGGCCTCCTCCAGGCAGGAAGGGGACACCTGACCCTTCCCTGCCCTGGTACCTCTGACACTCACTGGGGTCACAAGAATCAGCATTGGCAGGTCAGTGTCTGGCCCCAGTCCCTCAGGGAACAAATGGGAGGCAGGGGATGGGGTTAAACTCTGGATCCCACTGTGAGACAAGCAGATTAACTTCTGAGCCTATTTCCTCCTCCCTGTCCTGCTCACTGACTACAGAACTGCTATAAGGCTCAAGAGAGGTGCTGAATGCCCAGGGCTTGGGGGGATGCCAGGCCTGCTCATCATACCCAGGTCAGAACAGCCTACTCTAGGCTGCAGGGTTCACCCATGTCAACCACTCTGCACTGGCTCGGAGGTGCCTGACAGACAGCCAGGTCTCCTCTAGGTTAAGACTTTACCTAAAGCACACCTGAGCAAGCTGGCTCAGACATCTCCTGGAGGACAAACTGGGACAAGCCCTATAGAGGATCAGCATCCACACCCTGCTGGACACATGTCCCTGCACACCGGGCCTCTGACAGCCACTCATGAGGCAGAGGAGTGGGGTTTGGTGTCCTTAGGGACAGCTTCCAACAGTGTTCTGGGGCCCCAACCTTCAACATGACCAGGGACAAAAGAGGGACAAGAAGCAATAGGACCACTTAGCTATGCTCTGCCCCCTGGAGTGTGGCAGTTCCTTCCCCCTCCTAGACGGGGGGGGCTCAGACACAGAAAGGCAAAGTGCCTCCTGGGTCCAAGAGGCACAAATTTATGACAGTGGGAAAGACACAGGGATGACCTGCTGCTACTCTAAGAGTCTCGGGAGGACATGTTGGTCACATGCTATTGACATAGAAACAATGATTTCAATTGTTCAGGGACATACTTCTGTGGAAAGATCAAGATGCGTCTGGGAAGGACATTCACCTATCTGGGAGAGGGAGGGGTGGGGCAGGTGGAAAGATGTTTTGTCTGCCTGAAACGCTTGTGAACTGGCCAGCAAGGCAGAGAGGGTGCTGGGGCAACAAACCCAGCAGCCCTTTCTCCTTTTCTCCTTCCAGGACCCACAGCTGGCCCCTGGCTTCTGCGCATGCTGTGCCTTCCTGTCCCACGCATGCTGCTGGCCAGCTGTGTGACACTTCATTTTGAAAGGTCTTTGCCCTGATGCCCCTTGGTCCTAGCATCTGAACAGCACAAGTACCCACTGGGTGGGGCCCACTGAGCCCCTGCTTGGAGGCTGCAGAGAGGACCCAGGACCTGCAAGTGGCCACCACTAGCAGGTGTGCTGCCACTTGAGCCACTGTGTCAGTCCTAGAACCTAGAACCTGCTCCCCAGTTCCCCTAGGCTCTACCTGCTTCAGTACCACATCTGGGTCGTAGTTCATGACAGTGAAATGCTTCTCATAGTCATCCAGGTCGTTGAGTGCAAAGGGCCTAGACAGAGGACCAAGAGACACCGTGTGAGTTCCTGAGCACTGCACATAGCTGTTCACTGACTGAGCCTTCTGGCTGGGAACCAGTTCCCTAGTCTGTGGGGGTGGGGCAGACCCTCAGCCCCCTCAAAGTGTGGCAGGGCGAGTGATGTGGTAACTGTGGTTATGGTCTATAGACCATGACCTGCCATCAGGAGGCTCGTGCTGGTGCTGGTGCCTACTATCTCACCAGGAGTGTCACATCCACTGCAGAACTTGGGGGGGCAGGGCCCATCACTCATGAGTGGTAGTGGGCTGGGTTCAGTGCAGGGCCCCACGGTGAAGAAGGGGTCTCTGGATATCCCTATCTGGTCACCCAGCACCCCCAACAACCCATGGGACCCAGCCAGTTCCCCAGGTACCGGTTGGAGAACCGCAGCCAGAACACGTCATACACGAACAGCCTCAGCGGCCTCACCGAGCGCAGCAGCACGATGTAGCGGATGTCGAACTTGACGCCTCCCACATCTTCTCGGAGGAACAGGACGGGGCTCTCAATGTATTTGGACACAACCTAAAGGGCAGGTGGGGCTCGCCAGCAGCTCTCACCGTGCCAGGCAGGAGAGCACCATGCAGTCCTTGCACCTGTGAGCGGAACTGTTCTGTGTCCACAGGGACCCAGCGCTACCGGGCCAGCCATAGCCGCCCTTTGCTTCTCCTATCTTTTCAAACCCTGTGTTACAACCATCTCTAATTGAAGAAAAAAGCATCTCACCAGTTTTTAGGTTTTAAAAACAGAAACTCTCATCTACCCACCCCATCCCACTTCCCCCAGTTGCCCCAAGGATTGTCTTTGAGTCCAGCCTCTGCCATGTACAAGGCCACCACTGCAGTCTCGGCCCTGCTGGATTACATGTTTTGTGATCCCCCAGCACGGCTTCTGGGGTGGGGAATACTTCTGGGTATCTCATCCTAATGGGATCACCATCATAGACCTGAAAGCTTGGCACACCTCCTGCTGGGCAGTCATAGCACAGCGGGCCTTGTGAGGGGTCTTGAGGCCTTGGGCAGTTCTAATTGCTTTCACCTGGATTGGTTCCCCCCCCCCCCCCCCCCCCCCCCCCCCCGCCACAAGGCAGTGGTACAGGAAACTCAGTTCCTCTTCCTTCCAGATACCTGGACCTAGCCGAGAGGCCCTGGCCCACGGCCCACCTTAGGGGTGCTCTCCCGGTGCCGGATGATGCTGTGGAGGCTCTTGGTGATGTGTGTGTCCAAGCTGCGGGCCAGGTTCCAGGGCTTGCAGATCCAGTGGTTGTCCTCACCCCTGAGGGAGCAAGGGAATGGCTGAGCCGCACCTGTGGCCTGCCTCTCGGCCAGGTGTCCCACACAGGGAGCTGTGCTGGGGACAGGAGTCCTCTCCCCAGCCAAGGCACCTAAAGAAGTTGATAGTACCTGTGACCCAGTACTGTGGTGTGCACAGAATAAAGACGAGTGCAGGGGCTGGGGCTGCAGGTGGGTGATGGAATGTCCCGGGGTCTCCATCCACCTGCCTATGTCTGGGTGCTTACCGCCTTTCTCGCTGCTGGAAGTAGCTGACAAACTGGGGTAGCTCAGTGCGCAGGTTGAAGGTGCGGGGCAGCCAGGGGGGACCCTCTGGACCCCCCGCCCGGCGCGCAATGGAGGCCAGACAGTCCTTCACCGTCAGCAGGTTCTCACATGGAAACTGGTTCAGCAGCACATCTGGCCTCTCCTGGCTGAGCCTCCTGTAGACAGAGGCAAGAATGGGTGGCTTGGAGGATGGCTCAGGGCTGGGGAGGCAGAGGGTGGCCAGGAGTCCTAGTTTGGAGACCCCTGTGGAATGGGAGGTGGTGCCCCCACCTGTAGTCTTTGAAGTGTGAGAAGTTGTAGAGGATGTCAGCGTCAGCCTCGCTCTGGGTGAAGGTGAAGCGAGGATGAGTGAGGTGGCTGAGCACCTGCTGCACATCCGTGTGGACCCTGTAGGAGATGCCTGAGCTGAGTGGTGGCCACTTGGCTTGGAGTCAGCAGGGCCCACTGGGCTCAAGGCTCAACGTTGGTGGTTGGGCTTAGACTCATTTCCTCTGCCTGACTGCAGAGGGCAGATGAAACTTATGTCCCCAGGCTCAACACTGCATGGGGTCCGCCTCACTTGTCATCATGAAGCAGCAGGATGGTTTAGTAAGTGCAATTCCACACAGGGACTGATGGGCTGTCACCATCAATCTCCCATGGACATACCACTTGGCCACTGAGGCAGGAGTCAGTGGCCCTGGGCACCCTGGACAGAGGTGAGGATGGAACCTAGGAGCCCACCTGCTAGGGGTGGTGGAGACAGCCACACTTTTGAAGGGCACAGGACAGAAAAGCCAGGGATAAGGGGTGCAGTGGTTCTGGGGGTGCTCAGAAGCATAGCACTAGCCTGCTCTGGGGGGAGGGGCGGGGGAAGGGCGCAGACACCCAGCACTGTACCCCTGTTAATGGAGAGTGACTGTGAAGCCCAGCTGTGAGCAGGACCCTGAGTGGGTCTCCATGAGGCTTCTGTCCTGGAGGAGATGGAGGGATGGGGCAGGACACAGCTGACCTGTCTCAGGAGAGGCCTCAGGCAAAGGGAGAGCCCGGCACAGGGTGGGCGCTCCTAGGACCTATCAAAAGGGGGCAGAGTGGAGGATGTTGCCTGTTTCTGCTGGGCCACATTTTGCGAGGGGCTTCCATGAAGGCAGAGACCATGGCTTAGAATGAGATGGTTGTGGCTGTTGGCACCTCCACTTCCTTGCCTCTAACAGAGTGCCGGTTGATTCCACACAGGGCCCGGCCCAGACCTGCTTTCACGAATTCCATGACTCACCAGCCTGTGTGTCTGTGCACTCTTGGGGACAGCCCCTCCTGGCAGCCGGGGTTGTAGTCTCCCAAGCACTGGGATTATAGGTCTGTACTGCCATGCCCCCCCTGTTTCTAACTTTCAAGGGTGAGTTTAAAACCTGTTTCCTCCAGGAAGCCCTGCTTGCCCTCTCACTTTCTGTGGCATTTTCTCTGTGATCTAAGAACTCCACCCTGCTACTCAGTCATTGCCTGTCCAGACTACTAGCTGCCAAGACCCCAGATGACTGAGTGGGGTCTGTGTGGCACACACTGCTGAGGACCAGGGTTGAATGTGGGAGACAGTGACTGAGGGAGGTCAAGTCCACACCGGCAGCAAAGGGGCTACATACTTATAAATGTGGTCACGGGGACACACCACTGGGCTGATGGCAAATGGCAGTTTCTCCTTGTTTTCCTCCAAAATCGCCTAGAAGGAAACACACCAGAGGCAGAAGCAGACCTCAGTGAAGGGGACAGTCACACGGGTCTCCCTGACCCAGCAAACCAGGCTCTCAGCATGTAGCAGTGGGGCCACCCTACCCTGGAACTCTGGAACTCAGCCCTCAGCACTAAACAGCCCTAGTCTGGTGTCCACAGAGCAAGGCAAACACTGTTCTCAGTCTCCTCAGCACTGCAGCAAATCGCATGGCTAAGGGTGCCAAGCCTGTCCTGGGAGGGGTTGCTTGGTTCTAGGGAGCCCTGAGGGGTTTTCCAAGCTTAAGTCGCATGACAGATGAAAACATGTCCAAAGTCTTTGACACACCTTTCTAAAGGCAGAGTTCAGCCTATCCCTGCAAGGGTGGCTAGACCTAGTGAGTTGCTTTTGGAGAACAGAAATGAAAGTAGAAGACAAGTGTTCAGGTCAGGGAGGCTCCGTGGCTTCCTCCTCACTTTCTCTGGGATTACTTGGCCCCTGTGTGGAGGAGCCAAGGCCACCTGCCAACAAGCCAGCAAGTGGAAGCAGGGCTTCAGCCCCAGGGAGCCTCAGACTCTGCAACCCTAGGGAGGGTGGCTGTGAGCTAGAAGCACCAGCTGAGTGCTGGCCCCACAGAAACCATGTGTGTGTGTGCGCGTGCGTGCATGTGTAGGGGGGAGGGGGATAATAAACATTTGCTGTCTTAAGCCGATGGGATGTGGAGTAATTTGCCATCAGCCGCACAGCTAACCAGCACAGGCAACCCCAAGGCCAGAGTGCAGTCTGGTCCCAACGGCTCAGATAGGAACAAGGGAGTTTCAGAAGAGGGGACCTGGCCTCCTGCTCCTCTTCCAGCTCAATGCAGGGATTCCCAAGAAGAATACTAACTTTACTTCATGTTTCATTAACAGCTAGTCTCCAGTCCAGTGCGTGACTGTCCCCAACCTCCTTCACCCTTGCTCCACACCCCCACTCACTTAGTCCCACATTCACGCAGCAGGAGGCCTTAAGGCCTGCCTCTGAGTCACTGAGGCACTACATGGCTCCTTTGCTCCCCACTGGCTTCCTGAAGCATAGTCCACAACCACTGCTGCAGGCCACCCTGCCAATCAGTGGCACACTTGGGGACACTGGTGCTCTCGGTACTTCCATTCCCTGTCACCTTAACTTGTTAATTCTCTCCACAACCTCTGAGGTACTCAGGAAGCACCAGATGTCTAACACTAGGCAACTCAAACCCAGTGGGACAAGGTCTGTAGTTCTGTCCGTGAGTTCTCACACTCCTTGGTTTTGGACTCCAGCCCTCCTCCCCACCTGGAGCCACAGTGTCCCCCATTCCTCTGGTACTGTCCCGGCATGAACTCTCATCACCAGCCAGCACTTCTGAGTGGGCTACCTGGATCCACGAGGCTGCCCATGGGCCAAAAAGTAGCTTTGTTATTAGCAGCAGTGACGATAAGAACCACTTGTGGAGGGCCTGCTGTATGCTGGGAAATGAGCCACAATGTTTGAACACACAGCAAACCCCTGGAGGTGCAGGCCCCACTTTCTAGGACTTGACCAATGATGGGTCAACGATATATGAGGACTGGGACATAGGTCAGTGATAGCTCCTACCTAGTAAGCATGAGGTCCTCAGTTCAAAACCAGGTATTGCAAACAAAGAAACAAAAACAAAACAAAAAACCCAACAAAACACAAGCAAGGCGTGGTGGCGAGGACTCAGATGCAGTTCAGTGATAGCTTCTGCCTAATAAGCATGAGGGTCTGAGCTCAAAACCTGGTACGGCAAACAAAACAAAAAAACCCAATAAAAAACAAGCTAGGTGTGGTGGCACATGGTTCACTCAGGAGGCCGAGGTGGGAAGATTCTGATTTTGAGGACAACCTGGACTACACATCTAGTTCGAGGTCAGCCTTGGCTATATATTAAGACCCTGTCTCAAAAACCAAAAAATAGCAAAAATCCTCCCCAAAGAGGAAAAAAACTTAGTGTGTACCCAATATGCAGACTTTCTTTCCTTGTCATTACTCCCTTAGTGATACAGAGTAACTACTATTTACACAGCACCTCCAATGCATTATGAACTATAAGTCATCTAGAGATGGTTTAAAACATACAGGAGGACCGGGAGAGGTGGCTCAAGCCTCAAGTGTGTAATCATAGCTATTTGGGAGGCAGAGACCAGGAAGATCTGTTTGAGGCCAGCATTGGCAAAAAATCCACACGTGCGCTTGCTATATCAGCTATTGTGGGAAGTGTGAATATGAGGAGGCTGGTCCAGGCTGCCGGGGGATAAACGTGCGATCTTATTGGAAAAATAACTACAGCAAAAAGGGGTGGGGGTGTGGTTCAGTGGTAGAGCGCCTGCCTAGCAATCAAGAGGTCCTGAGTCAAACCCAGTACTGCCAAAAAACCCCATGAATGCAGAAGGACATAGGTTCTATGCACTACTGTGCCACTTTGTATAAGGGACTTGCAGCATCCAGGTTGTGGAACCAATCCCCATGGACGCCTGGTGAGGGAGGCATCATGAGGGATGGAGCAGGGTCCACAGCCAGATCAGGCTGCCAGAACCACATTTTCTCTCCCAGTAGCACCTCTATAACAGCAGCCCCAGCTCCACCCAACCCTCTCAAAGGACAGATTCCTAGCACCAGGCACCCCAACACCTAGATAAGGACCGGCGATCAAGCTGTGTAGCAAAAGGCAGTTCAGGCTCACACCAAGCCTTTGTCTCTTGGGTGCTCCCCAAATGTTTCCCCACCTCCTGTAGAAACCAGCTCAGGGCTCAGCATTCAGATGGTGTCTGGTAACATCTGGGAACCGGATGGAGAATGTTCCAGAAGCCACCAAGCACACAGGCCTGGGATCAGAGGTGGAAGACCACACCTGGTAGTACTCGGCAGGCGGCTCGGGCGTGGAGGAACTGAGGTCCAGCATGTCGGCAGGGGCCCAGGGCAGCAGCATGCATTTCCGGATCAGAGGGTCTGCCTCTCCATAGGCAAAGTCCCGGGTCACCTCCTCTGCACCAAGACACGTGTGCCCATCAGCAGGGGCTGCATGAGGCCTGCCCAAGGCCCATCATCTGGGACGGGCAGGCGCCTGACTTACCACCTGTGTCCAGGTCCCTCAGGGGCCACAGCAGCGTGTAGGCCACCTGCTGGGGCATGTAGAAGAAGGGTGCCGTGGCAAAGCTGGGCACGTCTGCATGCTGAATCCGCGAGCCAAACTCATCCATGATGTACCACACGGGAACCTTCTCCTCGGCTGTCTGCAGGCATAGCACAGTGGTAACCCTTGGCCACATGTGTATCACCGTGCTGCTCTGCCAATCCACCCACTTACCCACCTCTGCCCAACTGTCCTGGGCTTGGAGGGTCCCCCAGGGGATAATCAGCCCAGGCCTGCTGGATAGGGCCTGGCCTTGCACACCAGAACACAGATCCACATAATGCAATGTGAGAAGTTACGTGTCACAGGGTGCATGGAAACACAGCACTCAGCCCAGTAAACGCATGGAGGAGCTTGGATTTGGGATTTTTGGGAGTGGAGAGGCTTTGAGTTCAGGGAAGGCTTCCTGGAGGAGGTGGTATCAGAGCTGAATCATTAGAAACAAGCATGTCCTTTTCCAGTCTAAGAGTGTTGAGGGGCTGGTGCTTGTTGTGGGAGCCTAGAGAGACCACAGGGGTGGGTGATGGAGGCCCAGAGATGCCAATCCTCCCTAGGGTGGCGAAGAACCATTGAGGGTGACAGGATTAGAAGAGGTAGCTGAGTCATCTGGGCACAAAGTTAGGGGTCTGAGAAGGCTGTGACTTGTGAGCTCAAAGGTTGGATGGGCACCTGGATCCATGCAAGGAAGTGACCAGCTCCTGAAGACATAGGGACTGTGCAGGGTTTCCATGGGCCACAGGACAAACTGAGTCTGCTCACTGTGGCTGCCCCACCAGCCTTGGTGGCCCAGCTGTGAAGGCCTGTGTCTGTGGGCTGTACTCCCCTGCCCTAGGGCTGGTGCCCGCTTACCCCGTGGGCCAGCTGGTAGGTCTGGTTGAACTTCCACATCTCCTCCAGCACCAGGGCCACAGCCTCCGTGCTGGGCAGCTCGCCATGGAACTCGATGCCCATCAGGTTGGCCATGCGGTGCAGTAGCCCAGGCACCTGCTGCAGCTGCTGGCGTGCGTGTTCCACACGACATGTCCAGGCGTGGTCGATGAGGAAGATGCTGCAGGCACAGGCTGCACATTAGCTGCCAGGCAGGCGTGGCAGGAAGGGGAAGAGAGAGAGGACCAGAGGGAAGAGGCAGAGGCAGAGAGGCCCAGGGCTGTGGCTGGTACCTGGCACCCAGCCCTTTTGAGACTTGGTTTCCCCAACACCATCATTATGCGGTTTTGGAGCCCTGAGGCCTGGGCCAAGACCCCAGCTTTGTCTCCCGGTGTGTGGGCCTGAACAAACCCTTCTCCTTCTCCAAGCTCTAAAGCAGGGCAACAGGGGTCCCCATCTCCCATCCCCAAGCAGATACAAGCTTCACACAGATTCAGATGTCCACCATACTGACCATGGTGAATGCCTGTAATAAGAGCAATCATTGAAGTGTCAGACACTGGCTCTGGGCAGCACGGGCCCATCCTCCATCTGGCCAGTGCTCAGCAAAAACAAAGGCTTGCCAGGCACAATGGTTTATATCTATAATCCCAGCTACTTTGGAGTCAGAGGCAGGAAGATCTTGAGTTTGAGGCCAGTCCAGGAAAAGTCAGTGAGACCATATCTCAAAAATAAAACACACACAAAAGTCTGAGGGCATGGCTCAAGTGGTAGAGCACCTGCCTAACATCTGAGGCCCTGGGTTTAGTTTTCCAGTACCTCTTAAAAAAAAAAAAAAAAAAAAAAAAAAAGCAAGCAGGCACGCAGAGCTGGCCTACACTCAATGTGCACATCCTCACACAAACCCAGGGCTCTGTGGTTCAGGCTTGGAGTCCCTGCCCATGAACGCCAGCAGCCCACACGGCTCCTGCAAAGCTGTGGCAGGCGAGGTGCTCTGGCACAACTACCACTCCTCAGGACAGAGGCTACCCAGGTACCAGTCCAGAGTCCTGCTCCAGACACAGAAATGCCCCAGGGACGCCATGACCTCATTCTTCCTGCAGAATGAAAGGGACGACAAATGTGCCAGTTTTTAGGTTCAGAAGCATCTTATTGTGCATATAGAAATACACTTTTTCTTTTTTTGTGGTACTGGGGATTAAATTCAGGGCCATGTGCTAAGAAAGAACTTGCACTTGAGGCACACTCTCAGACCCCTGAACTTGCACTTGAGGCACTCTCTCAGACCCCTGTCCCCTTTTTTGGCAATATTGGGGTTTGAACGTAGGCCCTTGTGCTTGCTAGGCAGGCACATTTGAGCCATGTCCCCAGGCCTTTTCTTTTGTTTTTGAGATACTATCTCTCTAACTTTTCCCAGGCTGGCCTTGAACTGTGGATCCTCTTGCTTCTGCCTCCTGTTTAGCTGGGATTACTGACATGTACCACTGACATGTACCACTGTGCTCAGATGTGCTTGTATTAAGTTTGCTTTGAGACAAATGATTTACTACTGCTCTTGTGCTGACAGCTGACAACTAGAGCTGACTCTGTGCAGAGCCATTTCTTCAAAGGTGTGTGTTTGGGGTGATCATGAGCTAATGTGATAAGGATGCTGCACTCAGATAGGTGCAGGGCAGAGCATGGAGAAGCTTGTTGGGCCTGGCAATTGGAGAAACTCAGAGACAAAAGCCCAAGCACATGGTGTGTGTGCTGTGCTGAGCTGCTGGGTAGTCCTGGCCCTCTCACTCCTGGGTTGGTGAAGGTGGTGGGAAAAAGCTCAGCAGAAGAGACTAGATCCTGGTGACTCTTAGAGGCTGACAAGTTTCTTCCTTTAGCTTCCAACAAAGCTTGGCAAGACAACCTGCAGGACTGCCCTGATTGAAGACAGATCTCCTACCCCCCCAATTCTTGGAAGGCAGGAAGCCCCCAGTCCAGTCTTGGCTCTGATCCAATGACTGCGTAGCCCTGAGCAAGACAAGGGGTGCTCCAGGTCTCAGGTCCTTCTGCTTCCTGAGACCCTTCCCCAAGACTCAGATTGGGCAGGCCTGGAGGTGCACGGGGTTCTCAGCAAAGCTGGGCTCAAGCACTCACACCCTTTGACATCTGGGTGACTCGCGTAAGGCCTTTTCTTGGGGATTTGATTCCTCCTCAGCAAAAACAGGAGCCGAAACACCCCTGTAGCTGGATCACTGTGTTAACAAGTGAGATCACACAGAGGCAGTTGCAGGAAACGTCAAACATACTTTCCAGGGGGCTCTCACAGCGCTGGTGTGGAAACACTGCTGGTCACATACACATCACAGGCTGTCCTGAGGGTTAAGTGCCTGGAGTTTGGTCAGGGAAGCACGCTAGGGTTGAAGGTTCATAGTTAACTGCTTTCCCCCCACAATCAGAGTCTTGGTAACTTCCTTTCTTGAAAAGGAAGCCAGGCCTGGAAAGCATCAACCTTCAGCCCGGTCCTACCTGTTGGGGTTGGTGACCTGGAGCCCGCTTTCACTGGTCACGATGACCTTGTAGCACAGCTCGCCCCCTGGGTTGGGCTGCTTCCTCCGTGCTTCCCCAGCAGCCTCGTCCTCATCCTCCTCCACCTCTTCCACTTGCATTATCCCAAACATCTCCCCGGCATCAAAAACCTGGGGCCAGAGCACAGGGCAGAAGGGGATGTGGGTAGAAGACCCAGTACTTCAGCTCCAGGATACCTGAGGGCCACACCCAGGCTACAGGGACAGAGGACTTCTTCCAAGCAGCAGGGAACCTATTTATTGCTTAGCCTCCTCACAAAATCTGACAGTTGGAGAAACTGAGGCCACTAGGGATTCAGCCCATGCTACTGTCTCCTGTGCTATCATGGACAGGACACTATGCTTAGAATGGCACTGCATGTACCTGGTGGAACTACCTCTAGTCTAACTTTCACGTTCTACAAGGAAAACGAGGCTCCAAAAGCAGAGGGAGCTGGCAGAATGGCTCAAGTGGTAGAGCGCCTGCCAAGCAAGTGTGAGGACCCGAGTTCAAACCCCAGTACCACCAAAAGCGGAGGGAGGCTGGGTCACATTAGAGGTGAATGGGGGAGCCAAGATCTTGGTGGCCAGGGAGCACACCCAACTTCCCTCTCACCAGAACTCATCCAGCATCAGGACAGTTGAGGCAACCCATGGTGCCTCCTCCACCATCTGTCAGTCCATGCTCAGCAGCCCAAGGCCTTCAGCACACAGGGCCTGAGGGGCCTGGGGCAATTCTCAGGCAGGATGGGAAAGGAAGACATGGGCCTTGGGTTTCCAGGGCCAAGAACAATTCTGAACTTGGAACAACTGGTAAAGCAGACAAGTCAGCAAAGAGAAGACTCTCGCTCTGTCCCAGTTTCTGCCGCTCACACTGAGCCTGTCATAAGCCAGCAAAAGGGTGGGGGAAATGGTTCAAATTCTGGAGCCCTGCTGAGTGGTTTGAATCTGGGCTTTGCCACTTCCTACATATGTGACATTCTTTCTGAAAGTTATCTGGCCACTCTCTGCCTCAGTTTCCTCAACTGTGGGAGTACCACAAAAGGCCGTGAGGAGATTCAATAATTAACACACAGTGCTGGGACTGAGGCTCTAGGTACACCTATTGCCACCATTACACTTCTCTGAAACTCAGCTTTCTCACGTGTGAAAGGGGATACCGCCCGCCTGCCCGCCTTCTAAGACAGCTGCAAGAATTAGATAAAACAGTCCCAACAGGGATACTACAAAGGCTAGTTCTGCCCTCAAACTTCTTGTACCACTGTGGCACGTGGAAACCAGCTAACTTATTCAGGCACAGAGGGTTTTTGTGGGCTGGGAAGGACCAGCGTTCTGGTGGTGAGGGTGATCTTGCCTGGGGCTGATAGCTGGGGGACTACCAGGTAAGCTGTATTGGGAGCTCGAGAGCCTGGGAAGGCTTTCTGGATGAGACACAATCAGAAGGAGCTCTGGCTCCCAGGTAGGGAGGGCAGCAAAGCCAGGAGCTAAGTCCATCTTTGACTCTTCCAGGCTCCCTGGGGTGTCCTCTGCCCGACATTTAAGATTAGGTGAAAGCTGTGGAGCTGGCACCCACAACTCAGGCATAAAGTCCTCAATTTCCCCAGTCTTTCACCTCCAACCTTTGGAGGCACAGCGGGCTTGCCTTGTCTTGTGCTGTGGGCTGGGGTGACCAATCCCCACCTGATGGGGCTGGGGGGTATCCCAAGGGGAAGGGCTGCAACTACAAGGTTTCTGTGGAGGGGCTGGCAGTAGTTTCTGAACCACTTTGGTCCTTCCTGAGGAGCTGATCAGAGGCAACGCCCCAGGGGCATCAGCCTGGCCAGTGGGCAGGTGCTGGTCCTGCTGGTGTACTCCCTCCCCTCCCCAGGCCCCAGGGCAGGTCTCATTCTGCAACAATGGCTGCAGGTTTGCTTCTGGTGCTGTGGTGACTCAGCTCTGCCTATAACAGCTGGGGAAGGCTGGAAAAACACTGGTTGCTCCTGGCAAGGGCAGAGGGACAGGACACACTGGTGACCACCTTCTATGTGAGGGGACTGGCTATAGCTTATTTCTCATGCTACCCCCCAGTCCCAAGGGAGTGGGTGCTTATGTTTCATCAGCCTGCTTTCCCTATGGAGATGGGGCTCAGATGGGGCAGTGACTTGCTCCGGTGAGGGTCTATTGCTTCTGGAGGCTTGCAGGGCAGGACTCAGGGTGCTCATCCACTATCCTTTCACCCATCACGGGCTCCCTTTTATCCTAAGAAACCGGGGTTCTTTTCCACCCCAGCACAGGCCTGGGAGCAGGGAAGTCCTCAAGAAATGATGGCAGAATTGAGGGCACAGCACATGGACAAAAGAGATCCACCATTACAGACACTGTGTTAAAAGGAGGTGCCCGGAATCTGTTTTAAACCAAGTATGGATGCACCTCAATGGGGCTGTGCACTGTAGATTGGAAATACACTTAATACTCTACCCTACCAAACATCACAGCCACCCGCTCACTGTGGTTGTTCCTCACTGCTGCCACTGCCCAGCACTGTCCTCCACAGCATGTGGCTAGCAGGGAAAAGAGCAAAATTTAAAATCTGATCTCTACTGAATGCCCCTCTAATTAAAAAAATTTTTTTTCTTTGATGTGCTGGGGATGCACCCCGGAACTTGGGCGTATTCTACACAAGCACTCCAACACTGAGCTACTCCCCAGCTCTATCTGTGTTTTGGCAGGAAGGCATCTGGTCCACTTTGACATATACAGGGGAAAAACTGGCTCAGAGGGGTTTGCCTGGAAGCCAGCCTCAGGGGGCGCCTAGATTCTGGCATGACACCTTCCTCTTGGCTCTCTGGGGCTCCTTCTGGTCACCTGCACCCTTAGCCTATTGAGGAAGGCGTGTCCTGAACAGAAGACTGGCTTCAGCTAAGGAAAAGACACCTGAGCCAGCCCTGAAGCTGCTCTGGCTTCAGCACTTGGGTAAATCGCCATTCCCAGGGCTCACCCCTCAGCCAGAAGTGGGAGGGAGACCCTGTGGAAACCCAGATCAGAGCAGCCAGGTGAGCAGGATGGAGCCATCCCATAAAAATGGGGAGAACCTAGAAACCTCTGAACCTCTCACTTTTCTTTAGCCTCTTTTTCCATTTCCCACAGCCTCAGCTCTCAATCTGCAAAATGAGGATGACCTGCGGCTCACAACAAATGAAGAAACTCAAAGAACTCTGTGAACCAAAGAGAGCTACAAACTCATGCTCTTATTCTCCCCAGGGAGACGAGCCCCGCTGCTTCCTGAGTTTCCCGTGTTCTTATGTGTAAATGGGGTGATGAGTCCCACTCCACACAGGGCAGCGGGGGCGTGGGGAGGCTCAGAGCCCGCACACAACAGGAGCCCAGGTGCATTTTAGTTCCAAGTCCAGCGCAGCCCAAGCCCTGGAGGATCAGGCCCAGGTACAGATCTCTTGAGGCCACGCTTGGGCCCCCAACTCCATATCGTTCCTAAATTACTGCCAGGGAGACAGTCTAAGCCGCTTATCTTGTCTCCAGCTTATCCATGCTCCCACCTCGCGCGGCTCTCCACTCGTGTGGAGACGAGGACCCCGCACCTTGTCGGCAAGTGCTGGCCCGGCCACGCCCTTCCCGCAGAGGGGTCCACCGCGGTCCATCCCTCGCAGTCCGCACCCTTTCCCCGTGCCTCTCAAGGGGCCGCCTGCAGCCTGGTTCCCCAGCCCAGGGCCCGGTCCGCACCTCGTGCTCCAGCTTGTACAGGAGGCGGCCCCAGTACCTCTCCGGGACGCCCGAGGCGCGCAGCGCCGGGCCGTGCAGCGCCGCGAACTCAGCCAGGGCCTGCGCGCCATCCTCCGGCGTCCGGTCCGGCATGCCACGCTCTGTCCCCAGTTCGGCTTCCATGGTGCCTCAGCCCGCGCCAACGCCAACAGCAGTGCCGCCAAGGCCAGTGACCCGGCCCTAGCTCACCGGCCAACACCGCTGTCCCGCCTCCTTCTCTTGGGACTCTGTGAAGCACCGCCCACCGCCCGCCCGGCAAGTGGCCGAGGGAGACCGCGTGCGCGCCGGGAGCGTCTGCACGCGATCCTGTGCAGGGTGCGCGTGCGTGTCTGCGCCCGTCCCTGAGAGCGGCCGGCGTGTGCGCATGCGCGCGTTGAGGGGCGTGTCTTTCTCATTCATCCTGCAGCTGCTGCAGGGGATGCCGGGAGGGAGGTCTTGTGCGTCCCACTTGGTCAGAACCGGAAGCGACTGTTAGGAAGGCGCAGCGAGGGCGGGAGTCTCGCGGCTGCGGAGGTTCAGTCCTAGGGTTGGCGATTTTGAAGCCTTGCACATCTCCCGGGGAGGGCGATGGGGGGAGGAGCTCTCAGATTCTTTTGAATTGCTTAATCAAATTTGAGTGCTGCAAAATCGTGGCCCATCTCAATTTCCTTGGAATTTCTTTGGATCCGGAATGTAAATTAATGCAATTAAAACTAGGTGTGCCATCAGAGTTTTTTCCCTTACAAGTCTTGAGATGTTAAAAAGTGCGATTAAAGAATTTTAAAAATAATACAGCGAATAGAGCTCCCGCTTTGCAAACTCAAAGCCCTGAGTTCAAACTTCATACCCCCCTCCCAAAAAATTTCAAAAATCATTCACCTTTGATACTCATTGTTTTTTCAGTTCTGTGGTTCTTGTGCCATGCGTTTCAGTGTCTTCCTGTTTGAATCTTTGTAACCATTACCGTTGGCTCAAACGCTGAAATGTTTCTGGCGCTTAGGTTTGATCAAAACTTTTTGAACTGATTTTGAACAAAATGCCCAGTTTAGAGGACTTGTTCAATGCCGTTGGGGGACATATGCTGGTCTGCAAAGACTCAAAACCTACAAACTCCAATTGGTGAGGGATGCAGAGAAAAACCTTACTGCCCCGCTTCCTGCTTCTTTGTAGAAAACGTAATTTGATCTAAGAGTCATGATTCGCAGAGTGATAGGTAAGCCTCCTCCACGTGTTAAATCGCCATGTCTTAATTTGCTGCGTGTTAATTTGTTTGCAGAATTAATTAGTAGTGCCGGGGATGTAGTAGTGCCGGGGTTGAGTGTCTAGCATGCACAAGGCTCTGGGTTCGAGTCTCAGTACTGAAAAAAAAGAGTTGTTATTGAAATAAGTGTGAGACTTCTAAATCAGAATTGACTCCTCTAGTTTGTGGTTACTGATGGCTCTTTGGCCCTTACTGCAACAGGTCAACATTTCATGGAAGTTTCACTTTTTTACAAACTTTGAGAAATGGAAACCCAGAATTAAAATCAATAAAAAAATTTTAAGTTTTCTTTTGTGGGGGATGGCACTGGATGTCATTGATTTTGGGGAGTTGAGGGTTGGTAAAAAAATTTACTGAGAAAGATTTGTCAGGATGCCATCTGAAGGGGATGGAATGGCTGGTGGCTAGCAAAGGAGTGTAGCACTCCAGAAAGAGTTGAGTTCTATACCTTAGGTCAGGCCACTTTTGATTGGCTGTCTCCACTTTTGTGATTGGTTATCTCTGCCAGGGATCATGGTTTGAATTTCTCATGTTGAGGAAAAGGGGGCCCAATCCACCCCACACACATTCCATCTGTTCCTTTCTTTTCTCTTTTTTTTTTTTGTGGCATTGAGGTTTGCACTCAGGGCCTACAGTTTGCTAGGCAGGCTCTCACCGCTTGAGCCACTGTGCCAGCCCCCTCCCCCTCCCCCTTTTTTTTAATGATGAAGTCTCCTGAACTGTTTGCCGGGATCTGGCTTCGAACCTTGATCCTCCTGATCTCTGCCTCCTGAGTAGCTAGGAATACAGGCTTGAGCCACAGGCACCTGGCTATTTGATATTTCTTTGTCTGCCATGTTTCCTTAAAATGGGGGTCTCTTCCTTACTGGGGTTTGAACTCAGGGCTTCATACTTGCTAGGCAGGTATTCTACTGTTTGAGCCACATCTCTAATCCATTTTGTGCTAGTTGTGTTGGAGATGGAGTCTCTGGAACTATTTACATTGGCTGGCCTTGAACTTCGATCTTCCCAATCTGTCTCCCAAGTAGCTAGGATTACAGGTGTGAGCCACTGGTGCCCAATTCATGTTGGTTATTTTTGAGATGTGGTCTCATTTTTTTTTATGTCTGAGACAGCCTGGACACAGTCTTCCTATTTGTGCTTCCCTGTGTAGCTAAGATGACAAATGTGCGCCACTGCACATGGGATCTCTTGAAATGTTCCCCGGGCTGGGATTTGCACGCAGGGCCTTGTGCTTGCTAGGCAGGTGCTCTACTACTTGAGCCACACACCCATCAGAACTTTAAATTTTTAATGTAGTATAATGTATCTTTTTTTTTTCATTGGTGGTACTTTTATGTCTTAAGAAATCTTTCCCACCACAAGGGTTTAAGCGTTCTTTCCTATCTAATCTTCACACATTCAGAGATGATGGGTGTGTGTAAAGTGCTTTGTTTCTGCCAACCTGTAGCTAAGGGTGTTCCTGTCTCTGGTCATTGCAAAGTGAAATCCTCCCCACTGATCTGGAGTGCCACGCCATTCTACCTGTGTGGGTGTCTCTGGGCTCAGTTGTGCTCCCCTCGGGGCATTCATTTCTGTGCAAATGCCACAGTCTCACCCTGTCTAGTTTTAATTACACTTGGTATCTGCTTGGCTTAGTTTTTACAAAGTTTTCTTTTACAGAGGAGTCTGACCATTGACAGTTACGGAGAGGTTTTGAATTATAGATTCAATGCTTAGCTTTAAGATTATTTTGATTTTCACACTGGTTCACATCTGCAATCCCAGCTCCTCAGAAAGTGGAGGTTCGGATTGTGGGTTTGAGGCCAGACCAGGCAAAAGCTCACGAGACCCTGTTTCAACCAATGGCTGGGCATGGTGGTAGCCTGCCACCCCAGCTACCTGGGAAAGCACAGATGGACAGCGTTCCAGGTGAGCCTGGACTTAAAGCAAGACCCCGTCTCAGAAATAACCAGAGCAAAAAAGGACTGCTGGAGTGGCTCAAGTGGTATGCAGAGAGTGGTCCTGAGATCCAACACTAATGCTGCCAAAAAAACCCCAAAAAACCCACAGTCCCCTCCCCCCAGATTATTCTGATTTTGTATTTCTTTTCTTGTGGTTTGGTAAATTAGGTTTTTCTAGAAATTTGTACACATTGGCACAAGGTGACTCTGGGATCTCCTCCCATGAGCTTGCTCCTTTGAGACCTATGTTCAGGGGCTGGAGTGTAGCTTAGTGGTAGAGCGCTTGCCTGGCATGCATGAGGCCCTGGATTTAGTGGTAGAGCGCTTGCCTGGCATGCATGGTCCCCAGCACCACAAAAGAAAAGGCAAAAACCCCTTGTGTTATGTGTCAGAATTTCCTTTATTTTTCTTCCTTCCTCCTTCCCTCCCTCCCCTCCCTCCCCTTCTGTCTCTTCCCTTCCCTTCCCCTTCCCTTCTCTTCTTCCCTTCCCTCTTTCCTTCTTTTTCGTTTTTTTTTAAATTTTATTTATTTTTATTGTTGTGCTTGGGGTACATTGTGGCATTTTATTAACGTTCTTACAACATACCAAATGTATCACAGTTGAATTCACCCCCTCCATCATTCTCCTTTATCCTCCCTCCCCCCACTTCCTTCCTTTCTTGAGACAGGGTCTATTTGTCCCAGGCTAGTCTTGAACTTGAGATCTCGATTCTCCTTCACAAGAGCTTGGATTACAGATGTATGCCACCACACCCAGATTTTTTTTTTTCTTTGTGTATTTTGTTTTTTTGAGATAGGGTCCTGATAACTTGGTTCACATTGGCCTCAAACTCTCGATCCTACTGCTTCTGCCTCTGGAGTAGCTGGGATTACAGCTATGTACCACCACACCCTGCCTCCTTAGACTTTTAAACCACCGTGTTAAACCAAGAAATGAGCCAGCGTTCACCTGTCATTTATTTAGAATGTCTACTGGTATTTTATAAAATTATTTTTCTCCTGTTGTGTAATGCCTGGAAGGTGTGTTATTGAGGAGGTTGTTCTTATTAGCCTTTATAGGGTTCTAGATTTCTTTCAGGATCTGATAAAAGCCACAGGTCATAGCCTCAGAGAAATGTACACACACATACATGCAGCATTGTGTGTCTGTTCCAGGGTCCCAGATTGCCTGAGGCTCATGGTGACTGTGAGCATCCTTTCTTTCCTAACGTACGCTATGAGAAATGGGATTTGGAACATGAACGTTTTATGTCCTGACTTGGGCACATGTGCTCCCTAGCACTGGGCACCCTTTGCTTCTCCACATCTGGGTTGCAAACGCCCTGCCTCGCTTGCCAGAAAGTCACTGTAGCCCTTTCCTCTTGGTCCTCTGGCTTATGACATTGCTTTAAAAATTTTTTTATTAGCATTTATCCATCGTGGTATTCCCGTACATGCATATAATATATATTAATCAAATTCACCTACCCCCCCCTTTTTTTTTTTTTGAAACCAGGTCTCACTATGTAGCACAGACTGGCCTAAAACTCGAGTGCTTACAGGTGTGCATGACCTGTCCTGCCCCAGAGAGTCACAAATCTCTCTTTTTTTTTTTTGTGGGACTGGGATTGAACTCAAGTCTTCGTACTTGCAAAAAAGCAGGCACTCTTCCACTTGATCCACACTCCAATCCATTTTGCTCTGGTTATTTTAGAGAACTATTAGCCTAGGCTGGCCTTGAACTGTGATCCTCCCCATCTCAGCCTCCCAAGTATCTAGGATTACAGGTGTGAGCCACCTGTGCCCAGAGACATGAAGTCTCTTAACCTTGTGTCTTTTCCAGATTCCAGTTGCTCCCCGCACCCAGCAATCATCACCTCTAATGACTAAGAGAAAAAAGTGATATTTAGGTTTGTTTCTTGTTTATTGTTAAAGGTGATTTTCACAAGTGTTTAATTACATGCATATGGGGGCATGGTGGAGCAAACAAAACTTTGACTATTTGAGGTCACTAAAAGGAAAACATGGCTACACTGATACTGATCACTGTGCTGGCAACTGTTGCCCAGTGCCTGAGGGATGGACAAAAGCCCAGGGAGAAGGCTGGGGTGCCGGAGAGCAGTGTTTTACAGACTGGCTGTGCCCAGCATGTAAAGTTCTGACCTCAACCGAAAGTTCCCTGCAGCTCTGCCAGGCCTCTGGATTGAAAAGCAGACCCCGTGGCACAGGTCAGCTGTCTTCCTCCTCCTTGCCTTCTCTGTGTATGTGCTGACAGGCACTGGCCCCACTCTCACACACTGGGCTCTGGGCCTCCCCGAGAGTGGCAGCAGGCATAGGTGGCAGTGCTGGCCCAAGTCTGGAAAGTGAGGACCCTGTTCCTGCCCCAGAAAAAGACAAGCCTATCCTTTCTCTGAATGCGAGCTAGGTCATGCCAAGAAAGGAGGGAACATCACTGAGGTCAACGCCGCCCCAATGCCTGCTTGTACTGTCCTCATCCCGCAGGTCCCCAACTTCCCGCTGCCAGGCTGAGATTCCGCTCATTTTAAGAGACACTCCCTATTCCCAGTTCTTCATCCTGGGCATGTCACATACTCTCTCTGAGTTGTGATGTCCACACCTGAACAATGGGTTGAGTCCTGTCGACCTCGCCATGCTCCTGAGGGCACTGGACATGTGGAAGGAAAGGGCTGAGCTCAGTGCCTGGCACACGGTAGGACTGACTGAATGTCTACTTCCCCTGCCTTCATTTGTGTTGACACTTGGGGAGTGCAGCCAACTTCAGCCCTACTGTGATCAGGCCTGGGCTGGGAAGGCCTCAGGGAAATGGAGGGCCCACCCTTGGGGCCATTGGGCAGGGTATGGGAGGGAGCATGGGCCATGCCTGCACCTCCTGGGCTGTGAGGATGACTTCACCTACGTGGTGTCTTTCCAAGAGCAAGACAGGATAGGACAGGGTTCAGCTCTGTCCTGCTCTGGGCTCACTCCTGGAGGGGCTGGTGATCTAAGGGCACTGTGGGGCAGAGGCAGCTCTGTCTCCATGTTGGATGGTCATTTTCACTCACAGCAAGTCCCTCAGGCTTTGCCCTGAATGGCACCAGCTAGGCGCTGTCCCCTGGTTGGAAGGACTGGGCGGCCACCATGAGTATCTTTGGTGAAGCAAAGGGGCCTCATTGTAAGATGCACCTTGCCAGGTTAACCAAACTTGCCCAGCTTGGGTAGGGTGAGGTAAAGCATCTGCAGTCCCTGAGCGGGAAGAAAGACACCTGAGGTCAGTCAGTGGCGCTGGAGGCTGCTCTCCCGGCTAGGCTCTTGTCCCTGTGTCCGTGTAGGGCTCATTCTGTCTTTCTAGGAGTCAACTCATTTTAGTACCTTCTTTTCCTGCTGGGGAGTGGAGGCGTTGAGGTAACAGTCAGTTCCCCAGATAGCAAGTAAGCGCCCGTTGCAGGCCTGCTTTGGACAGGTCAGGGCTTCCTGCTGTGGAGAAGCCCAGGTGGGAGCGCTGCGGCTCTGGGGGTCAGAGGCAGCCAAAAGGCTTCCTCTTAAGGCTTTCAAATGTGGCTTCTGGCCATTGCCATCTGGGAACCGTTTGGCCTGCATTTTAGTTCTACTTCATCTGCTTGTCCCAAACCAATGGCAGGAGGAAAGCTGGCCAGGGTCTTCACCTGGGTGCCCGTGGTCACTGAGGTGGGGGAGGAGCTGAGAAAACTGTCCCAGCAGAAGCCAGAGTTTGAAGAAGTGGCCACCACTCCTGGCCTGTGCAGCCTGTGTTGGGGGGAACACTGGCTGTGACACTGCTGCACACGAGGCAGGGAGTCCAGAGTGAGGAGAGGGGCAGTGCACCCTGGACACCCACTGATGGAGGGTCAAGTCAGCCACCAACCCTCAGGACAGGCTCCTTCCTCCTAAGGTGTGGTTCTCTAAAGCAGTGCCAGGAACATGGGACAGAAAGGCTGTCTGGGCCCCACCTGAACCTTTCGCTGGGAAGCCAGGCAGGGGACACCTTGGTTTTCTATTTCCACCTTCACGGAGGTTCTCTGCTACCCTAGGTATGAGACTCCACCAGGAGCTGAGCAGCAGGGCTCAGGGGAGCCACAGATTTCCTTCAGACCAGGAATGGGCTGTGCTGGCCTCAGGCTCGCCTGCGCCACATCGACTCCTCCCTCCAGCAGCGAGGGAGACTCTTGCACTGCGTCCTCGGCTTCCGTCCTTCTTTGGGCCTTCACACCTAGATCTGCCCCACCAGTGCCCAGTCTCTGTCCTCACGTACAGCTCCACTGTGATGCAAGTAGGATGGTTCCACGTGTCAGTCGTACCGCCACTGACCTGAGCAACATTCAAACTTGAAGGAGTGTGCTTTGCGGTTCAGCGAGATCTCCCTGGAGTGTCAGCCAGAGGAACGGCGGGGGGCAGGGGGGGAGTAGCCTTTGGGTTTAACAGCTGGGACCTGGAAGAGTTCCCTAGTGGGGGGCTGGTGTGAACCAATGGTGGGGGTGTGGTTTCCCTGGGAGGGCAGTGGGTGAACTTGGGTTGCTGGCTTCCTGGCTCTCCTTCATGGGGCCACAACTCTAAAAGGTCTGATGGTGAGAGAATAGGGGACCTGCATTGCACCAGTCCCTGTCCTGTTCTGCTCTGGGACACTGGACATGACATGGTCACGGTGCTAGTGACTGCTGTGGAACATGAGGGGAGACAGACAGGTGGATTAGTGGGCATGGAGTGCCAACTGCCAGAAGCCACTCAGGAATTACAGCAGAACTCGGGGGCTCAGTGCTCTTTGTGGTCCTCCCTGGTTTTTGACTTAAAAACAAAACAAAAACCTTGAGAAGTATGACGCCTAACTTGATATGTCAACTTAACTGGACTAGGTTGAGACCCCATAACTGGTAAAATGTTCTTTGTGGGTCTGTGGACGTTTCCAGAAGACATGGCATACAAATAGGGACAGAGTAAAGAAGCTCCTTCCCTTACTGTGAAGTCGTGGAGGGGTCATGGAGGGGTCCAGCAGCACAAAGCGAGGAGGATGGGCAGATTTATTCTCTTGGAGCTGGGACGGTCATCTTCTCTGGCCTGATGGTGGCGTTCCTGGCTCCAGCATTCAACTCTGAAATCAACCTGGGGCCCAGCTTCTCAGGTTTGGACTAAGTCTGAAGCACTGAGGCATTCCCGGTTCTCAGCTTGCAGACAGCTTGTTGTGGAACTTCTTGGCTTCTGTAATTCCATGAGCCAGTTCTGAGATGTCCCCTCTGACATGTACCCCCACACCCTGTGGCTGTTTTCCTGGGGAACCCTGATGTGGATGGGCAGGCCCTTCTTAGGGCGGCCGTTAGTGCAGCTCATTTAGGAGGATACTGGTCTCTCATTTCTGGGGCTGACGGATGGCCTGATGGAAGGAGGGAGACCTCTTTCTGGAAACTAAGGCTGGCCTGCAGGGACTGTGACCAGTGGGGGAGTGGAGCAGTGTGGTCCTTTGGCAGAGCTCACCAGTTGACTCTGACGTATCTGTCAAGTGCAGAGGCTCTACCTGCCACCTTTACAAACTCAAGCTGGACTTGGGCAAACAAGGTGGCTGGTGACCACTTCAGCCAAGCTGGAGACTCAGCTTTTGCAGATGTGTGTGACAGCAGTGACTCATTCCTGAGCTTCAAGCCTTGTCTTGCCTGTCACCAACCTGTGGATCTTGACCTCACTTGCCTGCTCTATCTTCCAGGTGCTCAACCTGTCTCCGTTATTGCTCAAACTGTTTACCTGGCTGGGGATCAGGAAGCTTGGAGGCAGCTTGGAACCAGTGACTGATGTTCATTTTAGATTCTTCCATGTTCCTTGGAATTTTTTATATTTGTTAATCCAACATTATACAGAGCACTTCCTATGCACGGCCTACTTGGCAGCTAGCACCTTGAGATGCCAATGAGGCCACTTAGCCTTCCACGCTGGAGTTCTCTGCTGGCTCTGTCCCAGTTGCTGGCTCCTGGCTAAGTGGGATGCCATGCAACTTGGCCACACCTGGATTTCTCTTTTTTCTTTTTGGTGGTACTGGGGTTTGAACTCAGGGCCTTGCACTTGCTAGGCAGGTGCTCTGCCACTTAAGCTATGCCTCCAGCCCCAGACTTTCCTTTTTTAAAAGAGACTGTGAGAAGCAGTGAGAGTATGCTCGGAGCCAGGCCTCTTGGTAACTGGGCTGCCTCTGCCTTGGGCCACCTCCTATTCTCCCTGGACCTTAGTTTTCCTCCCTGGTAAAGTGAGGTTTGGGTGGTTTCTCTCTGTGGCCCCTTGGGACAGCACAGCCTGTGCTCCCATGAGAAAGGCCTTGCTTTCTAATGAGTGGGGTATTGTAAAGACCTCACCCAAGGTTATTACCACAGTGTTGGAACCCAGGCCCTGCATCCCAGGGAAGGGTCAGAGGGGAAGCTGCCTTCCACTGTCCTGTCGAGGACAGTGATGGTTCTTGTGAGTCTACTGGGACAAGTCATCGCTCCAACACAGCACTTGAGCTCAGCTGGCCAGAATTCATACTCCACAGGGTGGCCCAAACGTGTCCTGTGTTCTCTCCAGGTCCGCAGGCACCTTGCCTCCCACACAGAGCAGAGGCAAGTGGGTGGAGGAGCACTTTAATCATTGGGGGCTGATAACAGCGATTAATATTTACAATTGCTAAAGAGAATTTTCCTAAAGTACCCACCCACAAATATAAGTATATATATATTTAATATTTATATTTATATATATATATAGAACTTAATTAGATGTTCTGTCAAGGGAAAGCACAGCCCACAGATTCCTCCCCTGGCAGCTCTGTTGTATGTCACAGAGCCCTTCGAGCCCCACAACAGCTTCATGTCCTGTGCCCATGGCTGGAGGAGTCGGAAGGGTGTGGTGGCCCCTCAGGCATTGGCCCAGGCTTATCAGTCCCCCAGATGGCGGTTCCACACCCCCCTCCTTCCCTGGCCTGACTTCCTGTGTGGGTGACAATGACCCCACCCTCCTGGAGCTTACAGGGGAGAGCCTCAGCCATGCTCCTCTCTCCTGAAATGTGGAGGGCAGGGGTGGGGAGAGGCGTGCACAGATGATCCTGCTACCCATGTGTTAGGCCTTGGGTGTCTGGGCCAGGCAGTCCAGCTACAGCTGCTCAGGAGGGAGCACTTTTGGTGTCCCAGGAAATAGAGAGGTGAAGGAAGGACAAAGGCTTTCTTAAGCAGAGTTTCCTCGTTGGGGTGGTGGATCTGAGGAGGGCTGGGCTGGGTCTCAGCCCTCTGCAGACTGGTTGGCTTTGTGGAAGGGCCCAGCCATGGGTTTCCCAAGGCAACGTGGAGGCCCTGGGCACAGCCCATTCAGCTACTACTGTGGAGGGAAGGAGAACTCCCCTCCCCCTCGGTTACCAGCCATCCCTAGCAGGACAGCTCTGAGCGTTATTTGTAGGGCCTCAGGAATCGAGACACTTTGGAGCGCAAAAGTTTGATGAAGGACCGAGGGAACATCTCTTTGGACTCTTGAGCTGTGTACTTGAAGTAGTTCTGGGGATGTGCCAACACGTCGAAGAGGGCCTTAATCAGCTTCTTGTCCTGCAAGACATGGTGAGGCCAGAGGAGGTGGGATGAAGCAAAGGCCCTGGTCACCCCATCCTTCAAATGTCCAGAAGTCCAGAAGGGGGTGGGGGGCTGGGAAGAGATTGGGTTGGCTGTGGGTTTCAAGACCTCCATACCCACTTCGCCGCAGACTTTTGGTTTTAATAGTGTAATTGGTTTTGCTTCTTTTCTTTTGTGTGGTGCTGAGAGTCAAACTCAGGGTCTGGCTTACACTAGGCAAGTGCTTTCCCACTGAGCTACATCCCCAGCCAGTGTAATTGTTTTTTTTTTTTTCCTGGGGGGCCATGACTGGGGGTTGAACTTAAGGCCTTGCACTTGCTAGGCAGGCGCTCTTACCACTTGAGACACGCCCCCTGTAATTGGTTTTAAATAGTCTATTGGCTTTAACTCTTGGTGTTAAACTCTTGTTGGGGTTCCAACAATGTTTTATAAAAAGGTTAAACACAGCACAACCCTTTGAAAACCAGAGAACACAGAACAAAGAACACAGGCTTCAGAGGCCGCAGACCCTAGTTTGAAATCATAGCTCCACAGGCTATGGCTGGGCTGGGAGTGGAGGGATGGGTGGCCCATTCACTGAGGACAGGTGGGAGAAGGTTCTTGCAAGGCCCTCGTGAGTGAGAGTACAGGGAGAATGGAGCACTGAATAAGGCCAGAGGCAGGGGTGGCTTCAAACCTACCGAAAAGCTCATGGGCCACAGGGCAGGCCTGAAAGACTACAGGCAAATCTACCCCCAGCTTTGCAAGCAATCCCTTTTCTCAGATGCAGTGACAGCATGGCTCCAGCCCTGCTCTTGTCTCCTAGCCTGAAGGCACTGCTGCCCGAGGCTGAGCTGGGCCTACCCAGCCCAAGCAAATTCCCCAGGGCTGGCCTCATCTGGTGAGAACCAGGTTCCTGGGCCTTTACCAGTGCCATGGTGTGACAGCTACAGACTTTCCTCTGTGACAAGGTAGCTCTGTTTCTTAAGGACATAGCAGGATGAGGAGGGAGTCTAGTTCCAATAGCACCTCCAAGTGATACTCTGCTGATTTTAAGATACTGCTTTGTCGAACTACCCTTATTACACAGGCGAGGAAAGTCAGGCTGAGAACCTCAGGCAAGGAAGGTGCTCAAAGCCATGTTACCAGGTCCTGGTCCCCGTATTCCCAGCAGCCAGCTTGTCTCAGACCACCTAGTCTAGGGGGCCAGATGTGCCAGATCCAGTCCCTATACCAGGGCCCTCCACCCCAGGCCTCTTCCTCCTCCTCTCCTGCCACACCCTCCCCCCCTTCTCCAGGGCTCAGGAGTCAGGACAAGGGTAGGGTGGCCCTGGCTACTCTCCCAGAGTCATGGGGGTTCCCTTCCAAAAAACTCACTTTCAATATTTCCTGGTGATTCTCTGAGGCATACAGGCGCCCGTCGCGGACAATGTCTTCTATCAGTTGCTGGTAGTCCTCTGGGAGCCGGAGAGCAGGGAGAAAGGGAAGCGAGGGGCTGGAGATCTCACAGCTCCAGCCTCAGCCCTCCCTGGCCCCCAGACAGTGGCCGGATGCAGCTCTGCTCCTGGGCCTTTGCACCCGGGGTTCCCTCCGTCCAATCTGTCCTTCTGGTGGCTTAGCCACTCCATTTAACCTTGTAAACTCTGTCCCCCTGAAGCCCACACCATGCCCCTCCCTCATCTGCACCCCAGTGCTCCTCAAGCCTGCCTGCATCTGTCCACTCAAGGAATTCTCTTTCTGTGTCTGCGCCCCTCCAAGAGGTAGGGGCGTGTGACTCATCTCTGCATCCCCCACCCAGCCTGGGCTGGTCTGCACTGTGCTGTGACAAGACTGTCACACCTTACCGTCATAGGTGACATATGGTACTTGAAACCCTTTGCCGCTGTTGCCTTCATTGGACTTGAACTGGATCCAGAGCTTACGGGAGCGGGAGGTGAAGGCGATGGGCCTCTCGTAAGTCTGACAGGTCTCATAGGTGGTGACAGACGTAGGTGACGCTGTGGGGACACACCCCGCACCTGAGTTGCCCTAGGTCTCCGGCTCCTCATGCCTCCCTCCTCCTGCCTCAGGTGGCTTCCTTCTCCACCCTGTCAGCCACCAGCATCTGCCATGCCCGGCCTCTAAACACACAGCTATCTGCCCTTCCCTACCTCCGGTCCCATTTCCAGGCCCCTTCCTCCAGGAATCCCGACTGCTCCCCACATCTACCGCAATCCTGCTGCTCTGGTGAGGCCCTTGTGACAGCCCCTCCAATGGCCTGTTTCCGTCTCACTCCCACCTGCTCCTCCACAACAGGGCACAGGGCTCATGCCGTGGTCAGCACACAGCTGGGTGGAGAACAAGCTGAAGGAGGGAGTGGGAGAGGAGCCAGCACAAACTGCTGGGGCCAGAGGCTCAGTTTTGGGAAGTTCCCTCTCTCTGAGGGCAAATGACAGGACCATCTCTCAATTCAGGCCCGCCTCCCTTCTGCTCCCTGAATAGCATTCCTGGGTCGGTACTCTGAAGCAGGAGAGGCTGGCCCTCTGGAGCCCTATGGGAGGACAGTGGAAGAGAGGATGTTGGGGCCAATGGGTCTGGTGACAGGAAGGGTGGGGGAGGTGGTCCTGGGCTGGGCTCCAGCTGGCTGAGGGACTCTGTCAGGTCCCTTACCCTTTCTGGCCACAGCTCCACCACTGCACTTTGCACTGAGCAGGTGGTACATACACACAGTAATAACATTCATGCAAGATAACCAGGCACAGAGTGACAACCACGCCTCCTTTCCTCCTCTGGGCTGTCTGTACCCATGGATAGTCTAGGCACAGACCAGTGGTGTGGCTTTGTGCCTGTCTGGACTCCTGGCCTCCTCTACCATTCTGACCTGGAGCTTGCTCTGATGGGTGCCCACCACTTGACGACTGCAGTGACATCTCTGGCCAGGATACTGAGAATTTAACCAGGACCTGGTGGGCACTCAGCTGCTTCCTGGGTTTTCTCACTGGCTAGCCATTTGGGCCATAGCCCCTGCTGAAGACTAGGCTCATTCCTCTGCTCAGTCCTCTCCATCTTTCACTCACCTGAGGGGACTCACAAGCCAGGGGTCTGGAGGAAAGGACAGGCTGTGTGACCCGAGAGTGGGCCTGGATGACCCAGGCCTCAGAGGGAGGGAGGAGGCCTGTGAAGTGGGAGGGACTCCTGAGGTCTACTCCAGTAGTGTGACACGAAGCACTCCAGTGGTGGAAATGGGCAGTGCAGCTGGAGGAGCCTGGCTTGGGTCTGGGTTGAGACCAGACCTGTCTATGTCCACATTGCCAGGCTCAGGGCAATTCTAAGCTTTCTGACTCTTCCCGTGGAGCTCTGCAGGCCCCGCTTTCACAGACGGGCCCAAGAAGGCTTCAACTCTGCCTCACAGGGAACTCTGAGCAACTTGCTCTCTGAGCCTCAGGGTGCTCCCCGCTGCCTGATGGAGCTGCACCAAGTTGGCGAGGGTGGCCAGTGCCTGAGGCAGAGGCTGGGTCTGGTCCTGCTGCTCCCATCCCTGGGACCAGTACATACCACTCTTCCTCATGACCAGGACGTCACCACACTCATCCTCGATGGGTAGGAAGATCTCAGGAACCACAATGAGGATCCTGCGCTTGGGGGGAGGCGCGATGTGCCACACGCATTCAGCATTGGCTGGGTAGTCACCAGGGTAGTTGGGGGACTCGATGTAGCCTGTGTAGTCACCAAGCTCACCACCGCAGTGCTGGTCTGTGGGCACCATGGCCAGAGGGTCTAGTCAGACTTGGCTGGATGGGTGTCCCGGCTAGCTGGGCCCTCAAGGGCGTTGCTGGTACAGGTGAGGCTGGCAGGTGCTCCTGCCCCCTCCTCTGCCCCAATGTTCCTGTGGTAGCCCACTGACCTTCGTGGGAAGCCGTTCCTGCTGGTTCTCTGGTTCTCGAAGGCTCAGCCCGAGTGGCTCCTTCTTACTGGGCTGCCTTGCCTGACACCGGCCACACTGTATCTCATGCTTGGGCCTTTTTAGTGCTCTGAGGGCTGGAGCCCTAGACGCACTGGCAGGCCACTCAGTGCCCTGCAGGCTGTTAGCTCTCTATTACCCTCATGTCCCAGCCATGGCTCAGGTGTGAAAGCCCAGGGCAGGAAGGTACAGGCAAGCCACATAGTAAGGACAATGATAAATGTTCTCTTGCTTCTCTCTGTCTCTCTCTCTCTCTCTCTCATACTGAGGTATGAACTCAGGCTCACGCTTGCTAGGCAGGTGCTCTACCATTTCAGCCACATTTTATTTAGTCATTTTTTAAGGCAGGGTCTTGGGCTTTTTTCCCAGGGCTGGTCTTGGACCTCTATCCTTCTGTCTACGCCTCCTGAGTGCTGGAATTCTAGGCATGTGCCATCATGCCCAGTTTCTTTCTTTTTTAAGCCATGCATCCCTGAAGAGGATGACATTTTTATGAGCCAAATGGTTGCTAACATTAAACTTTAGTTCTGAAGGGAATTGAAGGTAAATATTAAATATATGTAAATTTGCTCTGCATCCACATTGTGTTTTTTTTTTTTAAATGGGACTGGGGTTTGAATTCTGGGCTTTGCACTTGCAAAGCAGGCACTCTACTGCTTGAGCCACATCTCCAGTCCATTTTGCTCTTACTATTTTGGAGATGGGGGTCTCACAGTCTATTTGCCTGACTGGTCTTGAATCCTGATCCTTTCAATCTCAGCCTCCCAAGTAGTTAGGATTTACAGGCGTGAGCAACCAGCACTCAGCTGCATTCACATTTAAGTATTTTCTCACTTCAGAGTTTCTGGGAATGTTCATTTCCACCTCCAGTGTTCCAGAACCTTCTCTCCACTCTGGCTTCTCCACTTTTATCCATTTAAAACCCTGTGTCTGCAGGGCTCCTCCTCTGTGCTTGCTCTTCTGTCCTGGGGCTGTGGGGAGCTCACATGCTGGGCCAGGGACAGCTTTGGACAGACAGAGGGGTGACCTTATTTCTAGGACTAAATCTCTATTCATGGGCTTTTAGGCAGCTCCAAATGTGATCAACAGCCCAGAAGAGGACATCAGACTGATAGCAGACTAGAAAAGGGTGAAAACCAGACTCTGAAAAATGAATTAAAACATCTAAAGTAATACAGCACCCTCTTGTTATGCAAGGGGGGCTGGCAGGAGCCTCTCTCCAGGCTGTCTTCTGCACCACATTTCTCTCTGCTGACCCAAGCCTCTCAGACACCCACAAAGCCTGCCTGATCTTCGCTTTGCCCTCCCACACTGGTTCATACCTAGCTCCTGTTTTCCATTGCTGTAGGGTGTCTGTTTGGTGCCCAAGGTGGCAGTTGTCTTATGAAGTTGCAGGGCTGGCACTTGGCATCTGCCCCACAGCCAACCAGCCTCCATGGCATGAGGCCTGGTCTCTTTCTCCCCAGGACCCAGAAACTAGAGCAGAGCCTGGCCAGAGCCAAGGCTTAGGCTGAGTCTAGTGAGTGAGGGAACTGTGAACTGTGGCGCAATCATGTTATAAGTAGAGTGGGCCACGCTGGGGCTGCCCCTCCCGTCATTGGGCTGAAGATGGAAGCAGGGTTCCAGAAAGTGTTCCACTGAGCAGGGGCAACAGAGCAAGAGCCAGTGGCCCCCTCTCAGCACGTGAGGTCAGGTTTCACCCTGCCCCAGGCCCTGCCCTGCCCACCACATTCCCAACTTCCCTTCTCAAGCTAGAGGTGCACCTACTTTTGCAGTGTGTAACGTTGGTGGAGCCATCAAAGTCAGTGCTGGTGTTGCCTGGACAGGTAATGCAGTGGTTTTGGCCAAATTCAGGTTGGTAGGTGCCCACGGGGCAGCGGATACACCGATGGGTGGTGGTGTTGTAGTGGTGGCCGGGGGAGCAGTGCACTGCGGGCAGGGGACACGGGTACTAGTGGGTAAGGTCAGGGGAGCATCCCCTGCTCTTGAGGTCCGTCCCACACAGAGTTCAAGGCTCTCCCCACTCAATGACCTTCCTGACCTGTGTTCCACCAGAATGGGGTGAGGTTTATGGCAGGGAACTGAGTGGCTACAAGGGCAGTGGGAGAACAGAGAAAGGCTGGAAGGGCACCTGGAAGGGTCCCCAGTCAGATGCAGACTGAGGATGGGGGATGGCTCTAGTAACACAGGGTCCACGTAGGGGTGATAGTGTGACAGGAAGGGTTCAGGGCAGGAAGGGAGGAAGGGAAGTGAGAGAGTGAGGTCAGATACTCGCTCTGCAAGGTGAATGGGCAAGGGGAGATACCTGGGCTAGAGCTGAGGGCGCTTGCTTGGTGTGCCCCTGCAGCTTCTGCTCTTCGCCCCACACCCTTCTTCTCCCTCTAACACTCTCCCCATCCCCGCTCCTTTACCTCCCCACCCAGACACTCCCAGTGTCTTGAGGAGATGGCAGCTCCCTCTTAGCCCTTCTGGGGCTCAGCAAGTTGCTGTCCCTGCCCCAGTGTGTGGCACAGCTACCTCTGACCTTGGGGTTGAACTTGAGAGCTGTTGGGGAAAGCGTCCCTGAACAGCTGGCCCTTGGAGCCCCTTACCTTTGGCCTCACAGTCCTGGAAGGAGGTGGTGCCTGTGTGCTTGGTGAGCAGCCCCCCTCCACAGGGGAAGCAGTGGGTACGCCCAGGTTCAGACTGGTATGTGCCCACAGGGCAGGCCTGGCAGGGCTTGAAGCCATTGGCTGAGAAGAAGCCTGGAGAGCACTGGCCTGGAAGTCAGAAGTCATGGCTCAGAGGGGTGGGCTGGGGAGTGCATGCTGCAGCTGCTAGGATATGGGTAGCCCAGGCCCTGTCTCCTCCAGGAAAAGGCCTCCGGGGTGGGGTTTGGTGGAGAGGGCAACACAGAGGCCGGTGGTGGGAGGCTGGGCTTTTGGTCTGGATGCTGCTGGGTGTTCACTTCACTGCGTGGCTGGCCAAGCCTGGGTTAACTATTTCCATCAGCAGGAAGGGTTGGGGTGAAGGGGCAAGTGGTCTAGCTACTGAGCTGGGAAATGGAGGTCCCATGTGTGCAGAGGGGGTCAGTGATTTCACAAGTCCTCTCCCCTGGGTAGGCCACAGTCTCCACAGGGGGAATTGGCCTGTTGGGCCTCAGGTTGAAGTCTGTCAGCAAAGCTGGGCCAGAGCAGGGAAGGAGGGCCTGAAAGGGTCTTCGAGGACCCAAGGGGACTGACAGGACAAAGAGAGAGGAACATAGAAAAACCAGCTTCAGCTCAGTTTAAAGAATGGTCTTGGGCTGGAGGCATGGCTCAAATGGTACAGCACCTGCCTAGCAAGCACCAAGCCATAAGTTCAAACCCCAGGACCACTACACACATACAAAGAATGGTCTAGCATTCCTGCAGAAAGGCAGGTGTCCTGGCAGATTCTGAGGCCTCTCAGCCCAGATCCTGAATTCTCAGCTTTTAACCAAGTGAAGATTCTCCCTTCTGGGACCACCTTGTACTCTCCCAGTTCCCATTCCCCGGGGACCATACTCCTGGAAGGGCAGGGGACTGTGGGGCAGCTGGCAGCTTGCAGAGACTCGGACTGGGCGCTGGGCTCACTTGTCCCTGGGAGAAGGCTGCAGGTCTCCACTCCACTCAGCCTCTGCTTACCCACCCTCACGGTGCTGCAATTTCATGCCGAGCACTCTCCCTGTGAGCCTGCACAGCCCAGGGTTGTGTGGGACAGTAAATGGTAAAATTCTTTGCAAACTGTCCCTGGTAAATTGAAATGGGCTTCCTCCCACCTGTAGGGCAAATTGTAAAGTTCTCTGTGTAGAGCAAAGTTCCCGCTTAAGTAAGTCAGTCCCCTGAGAGGTGCACCAGGGGAGAATTGCATGTGAGGTAACGTTTGGTTGACCATAAAACACTATGCTCCTCCATTTCAAGCCACATCTTGGCCTGTAAAGGACAGTGTTTGCTTACTGTCCAGTCTTTTCCAGGCTTCATGCTGCAATAATGAGTGTGTGGAAGGAAGGGAGTGCACCATGGGACCCTTGGAAACCAAGAGTGGCTTTGGAAATGGCAGAGCTGAAGACAAGGCCATATTCTGTGGCCATAGACAGCATTTGCCCTTGCTTTGGAAGCCTCTGTAGGGCCAGGAGGGCCTTTGTCCCATGACATCTCCCAACCTTTGCCTCCTCCCTCCAGGTAGGCCACACTTACCTCCACATTCAGATACGTTGCGGGCACCAGCCAGACCAAGCCCGTCACTGCTGGGGCATGGTGTGCAACTGAGCTGGCCTTCCATGTCCTGGTAGGTCCCTGACACACATGGTACACACTGACCTGGTTCACCACTGAAAGAGGTGCCAGGCTCACAGGGCACTGCAGAGGCAGAGTGGAGAGACAGCTGGAAGGACAGGGACTGGGAGTGGTCTCCTGTGTGCTCACCCAGGCCTGCCCCTAGCAGATACTGCACAGCCCTTGCCCCTGGGGCTTCAAGGGCAAGGTGGGGTCCATTCCCATCCAGAAGAGCCAGGGGCAGGAGTGAGATGACGGTCATCTACGAGACTGCTCCTTCTCAGAGTGCTCTGTAGACCCCTCCACTCCTGCTGTGTTCCACCTGGACCTTTGTTCTCTCTGTTCCACATCCTGCCCTCTAGCCCACCTCTTGGACACACACACACACACACACACACACACACACACACACGAAAGCCTGATGGAACAAATGTGACGTGCTCACAATGCACAAGTATTTTTGTTCCACTTGACAATGTTTCTGCAAGCTGGAAATGATTTCCAACTAAGTGGTTAAAAGTCAGAGAATAAAATCACCCAGTCCCTCATTGACCCCTCAGGTCAGAGCAGCCCCGGCTGCTGTATCATCCCTGGCCCAGCCCATTCTTCCCACCCGGCTCCAGACTATGTACTTGTTCAACCTTTCAGGTAGACAACTCAAACTCAGCATGCCCTCCCCAGCCTGCTCTTCTTCAAGTACCTAGATCGGTGAGTGACCACCATGCCCAAATGGCCTCACCCTTGGAGTTGTCTCTCTCTCTAACCTCCTTCTCCAAAGCATCCTCAGAATCATCTAATTCTTTCTACCTCTCCTACTCCATCCAGGTTCAGGCCCCACCATCCCATGCTTGGCTTACTCTCCATGGTCCACTCTCCTTCCACTCAGTCTTCTGGAGACTGACTGCGGATGGGGCTGATCACTTGCCTAGGGACCCACGGCAGCTCCCACCTGCTCACTGACTGCTTCCCCATGGGAATGTGAACTCCGCGGGAGCTAGGATTCTTCCTGGAGGGCTACCACCTAGGTCCCAGCACTGTCTGTGAGGCCATTCCCTCTCCACAGGTCATTCCCTAGCTGTGGTCATCTGGGTCTTGTTGGTTGCCCTGCCTCCAGGCTCTCCCCCACAGCCCACTTGGGCCTGCTGTGGGCCTGGCCTCCCTGCTCCTTGGGTAGCTCTTGGTCCAGTGGGCCCCATGCTCTGCCCTTCTTGATTCAGCCTCCTCTTTCTGGAAGCCCGCATTAGCCACACCCCAGACTGGGGACAGCCCCGTTCTGGTTCCCATGGCCCCTCGTGCCCTTCCACTGTGGCCCCCTTCCCAGGACTATGACGAGGATCACATGTCCAGGGCCAGCACCAGGAGCCCAGCACAGTGATGATAGCAAGTGCTAGCTCTTCTCCCTGGCAGGCCTCTGTCCCTCTGTCCCTTTCTGTGTCTATCTTTCCTGGGTGCTCGCTGTGGTTCACTGGGGTTGCAGGTGGAAGGGGAAACAGGGAAAGTCTGTTGACCATCAGAGTGGGCGAGGGCACTCACCACATTTGCCATCCTGGAGCACCTGGCCTGTGCCACATGTCCCCGGCCCCTCTGGGGCCTTGGCTTGCCGCTGGGCCACCTCATACTCAGTGCCTGAGATCTGGACATAGAACTGCTGCCTGCTGATGGACTTCCGCAGGGTCTTGATGGCAGCCTGCAAGCTCTGCTCGGCTCGCTTCCGCATGCAGTCTGCCTCGCAGGTGTCTGTGCGTGCAGGAGGGACCGAAGAGTAACTAACAACCTTGCCAGAGCTGCCTTTTTTGCTGAGGACCCCCTATGCCAGGCCCTTTCTCTGCTGGGTGGGTCTCTGCTTGGCCACCTTGGTAAATTCTCACAGCAATTCTGGGCTGAGTGCCCATCTGACAGAGGATAAATATGACCTGCCCAAGGCCACGAAGCAGGTCTGAGGCGAGTAAGGCCTCTGCTCACTGCCCATGTCCCAGCTCACTGGGTGGGGCCTCAAACCCCTGAGGACTGCCACTGTCTCCAGAACAGTGTCCAGTTCTCTGGCCTTGAATCCAAGGCACCTCCAGGTTTGACCCCTGCCTGCCTTGCCAGCTTCAACCCCTAAAACTCTTGACACCCTCTGTGAACTCCATTGTCTAGTCACCCCGCCCTCCTCACTCTTCTTGGACACACTCGGCTCTTGGCCTCTGCCTATTCTATTCCTTTGGCCTGAAAGCCATTCCTTGCCACTCCTACCCTATGGACTTTGGTGCCTCTCCTAGAAAGCTTCCTGAGCTCTCCCTTGGGGAGAGGCCTCAGCTCAGCACTGTCTGTTCTCACAACCCACCACCCAGAGTCTCACCTTGCCCTGAGTGTCCTGTGTGCATGTCCTCCTCCCTGTGGCTGGAAGTGTTGCTAGGGCAGGGGTCAGGGCCTGATCTCTGTGTATACAGGGTCCATGCCCTAGACCAGGCACATGCAGAACACATGGTTGACAGTTTTCAACTCCTCTGTCTCAACCCACCACTCATTTACAGTCAAGAGGAATGTGCTGGTGTGCAACAAGCCAACATTACTGCTCCTGGAAGCTGGGAAAAAGCCCTGCTCAGCCACTCTAGGGAGGCTGTATGTATTTGAACTTCCAGCCCCAATGAGGGCGGGCAGGGCATGTACTGCCTCTGTGTCCCCTGAGCTCTTCTCTCATCGTCCCTCAGCTGCCCCAGGCCTTGATCTGCCAATGCCCTCTGCCTCCCATGGTCATGGCCGGGGAAGGAGGCCCATTCATCCCTCATGGCCCCTCAGCAGCCCACAAGAGAAGCTCTCGCCCACCTGAGGACTCGTCCATCTTCGCCTCCACCTCAAACTCTGCCACGATGTGAGACACTTCTTTTGATGGGGACTTGCGGCCTCGGCGCCTCTTCTTGGAGGAGTCACATTTAATGGTCACGAAAGTCATGTGGCAGTTGTCTGCATCAGGAAGGGAACACTGTGGCAAAGATGGCTTGGGGGAGGGAGCAGGGTCCCACACAGCCTTGCACATACACTGCTGTTATGGTTTGAGTATAAAACGTCCCCTACAGCTCATGTGTTGAGCGCTTGGTCCCCAGGAGGTGGGGCCTATTTGGAGGAAGTAAGTAGGTCACCAGGGGCATAATTCTGAAGGTTTTCAGTTCCTTCCTCCCTGCTTCCTGTCTTCCATGAAGTGAAAAATCTTCCCCTCCATGCAACTCCACCACCTTGATGTTTCTCCTCCCCCGGGTGTAAATAGTAAAGGTAAGGTCTATGACTGAAATTCTGATACCATGAGCTCAAATAAGTCTTCCCCTGAAGTTGTTCATGTCATGTGTTTTGCAATAGTGACAAGAAAGGTAACGAATACAACCGTCATTGGTAATGGTCCCTCTGTCTTACAGTCTATGGAGCGGATTGGGACAGTGTAGCTGGAGAAGGCCAGGACTGGCTTGGGGTCTCACAGGGGCTGAGTTGAGTCTCAGGCCCTGCCCTTTGACTGACACACTACTGCAAGTGGCTGCTCCTCACACACATTCATTGAGGAGGCTGTGTATCCAGCTCAGGACCCATGGGGTTTGGCTAGGGGGTGGGCAACCCCTGGGGTCTCCCTGCCTCCAGATAAACCTGCTGAATGCCGAGAGTTTGTCAGGTTTGAGAAGGGATTTCATGGCGCTAGAGCTGAAAGCCTCCCTCTTGGGCTCTCTGTTGTTCTCTGCCATTTTCCCTCTCTGCAATTCCTTCCCGTAGGACACAACCAGGTCCTGTAGAAAGCCTGGCTGGGTAAGGGGAGGGAATGGTCACATAATTCTGGGTGAGGCAGGGACAATGGTCCTTGCTGGAGGACTCAAGTTTTCCACTCGAATGCTGGTCTTCTTCCCAGGAGACATGGCCATTGTCTGCAGTGCCCAGGCATGATTCCCTGGGTGAAGGGGCCAGGGTGGTGTGACACAGGCTACTACCCTTGGAAACCCAGACCTGCTGGACTCTTAGGCCCCCAGATCCCAGGCTTGGGGACTCCTCTGCCACACACCCCCCTCCTCGGTAAGCAGGAGAGGGTGGCCACTCACCCAGCAGCGGCTGCCTCAGGGCTTCCTTGGCTCGCTCCCGGCTTCGGGGCCGGAGGTGGCACTTGGCAGCTCTGATCTTGAAGCGGGTCTTCTGCTTGAGGGGGGCAGTGGGGGCATCTGGGGAAAGCCAAAATTCCCCCAGGTGGCGGCCTCTCCTGTGGGCAAGGAGGTGGTGGGGGACGGGGGCTGCCAGGGGACAGGTCCACCTGGAGCTGGGGCTGGGGCTTGGTATGGGCCACTCTGCCCCAACAGCCCTCCCAGGCAGGGGAACTTCTCTGACCCATTTCTTTCTCTTCCTGCAAGGCCTGAAAAATGTGCACATGCAGACAGTGGGGTCAGGCTGAAAGCCAGGGGCTGTCCAGGCAGAGGCCTTCCGCAGGGAGGAAAGGAACACTGCTCACCTCCTCCCCCATGACAGAGCCAGAAATGCAACTTGTGTTTTTAGGCAAGAGAGCAGGAGAGGAAAGGGGGGCAGGACGGGTAGGGGGTTGAAATATTACAGACACTAGAATCACAGATTCCTTCAGGTCCCAGCCCCCTGGATGAGAGTCCCATGTCCCAGATTCTGACACTCCATCCTGCATGTGTTAGTGCCCGCAAAGGTGCCCAGCATCCCACTCCAGCAGCCTGAGGGGGAAGGGGGAGGATGCCCCGCTACTCCTGTGCTCTGCTCTGCCTGTGTGTGCTGTGCTGTGCTGTGCTATGGTGAGAGGCCCTGGCTGGGTATGTCCTGAAGGATGGGGACAGTGCCATGCCTGGAACCTCTTGGGCACAGTGCTTGAGGGTGGCTTTGCCTTGGAGCTGTCAGAAGCTCACTGCCATCACAAATGTGACACCTTCCAACTGAAGCAGAGCCTGAGAGCAGTGTACTTAAGAGCACTGTGGAGTCACTGAGCTGCTCTGCCACCATGACCTCAGAGCTGGAAAAGCCTTCCATCACCCTTTCCCCCTGAGCTGGGACTCAGCCTGCAGTCTGCTGGCTTCTTCTCTGGCACTCTGGGTCACACTGGTTAGGGCCCAGACTGGAAGCTCTTCCCCTCTCTGCAGCATGTGCTGGACACAATGGCAAGGGGTCACCAAGCTGTGTGCAGTGTGGACAGGACCAAGGATACCTGAGCAGCTGGACCCGGTGCTAGAGCTGGTGCCGTTGCGTTTTGGTAGTGTCTTGCCCTGGAGGCCTGGAATACCGCAGCTCAGGACATAATTGTTTTCTGTGTCTGCAGAGAAGCCAATGGGGGAGATTGGCCTGGCTGCAACCTCCATTCCAAGGCTCCTAGATTCTTGAGGCCTCTTAGGGGTTGCTGAATGAGATGAGGGTCAGGACACTCAGGAGGAAGGAGCCCAGGCCCACAGAGAGCCAGACCACTGCCAAGAGAACTCAGTAAGATCAGGCTCTCAGTCCTGTGTCTGGCTCTCTCCTGCAAGTTACAATCTTGAGTGTTCTGTACAACGTTCCAAGAACAATAGGGAGCAATGCTTGAACCCCATGGAAGAAAAGCCCTACCCCCCCAACCCATCCCATCCCCGGGACAGTCTGGTGTTACCTGGCATGAAGAGTGTGTGGCCTGGGCAGGAAAGGAAGCAGCTCTCCACGCCACCCACCTTGCTGCAGGACAGCTGGGCCTGAGCAGAGGCCTGGGCCCTAGAAAGGCACTTGCCAATCTCTGAGGAAAAGGAAGACAAAGAGAGGGCCTGAGAGAGGTCAGGATGGGGGCTTTCTGGGGCCAACAGGGCTCCTAAGCATGGGCCAACAGGGACCCCTGCCACTCCTCCCTTGCAAGGCCAGACTATGTTGGGAAAGGGACTCAGAGAAGGCAGAATCCAGGTCCATTTGGCTATATTTGAATAAGTCAGACAGCTGGCTTATTCCCTCTTCTTGGACACTGGTCTCAGCTAGTTGTAAGGCCACATCTGTCCCCAGAGAGGCACTCATGAATGTAGGGCTGACTCTTCAGGGGAGTTGTCTGTGCTCATCTGAGGAAAGGGAAGGCTACAAATGAACATGGGTCTCCCGGCAGTGACTGGACTTTGAGGTGTGGGGTGTGCCATATCAAAAGTTGAATGAAGATGTCCAAAACAGATCTTCAGAACGTCTCATCTTTAGAGGATTGGAAGAGTCTGCTGACTCCTAGGAAGAGACTGGAGTTCCACGGCTGGCCACAGTGAAGACCAGAACTGACTTGCAGATGTCTGATGGGTGAGTGACATCAAAGCCAACTCAGCAGAGCACCACACACTCTGAGTCAGTCACCAGGGGGAGCCATTTAGATGGCCAGACTGCCATGCTCCATCAGGCCACTTCTCTGCAGCCAACACAAGCCACCCCTAGGACTCCTTCCAGCTCAACCTTGACATTACCCGAAGCACACTCAGCCCAGACTCCCTCTGAAGACCAGCAGATTGCATTGCTCAACAAGCAGACCCGGAACACAGTGCTCCCTTACTAAGCAACCAACTCAGCTTTCTGGTTTAAGAGAGTGCTCTTTTGGTCATTTTGGACGTTGTTCCAAGGTCCTTTCAGAAAACCCATGCTTCCCAGCACCCTGTGTGACCAGACAGAGTTTACTGAACTGCTAGGATCTTGGACTGGAAAACAGAAAAGGTCAAAAGCAGCAGATGATAAAGACCAGGAGAAGATTTAAATGCCTACCTGAGCATTTAAAAGCCTTACATTTAAATAACATTAAATAGCCTTGAGAGAACAATCAAAACAGGAATGATTGTACACAAGGCTGTTTCGAAGTCTTTACCTTAAGAACAAAATTGTAAACAGAGTGAACATGATTCAACTGGTGACTTTAAACAGAATTTACACTGGCCCATAGTATTTTTGAATAGACCCAAAACCAAAATAGTCTTTTCCCTTCTTTCTGTCGGTAGGTTCAAGGTTGAAATGGGGGAGTTAGCTGGGAAGATAAATCAGAATGGAAAATTGCCAATTTAAATAACCTTCAACATGTATTTGAACATTTTCAAGGTGCCTGAGAAAGTAAATAATCTAGAAACAAACAAAAATCCTCAAGGCCCTCCAGAGAGAAACATCTGCCCCGCAAATAAATACAGAACCCAAAGCCCTCTGTTCTTAAGGAACCCAGACCTGAACATGAGAACACCTGTGGATATTGTGGGCAAGGACCCTGGAGAACAGAAGGACAATTGGCTCCAATGCTGCCCTGGACCCTTCAGCTAAGAGAATGGCCAGCACATGCGGACAAACCACAGCACAGCCTTTTTGTTCATGTAGGGCCTCCTGGGCAGGCAATCTACCTGAGCGTCCTTGCATGTTCTGCCAGGTTTGCAGAGGACGTGGAGGAATGACTGCCCTTTCTCTGGACCATTTCTCAGACTGTGTTTGCAGGCAGAAACTTTGAGGGATGATGTATCATAACTTCCAGATAAAGAGCAGGCTGGCTTCTGTCCACTACAAGAAGCAGTGAACAGGGGCCGGGCATGGTAGTGCATGCCTGTGATCCCTGCTACTTGTGAGGCAAATGTAGGAAGGAGGATCTGTGTCTGAGGCTGGCTCTGAGAAAAGAAGGAGTCGCTATCTGAAAAATAAACTAAAGCAAAAGGGCTGGAGGTGTGACTCAAGAGGTAGAGCACCTGCCTAGCAAGTGTGAGTCACCAAGTTCAAGCCCCAGGATGAAGAAAGGAGAAGGAAGGAAGGAAGAAAGGAAAGAAGAGGCAGGAGAAGGGGAAGGAGAAGAAGGAGAAGATTTCTCAGGCTTGACTTGGCATGTAAGTCCCCTCCCTTGGCAGCACGCTCCTGGATACCTGAGTCACCCCCGTGGGACTTGGGGGAGGGGAGCAAGCATGCTGCTGCTCCTGTTTGTGGGCAGTGAAGTCCTATGTCCCTCACCCAGGAGCCCTAGGACTTCTGCTGTAGCTGGTCAGCAAGTGAACCCCATACCCTGAGTCCCCCAAATTCACCATTCATTCCAGACCAGGACATCAAGTGCCTCTGAGCAAGGTTTAGAGCTGCCAGAAAGGCCAGAGGGAAGCACAAAAAGGGGAAGAGTGCATCTCAGCTCAAAGTAAGAAGTGCTGGTTTCGTGAGCACACGTGAGGCGAGCCAGGCCTGAGGTTGTGGGCAGTGGAGGGAACAGGTGGAGGTCACTACAACCATTTTATCAGTGAGACTTTCTAATAATCTCAGCTGTCCCACGCTTCAGCCTGTAACTGCTGCTCTGGGACCTGTTTGTTTGTTTATTTATTTATATTCAGGGTCTCACTATAGTCCAGGCTGGCCTGGAACTCAAAATCTTCTTGCTTTAGTCTCCTGAGTGCTGGGATCACAGGTGTGCGCCACCTTATCTGGCTTCTTCTGGGATCTTTATTGGAAGACATCTTCCCTTTTTCTGGGACAAAGGCCCTGTGTGTGCAGTGCATCAGAACTGCCAAGTCCAATATAGGCAAGAAGATTTTTAGAAATTCTACAAAATTCTCTTACACATGATTCAAATGACAGCTGAATGGAGCCTTAACATACCCACAAAACAAGAATCCCTGGGGCAAGGCTGGTCCTGGAAGAGTCCAGACTGAGCCTCCCAGATGGCCACACACCCTTCTGGGTGAATCGGCCCCGAGACCTCGGGACAGGATGGTAACCATGTGACGCCTTGCTGAAACTGGCTGCCATGTCTTCAGATCTTGAACTAGCATTACCCTTGGCTCTCAGGGTTTCACTTGCAGTGTGATCCCTACTGGGAATTGAAGGCACCACTGTTTTTCTCAGCTTGTCATTAGCTGATTGTGGTGTCTGGTTACTGTCTTCTTTTCATCTTTACATTAAACACATCTCCTGAAGGCGAAGCTCGGCCCTGGGTTTGGTTCTTCAGAAGGGCTCATACCCGGACACCATTGTTTGGATCCTTTGCAACAAACCCAGCTTGGTACTTCTTATCAGGGGGGCTTATGATAGAAATGAATAGATCCTAAAATTCATACAGGAATTCAAGGGAAGTTCAACAGTAGTCAAACTAATCTTGAACATGAAATACAAAGCTGGAGGACTCACTATATGGCTATGACAATCAAAACGGTGGAGTATTTGCACAGAGAGAGTGGTCGATTGGACAGAATTAAGAGACTGAAATAAGCCCACATGCATTTTCAGTCAGCTGACTTTGATAACAAGGCAAGACAATTCAACAGGGGCAAAGTGTGGTCTTTCCAACAAATGATGCAGTAACAACTGGTTAGCCACACATAAAAATTAAGTCAAACCTCATCTCACTCACACCACATAGAAAACTACCTCAAAGTGGGTCACAGGGCTAAATGTAAGGCCTGAAACTATAAAGATGTAGAAGACATAGTTGCAAATCTTGGGAACTTTAGGTTAGGCAATTGTTTCTTAGAAATGACATGAAAACCACAAACAAGTACAGAAAAAAAATGAATTAGATTTCATGAAAATTAAAACATTTTATGATTCAAAGGACACCATTAAGAAAGTAAGATGACTTACAGGATGGGAGAAAATCTTTGAAAGTCATATATCTAATAAGAGACTTATGCCAGGGACACCATGGCTTGGATCTTAAATGTCCCCCAAAGGCTCCTGTGTTGAAGGCTTGGTCCCCAGCTAATGGTGCTGTTGGGAAGTAGTTGAACCTTGAGAAGCTGGGTCATTGCAGGTGTGCCCTTGAAGGGGACGCTGGGACTCCCTTTCTTCTCATGAGGTGAGTGGCTCTGCTCCACCACTGCCCCAACCATGATGTTCTGCCTAGCCACAGTCTAAAAACAGTGCAACCAACTGATCATGGACTGAAACCTCTGAAACAATGAGCTGGAACAAATCTTTCTCCTTCTGTCACAGTGACATAATGCTGGCTAACACACACAGTATAAAGAAATCTTACAATTGAATAACAAAGACAAGAAACTCCGTTAGAAAGGGTGAAGCATCTAAATAAACTTTTCTCCAAATAATACAGACAAATAGATAATTTACACATGAAAAGATACTCAGCACCAGGGAATACAGGTCAAAAAACCACAATTTGATGCCATTTCACACCTACTGGCTAGAGTCAAAAAGCGAAGTAACAACAAGTGTTGGTAAGGATGTGAGAAACTAGAGCCTTACACATCGAGGGGGTGGAGCCGGGATGTAAAACAACAGTAAAACAGCACAGCCACTTTGGAAAACAGTTTGGCAGATCCTTAAAAGACAAGTCAAAGACAGAGTTACTGTACGACCCAGCAATTCCAACCCTAGATATACACTGAAGAAAACTGAAAACTCAGGTCCACACGGAAAGTTGTACATGGGTGTACACAGCCCAACTGTCCACCAGCTGATGAATGGATATGTAGAATGTGGTTGGGCAGCAAAAGGCATGGAATACTGTCACAGGTTACAATGTGGGTGAACCTTGAAACTATGATGCTAACTGAAGTAAGCCAGTCACAACAATCAGGTACTATAATAATTCCACTCGTGAGAAGTCCAGGAAAGGCAACTCCACAGAGATGAAAATGGTCGGTGGCTGCCTGATTCCCTAGGGAAATTGTGGGTGATTACTATGGACATGAAGCTTCTCTTTGGAGAAATGAGAGAACTCTAAAATTGCAGAGGTAGCTGGGTGCAGGCAGCTCATGCCTGTAATCCTGGATACTAGGAAGGCAGAGATCAGGAGGATTGTGCTTTCAGACCAGCCTGAGCAAATAGTTCTCGAGAACATACCTTGGAAATACCTAACACACACACACACACACACACACACACACACACACATACACACACACACACAGGCTGGAGGCATGGCTCAAGTGGTACAGCGCCTGCCTAGCAAATGCGAGGCCCTGAGTTCAAACTCTAATACTACCGAAACAACAACAACAAGAAAATAAGGAGGCACAACTTGGTGAATGTACTAAAACCTCACTTGTATGTATGAACTGTTTGGCATGTGAATTGTATCTCAATAAAGCTGTTAATAAAAATAAAAAAAACAAAATGGGAAGACACTATCAGGCAATGCACATGAAAGTGCAAGAATTATACAGGCTGCAATCAGCCCTTAGGGACCAAACTGGCACTGGTGGCCCAACTGTGGCCCTCTCTAGGTATGTTATATTGTTGAAACTGGAGTACTTACAGAGCTGCAAATCTTTTGGAGCAGTGTGTGACTTTGGAATGCTATAAAAACAAAGAGCTTTTTTCCCCTTTACTAAAGATGGAAGCCTGCCACAGAAGAGCTAGAAGTTGGAGGAAATGGTTCTGAAGGTCATGGGGCAAAGCCTCCTGTTCCATTCAGTAAAGACGACGCCTGGAGAGGCAAGGATTCCATCCCAGACAAGCAGTGCTTGGCTTCCATTGGACATTCAACCTGCAACTATGTTGTTTTTGTTATAGGTGGTGGGGTCTAGTTATAGGAAGTTAGGACAATAGGGGCATGCACTTAAAGGAGATATTGGGGCCATTGTTCCTCCTCTATTTTTACTTCCTGGCTGCCATGATTTGGTCAGCTTTGCTCTGCTACACACGTGGAAGTGGGGCCCTGCAGGGCAGGGGCAGCATAATCAGCCCCCAGGCCTGGTCTGGCCCCTTCTGTGCCCTCTCCATACAAGTATCAGCCCTTTTTCCACCTAGGCCCCTACCTGAGAAGCCACCTCCAAAGCTGCTTTCTCTGTTTGGCTCTCTTCCTCAGCTCTGCAACCAATCCCCCATAAACGGTTGGCTTACCCAGGATCCCATGCTGTGGACAAAAGCTAGCTCACATGGGACTGACCACAACAGCCGTGGCCATGGGACTCAGGCCTGGTAACAGGAATGGACACACGACCCACAGGACTAACAGACTGAGCACCTTTGCAGGTAGGTGCTCTATCACTTGAGCCACTCCACCAGCCCCCCAGTTCCACTTTTTTTTTTTTGCAGTACTGGGGTTTGAACTCAGGGCCTCACACTTGCTAGGCAGGTGCTCCAGTTCCACTTTTAACCTCATGGTCACACAGCTGCCACCTTGTAAGATGCTCATAAGCATCTTTACAAGTGCCCATCCTTTTGTTCCCCAGGGCATCTTGTGAGGTATTTATTGTATCCATTGTGGCCACACAGTTCAGGGGTGTTAAGTTCATTCACAGACAGTCTTTTATCAACTTCCATGCAACCAGCTGCTGGCTACTGACACCTTCTTCTTCTTCCTCTGGCCACAGGCGCAGGCCAGAGGCATCTGTGGGCATGGCACCCTGAGAAGAAATGGGAAGATCGAGCTATAAGATCCAGGAGGATGCTATCAGGTGAGGCCAGGCCAGTCTCCAGGTACCACCAACCTACTGCATGCAGACATCTGCTAAAATCATAAGAATGAATCTCAGCAGGACAAACTGGCCGAGCCATTAGATAGGCAGCAGCGGAAATGGCCAAGGCATGACTTCTCTGCAACCATCACAGTCCTGACTAGGCCTGACTAGACAGGAGACAAATGCTAAGGTACCCTCGGCCCTCCATATGGACTTTGTGGGTTATACAAATGTACGCTGTAATAGTTGTTTATTTTTTGAATGAACAGAAGTAGCCCCTTGCTGAAGATAATAACAGCACTCACAGGGGGTAAAACATCCAGATTTGGAATATTCCAACTTGCTTAGTAAGAAGCAAACACATTTTATTGGGAGAGGTATTCATAAATTACTCATTGTCTTCATTACCCCTCCTTTCTTAGAAGACCAGAAATGCATTTTCCAAAATTGTAAAGGCACTACATAGAAGTCTTAACTAAAGCTCTTCAGAGAAGGTCCAAGAGCAGGCCATGTGCAGAGACCTGCTACCCAGATTCTCAGAGCAGGCAGTGGACTGCACCACGTCGAGTGGACTGCACCATGTAGGCAGCTTTTGCCCAAGACCACGGGAATAAACACTGTTGATGTCTGCAACTGCTGACTTGCATGCCCTCCTTTGTATACATTTACTCTTTGATCTTGTTTCCTCACCTATGGATACAAGGTCATGTCCTTCTGATTTGATCTGTCATGTTTCCCTTGAGGATAAAAACTCACCTACATGTCACCTTTACTGGGATGTCCACTATCTTAATTCTATAGGTTAGCTTTCCCAAGCTATTGCTAGTGTAGCCAATTTGAAAAATGATATAAAGTGTGCTCCACGAGCCTTGTTAATTAGGATGCTCATTGTAGACAGCAGAGGAAAGGAAGGAAAAGCCCTTGTGTGGGGAGAGGCCTTCAGCGATCTCTGCCAGGTACCTGAGGGTGTCTATCACACCACCCTCCACAGCTGGCGCACATGCAGCCCCACTGAAGTTGGTCATGCCTCTAACACGAAAATCTTGCTCACTGACCCACTGGGGTTCAGGCTGACTGTTTGGCAGAGCTATGAGGCTCTTCAAAGGGCAGGACCCCCTCACTTCAGTGCCCTTAGTGAACTGCGGTTTCTTCCCAGGAATCTGAGGTTACACTGTCTTTCCAAGGAGTGTAAATAACACTGAAGCAGACCATCAAGGAGACTAAGCCCACTGAAGGTAACTGGACAACTCAAAGTGCTTATCAAAAATTTGTCCTTGCTGGAGTATTGTGCACCTGTCATCCTAGCAATGCAGGAGCCCGGGGTGAAAAACATGACATCCAATCTCAAAAATAAACAAAGCAAAAAGTGTTGGGGGTATAGCTCAACTAGTAGAGTGCTGGCCTAGCAAGTGCGAGGCCCTGAGTTCAAACCTCAGTACCACAAAAAAAAAAAAGGAAGAAAAGGAAAACAAATTTTTTTGACCCTGGGCTGGGGTGTGGGTCAGTGGTAAAGCATGTGCCCAGCATACACAAGGCCCTGGATTCCATCCTCAGCACCACAGAACAAACAGAAAAGGGCCCCTCCTTTGGGTGACCCAGTGAATAAGGCAGTCTGTGCCAGAGGAGGGAGTCAGTCAGGGAGGGAAAGAGCTCCTCAGGCCACTGACAGTAGTGCAACCTTGGCTTTCCATAGCCACTCATGAGCAGTCTGCGTCACCGCCTGCATTTACGTCATTGCTGGATGACAAGTCACAGCGGAGGGAGGCAAAGTGAGCTCCCTGGAGGCGGAAGGGCAAACAGCCTGGACTCCTAAGGTAGACTTACGGAGTCGCTGGATTTGTTTTTTGGTCAGGCTGGGGAAAGGTTAGATCATGGTCCCAGAGAGCCTTCTAGTACCTTCTGCCAACACTGTCAGTTACACCTGTCTGTCTCAGCCATTCCAAAGTCCAAAATACTAAATGCAGCAGATGACTTGAAGACAAGAGTGGGGTAAAAATCACACTGGCTGACACAGGAACTGCAGTCAGAAATCCACAAATGACACCTCAAGAAGGGGTGGACATGGGTGGAATGACAGTGAGGATCTGGACAAGCCCTGGTGGCCTCTCCTACAGTTCTGACTGAGGGAGGGAGAACCAAAAGGAGGGCAGAGAAAAACAAAAGGAACCCTTCCTACATCCCCAAGAAAGACACCAGTCCCATAGTTACAGTAACAGGCAGATACTGGAGTGTAAAGCCCTAGGAGACTGGTGACACCACTGCAGTGGATGTACCTCTGACAGTTGGCCAGTCATCATGACAGCCTTGGCCAACCCTGAGTGGAAGGGGCGGAGCCAGCAGGGGGTGCCCCTCCCAACACTCACCCCCAACTCACCCACACAGTCTTTTCGATTCCAGTGCAGCCGCCTCCCTGGTGGGCAGACACACTCATAGCTGCCCTTGGTGTTGACGCAGCCCTCATCACAGCCGCCGTTGTTCATGCTGCACTCATCCATGTCTGGAAGCACAGGCAGGAGTAAGGGGGGGGCAGGACTGCCAGCTTAGGCTATGCCCACGGAGGGTGGGGCAGGACAGGGACCACCCAGGACCAGAGGGCCAGGAATCTCCTGACCCCAGTGTAGCCTGATGCACACATGTGGCTGAATACCACACACACACACTCATCAGCCCCCCCACCCCACCAAAAATGCATCTCTTCCTTGCTGAACTCCAGTAGTGGCCCCAGCCTGGGGGGGGGAGCCCAAAAGGTAGGCCATCTTCCTCTGACCAAAGTCTCTGCTGGAGCTGGTAAGGTGAGGCCCTCCTGCTGTGTGTGACACTGGGTTGCCTGCATGCCAGCCAGTGGCAGGCCCCAGGAGGTGACCCAGAGAAGGTGTGCTGGCTCCTGAGAGTCCCTCCAGGAGTCTGATGCCATGGCTAGGGACTACCCAGCACCCCCATGCCCATTAATTCTCTGCCTGATTTTTCCCTCTCCTTCCCTCTTCACACTGTCCCCAGGTCATAGAAAAGGAAGACAGCCAGGCTGTCTTTGGCTCTACACAATGCAGAGCCCCCTCAGCTGCCCTCTGGCTCCTTTACTTTTTCTTCCTTGTGGTCCTGGGGCTGGAGCCCAAGGTCTGAACACTGCACATGCTAGGCTAGAGCTCTACCACAGAGCTGCGGCCCCAGCCCTGTAGGCTCCTAGATCAGCTAGAACCTTCCCTCCAGCTCTGCTCCCCACCCCAGCTCAGAGGCTTATATTCCCATGCCTAGGGCTGCCTCCCCACAGGCACTCTGGCTTCCATCCCCTTTCCAGATGGCAGCTAGAGCAGCTTGTAACTTGACCATATCACACCCCTGGTTAAGTCTCTCATGGTTTCTAACCACACTACAAATAAGACTCCAGTCCTCTCTGGGCTCAGGAAGCCCTGCAGTGTCTTGGTGTGTACCCTGCTCGTGGGCTCCAGCTGCATGGCTGCCTCAGTCCCTCTGCACCCCTCTGCCTCAGTGCCTTTGCACCTGCTGCTTCCCCTATTTTGACCCAAACATTTCTCCTTTGAGATGCCCCCCACACTCTGTCCTTCTGTCTGTGGGACTTTCTGTACGCTGGCCACACCTTCTGCACCAGGATGCTTTAATAAAGGGGTTTCTGGGCCTGGGCTCCCAGTGGACCAAGGCATGGCACCCACCAGCAGATACCTGCTGCCCTTCCTCCCATGCCCTGCTTCCCTTGTCCCTCTGTCCTTCCCTGCCTTGCCCTGTGCTGAGGGCCTCTGCCAGGCAGTCCCCAGTCTTGCTGAGGTCCCTCTCAGGCCCACCAGAGTCAAAGTCGGGGTTGGGGTGTGGGGTACAGTGTAAGTGGCCATGTGGCCAGGCGCGTGCCTCGAGGGAAGGGTGGCCCTGGCGGGCGGGCTGCAGACCTCCGCAGTGGGTTGTCCCGTAGAGCATGTAGCCATGGTGACACAGGCACTGGAAGCTGCCAGGGGAATTGATACAGATGTGGTCGCAGGTCCGCTCGAAGGAGCACTCGTCGATGTCTGTGTGGCCACAGAGACAATGCAGAAGGAATCAGGGCCGTCCATGGGCACACCTGTCACTTCCGGTCACTCTGCATAGCTGGTCCAGGACGGTCCCAGAGCCCTGAGGCTCAGCACAGGGCAGTCCCATGGTAAGTGTTAGACTTCTGAGGGTCCCACTCTGTCTCTGGTAGCCCTGTTCCTGGGTTAGGTACCACCTCACAGATTTTTCTGGAGGTAAGCAGGGTAGAGATACTTTGAATGGAAGGAGTTACTAGGAATCTCTGCCATTTTAATACATCTTCAACTGTGACAAGGAGAGGTATTTAATGCCCATCTGCAGGAAGGAAAATGAGTGGGCTTGCCTGAGACCCGAGGAGGTGACTGAACTGGGACTTGAGTCCGGGGGGTGGGGTGGGGAAAGAGGGAGCAGGACCTCAGGGAGGCGAGTGGGAAGAGGGTGGACACAGGCAGGGCAGGGGCAGGTAGGGACAGGGCCTTGACTCAGAGCACAAACACAGACGTGCCACCTCACCTGCTCACTCAGGGGCATGCAAGGTCAAAGACCACCTGGGCCCTCCACAGACCTTGGCATGGCAGACAGTGAAAAAAGCCACAGTTGAGAGGATCCCTGATGGGGCCTGAAACGGGCAATGTCGCAACCAGACCTAGTGCCCTGAGAGGGCAAGATGGGGCAGCCTTGGTGGGGAAGTGGCTGGCTCAGGGCATGGGAGGAGTCTGAGGCTGGTTGACCCTGGACACTCCCTTGGTGGCCTCCTGTTCTCCTGGTCCTCAGGCCCTGGTACATAGACTGTCAGGCTATGAACTGCACTCCTAGGCAAAGACTGCAAGTCTGGCAACCAGACAGCCACATGCAGCCCACAACTATGGGCCCCCATGGAACAAAACAACCAGCTAGCACGGGATAACCAGCAAGGAAACACATCCTCCCTACAGTCCACCCCCTTCTCTTTCTCCCAGAGCCCATCCCACAGGGCACTGTCTCCTTACCAATGGCCTCACTCGGTCCCACTGAGCACAGTGGTCTCCAAACTCCCTCAGCCCTGGGGCCCCATCTCCTGGAGGGCCTCCCTCCCTCCTCACTCCTGGGAATGCTGCCCATCCATCCAGCATTTCAGCGCAGCTTCCTCAGGAGGTCTTCCGTGACCACCCTCTCCCGGCCATCCTCTGGGCTACATCCTGGGTGCCTGTGATTCATGGCTGCTGCCCAGCCCTCTCCTCCCACTATCCTTGTCCTAGCAGATGCCAGGAGGGACACTAGGGGACTGCTGCAGTGCACCTGTGTTGTGCAGAGCCTTCCACTAGGTGGCAGCATCCCACCGAAGGCCAGTGCAACCTAGTGGGAGGAGAGCAGAGGGGAGTGTGGGGTAGATCCCTCCCTGGGTTTCTGGTTCCCATCTCCTTTCTCTTTTTTTTTGGGTGGTACTGGGGTTTGAACCTAGAACCTCACACTTGCTAGGCAGGCACTCTACCACTTGAGTCACCTCGCCAGCCCCTTTTTGTGTTGGGTATTTTTTGAGATAGAGTCTCATGAACTATGCCTGGGCTGGCCTTGGATTGCTATCCTCCTGATCTCTGCCTCCTAAATACCTAGGATTACAGTCACGAGCCACTGGCACCTGGTCATTTTTTTTTTTGAGATGGAGTCTCACTATGTAGCCCAGATGACTCAAACTCAAAATCCCCCTGCCTCAGCCCCAGAGTGCTGAGATTACTGACGTATGCCTCCAGGCCTGTAAAGGAAACAGCTTGGATTGGACGGCCCTAGAGTCACGAAGGACAGGAAGGCAGGGTGGGCAAGAACCAGTGCCAAGGCCTGGAGAACTGTGTCCATCCCTGCAGGCCTAGTCCTCATCCCAGCTTCCACATGCTCTCCTCCCCCCATCCTGAGGGGACCGACTGTGAGGATGGGGCCGCTCAGGGGCTGACAGGCACTCACCTTGGCAGGTCCGCTCATCAGTCAGCAGCTTGTGGCCCTTGCGGCAGCTGCACTCGAAACTGCCCACAGTGTTGCGGCAGAAGTGGTCGCAGCCACCATTGTTCACCAGGCACTCGTTGATGTCTGTTGGGGCGGGGGCAAGCGCTCAGGGAGCTGAGGAGCTGAGGGGCTGGTGCCATCCTACCTGCTCTGCCCCAACTTGCCTGATGGTCTTAGGCCCCCAGCTGAGCACGGAGCCAGGGACTGGGTGCACTGTGAAGACCCAGCCCCCGTCACAGAGCAGGACACTGATATCTGCTATGCCAGAGACAGCGAGGACGATGTCATTCCTATATCCTATTACCCACACATCCAGGAGGCAGCCTGGAAGGCAGCAAGGCTGGAGCAGGGGCTGTGTCAGGTGACCTGGGTCCCAAGCAGAATACAAGTAAGAAGGGTTCCACTGAGCAGGACATCTCAGGATGACTGGAGGTCACAAGCAGGTGCTAGTGGTTAGTGGCTCTCAGCAGGCTTTTGACGAGCTTTCACTTCCTGCTTGACTGCTGAGGACCAAGGCTTGGAAAGTAAAGCCTTGGTGCAAAAGGTGTCTGCTGCTGAGTGGGAGCTGCCCGCTACCCCGCTACACAGCCCCACCCCACTCTCCAACAGCATTCCCACTGAGTGTCCCCAACAGCAAAGCACACTTCAGACTCTGGTCTTACAGATTACAGGGTCAGGAGTTAAAGAGGATGAGCTCATGACACCCCATGTGGATGACCCGGGAGCCTCTGGGAGACCTACAGCCAACCAGTGGTCTATAAACCAAACAGCAGAGGTCCATGTTACAGATGGGGCCACAGGACTATGAGCAGGGGCTGACCTCTGCCAGCAGCATCTCTCTAGAGAGTGCACCTTGTCCAGCATACCATGCTGGCCAGAGGCCACCAGAGAGACATTAAGTTCTGTGTGGCCTGGTGCAGGGCAGAGCTCAGTATATCAATTGCCCCTTCTCTCCTACCTCCAGGACTACAGCAAGATGGGGAGCTGCTTGCCAGAAGCCTCCAGCAGGAGAACAGAAGCCTGCCTCACTGCCTTGGTCAGCTGGGTGACCGTGGGCAGGGAAAGGCACCTCTTTGAGCCTCAGGTGCCATTGCTAACCTATGTGTGCAACTCCCAGTCTTATTAGCGAGGTTCAGCAAACAGTCAGGGGCTACCTGTGGTCCTTGTTGGACTCCTGTTGCCCCAGGCCTGCCCAAGATTCCAACTCCACCCCATTCCCAACTAGCCTATTGGCTAAGGGGCTTCCACAGCGGCAGAAAGTAGGGAAGTGTGTTTGCTTGAGGTCCAGGCTGGTACAGTTGGCTTCTTGGGGGGCAGTGGGGGAAGCCCTCTCCTCTCTTCAGCTCAGGATCTAATAAAGAAGTATTAGACTCATATGACCTTTGACCTTCAGTGACCTCTAGGGTGCAACTTCTGCCCCTTTCTCCATTTCTCCTCCTCCACCTGTCTCCCTCGCCCCCACCCTCTACCAGGCAACCAACATCACCTTGTACAGCAAATCTGGCTCTCCTCTACCTGCCACCAGGTCTGCTGGGGCCTTTGGGTCTCCCAGGATAAAGGTTCTGCCAGGGAAGCATGGCGCATTGCTTTGCAGCCAGGCCTGGCTGCTGGCTTCTCTCTCTTTTGCAGGCTTGGCCTCTGCCAGGGCAGCTGGGCTCTGCCACCCATGGGCACAGCATGGTCCACCATTCACTTGCTGGCCCTTGGGAGGGTCACCCACTGGCTCTGGGAGAGGCTGCCCTGTGGGGCCTTCCTGCCCTTTCTCCAGAGCTGCTCTGGCTGCTCCTTTGTCAGGGGGCTGTCCTGGGGGGCACAAGACAGCCTGGGATGGTAGAGGAGGCACCTGCTCTCAGGTCCCCAGAATCCAGGTGGGTGACTGCCTAGGAATGCTCACCAAACGAACGCATGAATTAGTGAGTGATTGAGTGAGTGCGATCCCAGTCAGGGGAAGGACCTGAGGGCCAAGAGAGGGCAGGTGAGGGTATCTGTACCTTTGCTTCTACTCAGATAAAAGTCCTCGCAGGTGGCTGGCCTGGCCCAGAGCACTGGGGAGGAGGTCAGAAAACAGGCAGTGGCAGTTCTCCCAGACTGTTCTAGGAGGTGTGGGAGGAGGGGCTGTATTTCCAAGGGAAATACAGGCTTCAGCTCATGGACCTCTCTTCTTACTGAAAGATCAATTAGCAAGATGCCTAACTCCTGATAGTAAGCAGCAAACAGGGAGGCTGAGACTGGACCCTGCCTGGTCCACACTTTTGAAGCAAAGCCAGGGCTTGGAGCAAATCCTCCCAGGCCCCCATACTTAGGTAACACACCCTTTCCAACTACCCCTGCTCCACCTGCCCCGGCAATCCCCACTAGCCCAGGGCTTTCAATTCTGGGTTTTCCAAGCCCTCTGTTATCTCCCCCTCCAGCCATCCATCTTGCTTGACAATGACATTTGGGCTTCCAAAAAACACTGAACCTTTGAAATCACTCCCTGGGCCCTTGCCAAGATTCAGCTGTGCATCCTGTCTGGTGAGTACTCCCCAGGGCCAGGGCCTTGACTTCACTGGGAATCCCCTGCTGGGCTCATCCCGGCCAAGTTCCTGAGCCCTATCTGTACCTCTCCAGCCAGAGTTGGAGAACCCCAAAGACACCAACCCTGGGGTCTGGAGTTTCTATCTGCTTTCTTGGATTCCCTGATGTAAAGATGTTATGATGTTAGTTAGCAGGTATAGGTGGGTTCCAACCCTTTTCCTTCAGTATCTATGGAGCATCTCGACTGCTGTCTCCACTCTTCTGTCACCCTGGTCCAAGCAGGTGTCATCTTGAGCCTAGTGATGGCAGGAACTGCCTCACTGCTCTTCCAAATTCCTTCCAGAGACTGCAGAACAGAGAGTGGCCAGCAACTATTTCAAAATGACAACCCAGGGCTGTGCCTCTCCTGCCCAATTTTGACTGGAATCTGGTCAGCAGTCAGCACTGGAAATTCTGGACACCTCTAACCTTGCTGCCTGCAGTCCAGGCTGCCTGTTCCTGTCCTCCTGTCACACTGACTTCTCTGTTCTGCAAGGGTATTGAGCAGTATGCGTTTACTACAGTGATCTGACGGACTGAAAACCATCTCCTGCACTCAGGATGGCCTGGGCAGGGAATGCTTGCTCTGCTCATCCCTCTCTCCAGCTCCTGCTGTGCACAGGAACTTTTTAGTTAGGTGAGGAGCCAGCCCGCCCCTGAAGTTAGGAGAAAGCAGTATCACACCGGGCTCCACATTCATGGAGGAGGTTTGGTTGGGCAGGGGCAGTCTGGCTAAAAGGCCTAATTGTCTCAAGAGGAGCCTTGGGAAACGTGGGAGGCACAGGGGCTCAGACTAGTTGGCCTGAGATGTGCTCAGTGTCCTTCACCAAGCCCCCAAAATGGTTCTGGGCACAAGGGCCCCATGGGCTGTGCAGGGGTGGGGCAAGGCAGCAGTAGAAGCCCACTCTCAACTCCTCCCTCCTGGACCACACTGCCAGGCCCTTTCCGGCCCAGACAAGTTGGCTTCTAGTGGCAAGCTGCTGGCCTCCAGCTCCATTTCTGGGCGCCCCAGAAATGTTCATTCTCACCTCAGGAATGAAGCTCTGCACTGCCCTCATACTGGGGGTCAGCCTTCACCTGGGGAGGGGGTGTCAGCGAGGCCTGGTTCTACCCTCTGCCAGCCTAGTTTTCCATAGGGAGAGGCTGGCCGCTGTGACATCACTAGGCTGTGGGTCTGCACAGACCCCTGGCCTCCTCACAAGGCAATGAGGAGTCAATGGCATGGAGTCCATGTGGTAAGGACTCAGATGCTATTTGTTTGCTCGTGTGCCTGCCAGGGATGCACCAAGCCTATTAACAGGCTATGTGGTGGCTACAGAAGGGCTTTATTTTCAAATAAGTAGGCAGAAGAGCTGTTATTTCTGTCAATAATGTTCTTCCTGGTGAGTTGGCAAGGAAGAAGTCATCCACTGTCTATTTTTATTGGTTTAACAGCAGCCCACCTTGGCCTGTTTACATCCTTCTCCCTTTCCGTTTTCAGTACTCTCACTGACTGGCTTCAGTGGTTCCAGTTTCTGTTCCCTCCAGTGCTGGGGTGCTAAGTGGCTAAACCTCACCCCTGTGCTGGGAGGGGGCAGGTGTTAAGGCCTAATTCCCTGCTCTCTCTGTGGGCCAGGCTTCCTGAGCTGGCAGAGCCCCTGGGGCTCTGCCAACTCCCCTCTTCCTATTTCCCAGGGGACCCCAGCACCCCAGTGGCACTCAGTAACTCTCTGTGGGATTAGTCAGGGGACAGTGGAAGCTACAGCTTACCTTGTCTACTGCTGCTACTGCAGACTACCCTTCCTTCTCCCTTCAGCCATCTTTGCCCTTACCTCCAAACCCCTCATTGGGTCCTTATTCCCCAGTTGAGGTCCCCTCACAGTTTTGTGACAAAAACACACAATGCCACAGGCGTTTCCCAAATAGCCCTGCATCAGGCTGTCCTTATCACAGTAAAGGTAAGTGGCTGGTTCATGCACCAATCCCTTGGGGAGCCAGGAAGCCCTGCTGTAAAGATACTTTTTTTTTTTTTTTTTTTTGCAGTATTGGGGTTTGAACTCAGGACTTCCTGTATGTTAGGCAGGCATTCTACCCCTTGAGCCATTCTGCCAGTCATTTTTTGTGTGAGGTATTTTTGAGATAGGGTCTCTCAAGCTATTTGCCCAGGCTGGCCTCAAATTGAGTTCCTCCTGATCTCTGCCTCCTGAGTAGCAAGGATTATAAGTGTGAGCCACTGGCCACCAGTGCCCAGGGCAGCCAAATTCTTTGAGACTGGCATGTTTTTGGCCCAGGAATCTACTGATGTGCTGTGGCACTTGTGTTCTATGGAGCACTCTTGGGGACCCTCCCTCTTCTTGACCTCCCCAACAGCAGTATGAGTGGCTGCTGGGCCCAGCTATGGGACTGCACAGCTCTTGGGCCAGGCACTGGCTCCAAGTTCTGACCTTTGCATGTCTTCCCATCTGGCTGCAGCATGAATCCAACTGGGCAACTGCATCGCACACCAGTGGCCGTGTCCTTGCATGTTCGGTCACAGCCTCCGTTATTTACCGCGCAAGTCTCTGCGGAGGAAAAGAGACAGAGATGCTCAGTCTCCTGGTGCAGAAGTCACCATCTTTCCATCCATGGGGAGACTGCCTATGAGACAGGAGACCTGGATTCAAGTTCTGGCTTTGATACCCAGCTGAGGGCCCCAAGGGTAATTGTGCTGCCTGAGGCTGAGGCCCCCTATGTGTAAGATGGGGGGATGGCACCCTTCTGTGGGGGTAGCTTTGATGTGATGCGGAGCTGTCTGCAAACAGCAGAGGGCTTTGTTTGGGTAAACGTTACTGCCAGTGAGGTCAAGATCACTATTTGCGCCAGTGCCGAGATTGGCTTGGCTGCTATTAAACTGCCCAGGCCAGATTCCTAAACCTTTGCTTTGCCTGGACTCAAACTCCAAGTCCAACTGGCAGTTGATGGGAGGTGGTTGAGGCTCCCAAGCCCATCCCAGTGCTGAATGGCTTGTGGCCCTGGCTGTGGAGCCAGAGTCCTCAGGGCTACACACCATCCATCAACTTAGAGAGACTCTCAGCCCCACATCTGTTCTCACTGAACCACTCGCCAAAGGGGTCTGGTTTTTGTCCACTTGACACCTATCTAGTGTCTTTTTTCCTTCTGCAAAATTCAAAGGGGCTGGAGTGGCTTGGGGCATAACAGAGGTCACCAAAGCTGTCCTGTGGTGAGAGTGATCCTCTGCAGGCCTGTGGGAGGGTTGGCAGAGCTGGCTCACCAGGGCGTGGTGGCATGCCCACGGGGAATCGCTCTTCCAGACCTCGGATCCTTGCCACCTGGGCAGGCTTGTGTCTGGTGGAAATGGTGCCTGAATGGCTTCCTTCTACCCTTTGCTGCTAGGAAGCTGAGAGCTGCGGGGCATCCATCTTTCACAGCTTGAGTTCCCTTGCTGACCTCCACCTTGCTTCCCAGGGTGCCCAGCCCTGGGTGCTTCTCCTGAAGGCTCTCACTCAGTCCTCCAAGCTGCCGTTGGTCCTCTCTGTGAGGAGTTTGGGATGAGTGCAGGAATGAGAGAACAGGATATCTTCAGCAGTCCCTGCTGCTCCTTTCCTTTGAACACTTCACCTTAGAGGTGGTATGGAGGAGAAGGAAGCAGCCTGACGTCCCTCTGTGTGTGTGAACTGTGTCTGAAGGGCTGTGGTGGTGGTGTCCTGCTGCAGGGCTGCTTGCCACAAGGGTCCCCCTCCTTGTCAAGGCTAGCGTCTTTGCCATCACCAAGCTGGGACGAGCTGTGGATGCCCCTGGAAGGTGAACCTCCTTTGCCCCACAGCACTCTTCCTGGTTTATCTCTACTTGTCTAAGACCTCCAGCTGGGGATGGGCAGTTTCTGTGAACGGGTGCCTACCTTCCCACCTCCCTTCCTTTCCAGTGTGCTGCACCATGGCATGGCAGCCACCTCCCTGCACATCTTTCAGGGCCCAGTGCATGAGGCACTCTGCCAGGAGCCTCCCTGAAGTCCAGATAGAGAGACAAGGCTGAGCCCTTCTTGTACTGGGGCAGGTGGGCCCCCATGCCAGGGCAGCCAGCTTTGACTGGTGTGTGGCTTGCTCTTGCCCTCTCAGGACCATCCAGGGCAGTAGAGAGGGCCAAGCCCTCTTGCGAAGTGAGGACAAGCCTCACTTGAGGTGAAGATCAAATAAACTCCCCCACTTATAAGCCCTGGGTCCAGGTGCTAGCCTGGAGTAGCTGCTTGCCAAATGCTTCCTCTCCTGGGATTAAACCAGGGCGGGAATCCTGCCTCCTATCCCAAGCAAAGAGCCTGTTGCCCTTTCATGTGGGACAGCCCCTCTCTAGAAAGGGGCAGAGAGTGTGCCTGTCTTCCAGGTGTACGTAATTAAGACTCAGGCAGGGGGAAGATGGTGTGTTGTGGGAGGAGCTGGGGACTGGCCCTGGGCCTCTGCGATGTGGGAGTGGGGTGCACTGGGTGCTATGTCCTTGGGAAATGGATCCGGCAGCTTGTAGGTTGTCTTCTATGGGATTTGGAACCTGAACCTCCAGAGCCAAGGGAGCCTTGGGGATCTGTTGGTCCCTCTTCCCCACTGGGCAGGTGGAAGCTGAAAGAGCATGCTGGCACCAGCAAGAATGGTCAGCCACTCTCTGCACCCCCCCACTGCAGAACTCTCTCCAGGACCAGACAGTTCAGTCTCTCCATGTTGCCCCAGATAATGGGTGGTGAACAAACTTTTCTTTGAGTGAGGGGCTCAGAGCACCCCAGTATCCCAGAGGACTCTCGTGGGCTGTTCTTGGGTGCTGGTCTCCTTACCCCGCAGCACCTATCACGGTGGTCCCATAGGCCAGGCTTGCTCACACTGACTAATTCCACAGCTTGCTGAGGGTAGGGACCCACCTGATGGCCTTTAACCTGAAGGTCTCTACCAGACCCTGCTGCAAGGCCCTGTGCAGCCATACACGTGCCCACTGGCTGCAGCACCCAGTTCCTCACACCTCCACTCTGGTGCACTCTTCTCCAGGAATGCTTCTCCCACCTTACCTGGGGTCTGCTCTTGCTGCTGCTATTCAGGGACAGGCCATCACTGTCCTCCATGTGATGTCACAGCTCCCAAGGTCCCCCTCTAGCTCACTACCTCACTCTGGTAAGTGCTTTGGGGCCAACATTCCTGAGGACTTCTCTGTGCCAGTGTCTCCACTTCTGCCTTCCTGGGACCTTGGTCAGGCTGCCCCTCATTGGTCTCCAGTACCACCTCCACTGCACAGAGAGGGGGTTCTGTCCTGTTCACCTGAGCTGTGTGGTTCTGAGGTTAACAGATACATGCCGTAAAATGAAGTCTATATGGAGCCCACCTGGGTCCTTTGTTGGGGACTGAAGTCTGCACTTACAGGACAGGACAGACTGTGCAGGACCGAGCTCCTTGTCCCTGGAAGTTTCTAAGCAGAAGGTTCTGGATGCTTCTGAGGGGGACCCTTGCCTTTGACATCCATCAGCCTGGGGCACTGCACCATTCCCATCTCTGAGGGCCTCAAAAAGCAGCCTCATCTGTCTGCCTCTTAAGATCAGAGGCCACCCAGACCTGGTGTTAGGTCACCACTGTCTCAGAGGAATGCAACAAAAAGCCAGCCCCATCCTCTCTGCCTCCCTCTCCTAACTTTGGGTCACCTGAATGCAAGCAGTGTGTGGGAGCTGGAGCCTGTGGCAGGGCATCTCCCCAGGGTCCTGGGACTTCTGGCTATTTACCCTGGAAGCTTCACAAGGTCCCCTCCCACCTCTTTCCATGGGGTTCTACAGGCTGGCCTTGTGAGGTAACACCCCAGCTGAGGCTCAGGTCTAGCCACCACAGGGCTATACAGAGCTTCCTCGCTAAAGAGGAAGAGGGCCAAGATAAATCTGAGTGTTTTCTCCAGAGATCTGAAGAGAAGTTCCTTTCCAGCCCTGTGAGCACCCATCTCTCCCTGTACCCTATCTCTAGATGAGAGCTACCAGGGCTCTTCCTAAAGTTTTTCCCCCTCCCCCTGGAGAAATGACGGGAACAGAACTCCCACGGCACAGCTCTGCGCAGGTGACAAGGTACCTTCTCAGCTACTAGCCTCAGCAGGCCTCCCAGCAGCCCTCAAAGGGGCACTTTGTAGGCAAGAACTAAGGCTCAAAGAAGGAACCTGTCCAGGCAGGACTGATCTGCACCCACACGCTGTGGTTTCCTCCTCCAGCCAAAGGGCTGGTGGCCAGGGTGGGAGAAGGCCAGGCACAGGGTTGGCTGGGGCTCTAAATGGTGACAGGGAAGTCCCAGACAAGTTGAAAGGACCAACCATGGGTCTTTTCTGGGAGCACAGCCTACTGTGGATCAGCCAAGCAGGGAGGTGAAATACTCCACTGGATCCTACGTGCAGCCCAGCCAGGGCTCTGCCAGAGGGATGCTTGGACGCTGGAGCAAAGGGCAGAAGGCTGCCTAGGAGCAGCCCCGGGAGTAGGCACTGTCTACTGGTACCTCCCTTGATTCTGAAAGTTCCCTGAAGGACAGTCTTGGCCATGGTGTAATGGATCAAACATGAGCAAGAGAGTCAGACAAACAGGTTCCACACACCGGCCTTGTGTCTTGGGGTCTGCTGCCTAATGTGTGCTCTTAACTGTAACCATGCACTCACTCTGGGTGTTTTTTCTTTTTAATGGTACTAGGAATTGAACTCAGGACCTCATGTTTGATAGGCAGATGCTTTACCGCTTGAGCCACACTCCAGTCCATAGGTGCCACTTCTTAAAACCTCTGTATGTGGGTCCCAGGACCCATGTCCATTGTTGATTCTCTCAACAATCATTGAGTGACTCTGCAATGGGCAGATGTGCCTAGTCCCAGCCCTCCTCTCAAGTCCAGCACAGTCTAGCAGGCAGCAGATGAGTTCATGTTTTGCTGTTGAGACTGTGAGACAGGAGTTACAGAGATGTATCTGGCCTTTCTCAGGAGTCAGCAGCTCACTGGGGAGACAACACAGGGTCGGACCTTGCCTTTCTCACATGAGTCTGGGCGTATCTCTCCCAAAGCATGCTTTCACTCACTGACTTCTGCAGGGTGGCCCCCTTTGGCCTAGCCTAATGAGCTCCCTGGGACTCAGAAGCCCCTGACCCATGCTTTCCTGAGCACTGACCTGGGCCTCTGGCCCTTAGGGCGGCACTGTATTCAGTGCTGGTTTCCTCATTATCTATCTGCTCTCCAGGCACAGCCATGTCAGAGGGCCTTGTGCCCAGCATCCAGCACAATGGAGGTGACTGATGCTCAATGACTGGATTTAATGAGAAGGGACTCTGGAGGCCATGTGAGGAGTGGAAGAGGGTAAGGGCACCAAGTCCCTGTCCTGTCAGGCCTGAGGGTGAGGTGGAAACCGAGGGTGGGCTGTGGGTCCAGGGTTCACCTGGCTGAGAGGGCCACAGTGCTGTGGGTTCATTGGCCAGTGAACCAGGTTTTCTTACAATACGCTGGGGACTTCGGGCAAAAGACTATCCACTCTGGAGACCTTGGGTTCCTACCTATGCTCTGCCTGGGTCTTGCTGAGGACCTATGAACTATGTCCCTCTCCCAGAGGCTTTGATCTAGTGGGCCCCATGTAGGCCCAGCACCTTACATCTGAACTGTACCTTGAAGGCCTGACCCTGATGGGAGAGCAGCCTAGTGACCTGCCCGGCTGTACCCCGTCTAATCCTTAGTCAGAGTGGGTCCATCTGCCTTCCTGTCTTCAGAACCAGCTGCAGCAGCTGTAAAGGGGTCAGTCTCTGGTTCTTTCCACCCATTGCTGACCCTTCCCTGGCTCCCATCACTTTGGCACAAAACCACTCTCCCTGGCATGGCCCCCTGAAGTCCAACTTTGTCATTAGCATTGTGTGGCAGGCTGACATCTGACACTGTGCTAGCACCCAAGCGTGGTCTCTCTTGATACCTCCTGCCACTCAGCATGAACTGATGCGGCCCCTCACGCGGGGGCGGGGCTTCATCCATCTGTGAGTGCTAGGGCCTTGGTCCTAATCACATGGCTGCTGCACCCTGACTCTCCTACGCTGCCCAGAACGCCTTGCTCTGGTCTCTGACTGGACAAACGTTCACTCTTGAGCCCCATCTGTGAGGGTGGGGGCAGGATGAGCCCCCTCAGTACTGGTGGGCTTCTAAGTGGAGCTAGGCCCCGGGGGATGTGCTAGTGATGGTGCATGCGTGGGAGGAGGGTGGAAAAGGGCCCAGAGGAGCTGAGGAGGTTTCAGAGGACAGGACTGTAACCCTGATGAAGTGGAGGTGCCCAGGGGGAAGTAGAAGAGGAAGCCCCAGAAGGCTCCACCCACATCCAGCACCAGCACTGTTCAGGGCTGAGGCCAGTGACTCCCTGTGCCCACATGCTCAAAGAGCTGCCTGGGCCTCTGAGGCAGCCTTGGCATGTCCTGGACTCTGTCTTCCTAGCACACAGTCTGGGTGACTGTGAGGTTGTGACTGCTAACTCTGGCCTGGCTGTGCAGCCCCCATCCTGCAGTGCCCCCACCTCCATAAGAACTGCCCTGTGCAGGGAAGTAAATTCTGATTGGTGGAACTGTGTTCAAGGACACCAGGGGCTCAGGACTCCAGGGATGTGCTTGCTGAGTTTTAGGGAAGAGCCTCACGTTCCTGCAGAGTGGGGTGGGGATGTTCACACCAGTGCTGGGAAAGCAGAAGCCACCTGGACCTGAAGGACAAAGCCCTGCAGGTGTGTACTAGATGGGAATGGGAACCTGAGGGTAGAGGTGCCAGGAGTGGAGAAGAACCAACCAGGAGAGAGACAAGCTAATCTCAGGACAGGTTTCCTCATTTGGTTTGAGGGGTTTGAATGCCTGGTGCATTCTGAAGGACACAGAGGTTTTACATTAAGGCAGGCAGCAGGAACTGAGCCATCAGCAGCAAGCCTGTTCCAGCCCTGACTCCTGTCTTTGCTGTGGCTATGGGGTAGATACAGGGGGGCTCACAAGGAGCCTCTCACTTGAGTCGACCCTCAGGAGGGAGGTAGGGCAGCACTGCTCTGCAGAAAGCTCTAGGAAGGGACCCAAGCAAGATCACACAACTGGCAAACAGCTGGGCCAGCACTCTCTCTGTGCTGGGCTGGCCCCCCAGCTGTGTGTGACCTGGGAGGTTTGGAGTGGTCGTGCCTTTTGTCCAGAATCCCCATCAACAACAGCTAGTGTGTTCTGAGCATGGCCATGCAGTGTGGTGCACCAGGAGACAGGACCACACTGCCCGCCCTGGAGAAAGTGTGGTATGGACTGCAGCACTGTGGCCAGCCCAAGTCTGCACAACAGAGGGGAAACCTGTTTCAAACTTCTCATGGTTGCCCTAGGAACTTGGCTGAAGGCAGACACCTAGGGTAGAGGGGGCATTGTTCAAAGCCTGACTCAAGCCTCAGTGTTTCTTGGAGCTTTCAGCAGTGGCACACCTACATGTTTCTCCCTATCCTCCAGAACCCCTTGAAGGGTCCAGATTGTGGGTACCTGGCTGGCCTCTGGACAGTGCTTGGTCCCATCACCTAGCAGCACAAGCTGCACAAGGCCAGGCAGGCCCTGAGACCTTCTCCTCCTACAGAGACCTGCATCAGATTCAACTCCTCACTGGCCTTCCAGAGGGCCCCAGTGAAGTGCTAATGTCAGAGCAGAAAAGAGGGGCATACTGTCCTGAGACTGAGCATCTGCTCTGGGCCAGACAGGGCCAGGAGCTTCACACAGTGACTCATCTGAGCTCCTCCAGGGTCTACAACCCCTCTGGGCAAACAAGAAACTGAAGCTCAGACATTGGGGTTGATCCTGATGGCTGCTCTTACTGGTGCCTAGAAAGCCAGGATGGAACCCAGGATCGACTACAGAAGATGGGTCAGGATCAGGACCCAGAAAGGAAGAGTCACTGCTTAGCTGGAGTTTTGCTTCAATCACAGGAGTCCCTGCTCTAAGAACAAATGCACAGTCCTGAGACCTGAGCCCCAGCCTGGAGGCTTCCCCAGCTTCTCTGTGTCAGCTCAGGAAGCCTCACCATAGGAAGGTGAGCTGCTGACTGCTCATCCTGGGCTGTAGCTACACTGGGGCCATGCTCAGCTCAGGGGGACCCAGCTAGAGAGACACACAAGACAGGGGGCAAGGGCAGGCTGGAGGCAGTGGGAGTAGGCTGTCTCTCCCAAGGAGACAGGGGCCTGGTGGATTTCATCCCTTCCTACACTGGGACTCCTCAGATTGCGGGGAAGGAAGGGCTGCATTGCTCTTTAAGCACCTTCCATTTGTGGCTTTTTGGACACATAGGGCCTGCCTGAGTGCTGGCAGGGCTCAGGGCCAGGACTTGGGTTAGCAGAAGCAGGAAGCTGGGGTGGGGTAGAGTGGTTAGCAGCAGAGGGCGCTGAGGTCACATCTGGAAGGGCCTTGGTCCACTTGGACCAAATCCTGAGGGGCCAAGGAGGGAGGTAAGGCAGGGCTGGGGTACAGTGAGGTTTGTGCCCAAGAATGATGGCTCTGATTCCCATGTCACCATCAGCAGGATGGGAGACAGGGAGAAGGTGGGCCAAATTCCAGGGAAGAGGAACCTGGGTGAAGCAGCAAGAAGAGAGATGGTGCTTAGTTCCCCCTTGGACAGGTGCGGTGTGGGGGAAGGGGGCTGGTACAGCATCACCTTCTATCTTTGGGGTTCACCTCTATTCTCAGCTACTCCTAGTGGCCTGCTAGGCAGTATAAGGACTCTAACCAGGTTTGGTCTCCAGAAGTAACAGGCCCTAGGCTCCCTGGTACTGCCTATCTCACAGGGTGGCCTGGGTTGGGTCATATCCCTCTAAGCCTCAGTCTCCCTATCTGGGGCAAGCCATCCAGTCCCCTGCTCTTCTCTTTTTTTCTGATAAGCCTTGTGGGGCACTGCACCTCAGGCCTTAGTCAGTGACCAGAAATCAGTCACAGGTGGGCCAATTCATGACTGGGATGTAATCTGACTTCTTGATCCTTCTCAACCTGCCCGCCTCTCTAGGAGTACATGCTATATGGTCCTCACTTTATGGATGAGGGAATGACTCAGAGAGTAGTTAGGAAACATTTCCAGCAGGTGTGGCTTCCCTGGGGTGAGACATCAGAGTCCAGGTTTGCTGGCTGCAAGGCCAGAGCCTTCACCTCTCCTCCAGGTCTGGGTCCCCTGTGGGCCATGGCTGTGCAATGCCTCTGATCAAGGCCTCGGCTGATCTACCTGGGCCTGTGCTGGGCACCTGGCCCCAAGAAACTGCCCTGTGTAATCACATCCCTGGCTGCACTCGGATCTGCCTGGGCCTTTCCCAGTGCCAAACACATGGGGGCCTCATCCCACCCTCCTTTCTAGGGCACAGCAAACCGCCCCCTCTACCTGGGGGACCTCCTTCTGGAAGCCTTCATTCATGTACTGAGCCAGCCAGTTTCCCCTGAGTTCCTGTCCTGTGGATGAGCAGATAGTGAAGGCCCAGGAGGACTGGAGAAGCAAAGTAGAGTTACCCATGGTGGCATTGGGAGCGTGATGCCCCAGACAGGCTGAGTGTACACCTTGAGGGACAAGCAGAGGGGCATCTAGGAGGTGAATGGATATGTGGGGCTTGGGAAGGGGACACAGGTGGGTGGCTCTGAGTAGACAGAGGAGCTGGTGGGGAGAAGACGGGGTATGAGAGTGTCCAAATGAGAAACTACACCAGCTGGACCTCTCACGAGACTGTCATCACAGGAAGGCAGGGATTGTATGTGGCACCTACCCCCGAGGTGTCAGACACTGTTACCTCGTAGTTACCCCATTTTCCCTGCTCTTCCCTGCCTCATGGTTCTCCAGCCCTCTGCTCTGTCTGACCTCTTGTGATGAAGCAAACCCTACAATGTGCAGCCCTGCCGGTCAGGTCTTCCCTCTTTTCTCTCACCTCCACCTCCTTTGAGCTTGGCTGGGTGCGTGCACCATACCCACTTGACCCTGGGAAGCCTGGGGCTCAGAGGGAGAAAGATGCACATAGCCCTTCATGGGCTTCCTCAGGTGCCAGAGGCCTTGGTGGGGAGTGAGCAGGGCAGAGATGCCAGATGGTTGGGGAGGCAGATCTGGGGAAGAAGGGCAGAGAACAGTCAAGTGGCTGACAGGACTACCCCCATTCTCTGCTCACCTGAAAGCAAAAACTCCTGGCTGCCTTCCCTTCCTGGGTTTGTGCCCTGGGGCCCACTTATGTCAACAGCTGGCACACAGTGAGTGTTGCCCATGTACCATACTAGGCACTTTCTCTGTATGGATCATGTCATCCTCACGGCAACTCTAGGAGTAGTACATGCTGTATGATCCCACTTTATGGATGAGGGAATGACTCAGAGAGCAGTTAAGAAACATTTCCAGCAGGTGTGGCTTCCCTGCGGTGAGACATCAGAGTCCAGGTTTGCTGGCTGCAAGGCCAGAGCCTTCACCTCTCCTCCAGGTCTGGGCCCCCTGTGGGCCATGGCTGTGCAATGCCTCTGATCAAGGGAGTCACGGAGGCTGGGGCAAGATCCAGGTTGTGGCCAGCAACAAGGAGCATTGATGAAGACGGCCCTTAAAGTACAGAGTGATAGGTAAGGCTTTGGGAGCCCTTGTAAGTTCCAGAACTCTTAGCATCACTAAGCACACTCCTGGTCACACCCCAAGAGGAAGCAGAGAGGCCTGGGCCTGAACAAGGCCAGGCAGGTGCCAGACACAGGAAAGCAGGGAGGGGAGTCCTGAGTTCCCTTTCTGTGCCTTAGTGACCTCAGTAGCCAGCCACTTCAGAGCCAGCTCAGTGAAGGCTGGACAGAGCACAAGGACAGATAACTGGTGCTGTAGGACTCTGTGGCTGGGATTGCTGACCTGCAGGTCAGAAACCCTGTCCTCCTGGTTGTAAGGTCTGCTATTTGGTGCCTCTAGGAGGGGAGACTAGAGCCCAGAATGGCTGCCAATTGGAGTCCCTCAAAATGACTGTGATAGGAGGTTCCGACGGAGGGCCCTGCCCTTTGTCCAGGCTCTGCTCACTGACTGCATGGACTCCCTTCTGAAGGTTTTGGTTCTTCACGTGTGAAGTGGAAACAGCTGCCTTGGGGGCTGTGGGGACTACTGGAGAGCTGACCAGGAAGTCCTGGGCCACACGCAGGGGGGCAGAGCAGCATGGGTAAAGAGGCTGCTGGGGAAGGTGGGTGCCTGCTATGGGGTGGAGGGCCATCTGAAGGAGCAGATGTAGCCCACACCACCCAGCACATTCACGTACCAGGACTGGTTTTGGAGACTCATGGGCCTGGCTAAGCTAGTGAAGAAGGGGTGTGAGCTCTGACCTAACAGAAGGCCCCACCAGCCCAAGTTGAGCCATCTGTTTTAGGCCTAACAATGGCCCCTAAAAGGCTTGCATTTCAACTGCCAAAACCTGCATGGCACAGGGTCTTGGGAGATGGGATTAAATAAAGGACCTGGGGCTAAGAGATGACCCTGGATTAGCCATCTGGATGCCCAATGGGAGTGCAAGGGTCCTTAAAAGTGAAGGGGGTGGGGCAGAAGGGGGCAGGGAGAGGGCTGTGAGGACTAAGGAGAGTGCAGTCCCAAGCCTGCTGGCTCTGAAGATGGAAGAGACTTGAGCCAAGCAACAAGTGGCCTCCAAAAGTAGGGACAGATATGGCAAAGGACAGTCCCCTAGTGCCTCCAGAGGGATATAACCACCTCCAGAGGAACACAGCCCTGCCATCAGACACTTGCCATTAGCCCTTGGAGCCCTGTATCAAGTTTCTTTCTTTTTTTTTTTTGGGGGGGGGGTAGGTATTGGTGTTCGAACACAGGGCCTCACACTTGCCAGGTAGGCACTCTACAACTTGAACCACACCCTTACTCCTTTTGTTTTTTAGTTATTTTTCAGGTAAGGTTTCAACAAGTTCTTTTGCCCAAGCTGGCCTCAGATCAAGATCCTCCTACCTCTGGTCTCCTACATAGCTGGAATGACAGGTGGGCACCATCATGCCCAGCTTGTTGGTTGATGTGGGGTCCTGCTAACATTTTACCTGGGTTGGCCTTAAGCTGTGAACCTCCTGGCCTCCACCTCCAGAGGAGCTGGGATTATGGGCAGGATTATCATGCCTGACTTTCCTATGTCAAGTTTCTGACCTGCAGCCCATAGCTGCATAGTTCAAAGCCACTGAGGTGGTGGTAATTTGTGAACAGAAGCCACAGAGAGCCAATATACATCCATCCTGGGCCCACTGTGTGTGCATGCGTGTGTGTGTGTGTGTGTGTGTGTGTGTGTGCGTGCGTGTGTGTGTGAAATGCTTGATTTAAGACCCAGGGTGACAGGCGTGACTTGACATCTCAGTAATAATGCTGGAGGGGTCCCTGGCCTAGTAGAATTGATCTGCACCCTTAGCTGGGCACCCACCATCTCACATGGGAAGTCTGTCAGATGAATGACATGTATCACTTTAACCTTCAATTCAAACATCTGAACAGTTTTAGTGGGACTCTGGATTGCTCTGTGTTTTGAAGCCTCTCACACATCACTCGCCCTCATGCTGGCCAGTCTGCACATACAAATAGCAAGGACTGAGTGACACCAAGAGCCAAGGTGGGCAGGGCTGCCTGGCCCCCAGGTGAGCTCCCTTCCCTGCCAGGGGTTCTCTCTCCATTCCCACTACAAATGGACAAGGACAGCACCCACTGTTTGAGCACTTCCTTCCCAGCAGCAGGGTCAGAGCCACTTGTCCTTTCCTTCCCTCTGTGGTACCCACAAGAATCAGTCTTTTCTGCCTGGCACTGCCAAGGGTGGAGTTCTGAGCTGGAAGTTGCTAGCACCTTCCCAGGAGTGATGCTGAGGGCTTTAGTGAAGGCTGAGGTCCAGGTCGCTTCTGGTCCCTAAACCTGGGAAGCTTCGTAATCAAAATGTTATAACTTGGGTGCAGAAAGAAGGCGGGCTCCGAGACAGGTAGAGTGCCTCGGTTTTAGTGCATATGTGTGTGCCCTTTGCCTTTTGCTTCTGTCCTGGCTCTTGGACAATTTGAGATGAGGCAGCTAATTCAAGATGACTTACAGGTTTCTAAGGGATGTGACCTCTGCAGTCTGGGCACAAAATATCTCTGGAAGAGTTTAGAGTCATACAGCTGGAAGAGGCATGAAGTCTAAGTTCTGCACTTCTCTTTGGGGAACGCCTGCAACATGTCCCCAGAGCCTGGCTCTGAGCTACTGTCCCACTCGTGGGTGGCTCATTCTCTAGAGTGGGGTATGTGACCCTGGACACTCATGCGGACAGAAGGTTCCACTGAGTGTGCAGAACGAATCTGCTTCTGATGTGTGGATACCATGGAGAAAGGCAAGCTGGTGTAGACTAGAGGTTCCTGGCTGGCAGAAGTTTCCTAGGCAGGAGCCCTCAATCCTCAGTCTTCCATGCCACTACCTGATGGGAGAAGGGGCCTCTGTCTCTATCTTTCCTACCCACTCTGGAAACAGACTCTATGACAAGTGGCATCTCTGAGTCAGAAGGAACCTGTCAGGGCATTTTGGCCATCATGCAACTGCAGTACAGGGCTACTTGAGAGGAACCCAATGTCCAGACTCCAGCAGGCCCTTTGAGCTCAGACCTTCAGGGTCCCCATCTTCTTTCACACTAGACCCTCATCTTGGTCCTGGGATGGGTCACTGGCATGGATTGTAGAACTAGCTGGAGCTCCCAGTGTCTCAGCTTCCCCACCTGCTGCTGATCTTGTCCTTGGTCTGTCTTATCTCTCACCTTGGGACCAAACAGGGCTCCAGCTGCCTTCCAGTCTTGGAATCTCCCCAGATAATATGTTCATGGTCTCTCTTAGAGGTCACCAATACGGGCAGCATTAACATGTAAGGATGACCCAATTCTGGTTCCCCTCACGGTCTAGGCTGCTCTCCGCACAGGGCCTGACTCTGAGGGTGGTGCTTCTGTACAAGACAGAAGAGGGATGGTCACCTCTCCTTTCCCCCACACCTTGCCTCTATTCAGACACCCTGGCAGCTGCCACCTGTCATGTTCATTGGAGTTGTCAGTCAGGGGCCAAAGTCCAACAACACCCTGTGTCGACCGAAGGGACCACTTTCAGGGACAACTTGTGAGAATTATGAGTTCTTGAGCTGGGGGCTCCACACGAAGATTACAAAACTAGGTGGCCTCTCTGGGACCTTCAGGCTCTGACTTCAGGGCCTGTGACCTCAACACTTGAGACAGCCCACATGGCCATGACCTGGGCTGCACTCAGCTATGCAGGGTACTGTGTGATCTTGGGCAAGCCCTGTACCCCAGGAAGGGTCAGTTTCTTCTTGAGAGACATAGGGACTGTTCCACCTGACCACAGCTGCCAAGCCTAGTGTGAGCCATCACAGTGTCACCAGGTAGGCTGTGACAGCCCCAGGAGACTGCAGCTGTGCCCAAAAGGCTCAGGGACTGGTATGACCCAGAGGACAATGGCCCAGAACTGTGGGGATGGCCAACGGGCAGAGGAGGAAGGAACCTGGAGACAGAGCTGTTTCTCTGGTCTGCACTCTGCTCTGCCCAGAGCAGTCTCCTCTTTCTCTCTTTCTCCTCCTGCTGGCCCAGGGGAAACCCTGCAGTAGGTCTCCCAAACACCCTGAGAACGATGTGGCTTTTCCCCAAGAATAACAGTTGTGCTGCCCAGAACCCGTTCCACACTGGGGCTTGCTTGGCTGCAGAGTCTCAGTGTGGCTTCACTGATCCTGGGACCCTAGCTGCACATGTGGGTGTTCACTGAGAGTGGAGGAGGCTCACAGCAAAAGTCTCCTGCCACGCTCAGGCCATTAGACATGGGTGCTGGGTTCCCTGCTATAAACACACAAAGAAACAAATGTGTTTGATGGGGGGGTAAAATGTTTTAAAAAGGAGAAAGCGAATTCCCATCTGAGTGGAGCTCCCTCCCCACGCACACACGGACAGACCCCACATCACATCACAGAGCTATGCACACACTTGCACCCCACACAGCACACACGCTCACACTCACACACCAGCACCCCCCACCAGCATACACGTGCTCGCACCCACAAGCACACAAAGGGCAAGGAGGACAAAGGAAGTGGAAGAAAACTGTTACCCATGAGGAGCCGCCGTTTCACCCGCTTGTCCACATCAGCTACTGACGTGGCATTGAACTGAGAGCGCTCAATTGCAGCCTCATCCTTCTCTAGAACACAAGTAAGGGACAAACATGGAGCCGGTGGTTAATGAGAGCCCACTTCCCACGGCCCAAGACAGTCAGCCTCTCGGCGTGGCGCACACAAAGCCAATACAGCATGCCGGGTCAGCATGGCGTCCTTGCCAAGGAGCCAGTCCCAGGAACCTCCAGGCCGGTGTGCACAGGGCAAAGTGAAGAGGCAGCAAGGGGCTGGGGAGGGCGTGCAGACAAGGAGGGGTGGCCACAACATGACCTAGACACGGAGGGACACAGGCCCCTATGCAGACACACAGTGGATGTGGCTGAGGTCAGAGCAGGAGGCCTGGCACAGAGGCCACAGAGGCAGACAGCACACCATGGCTCACAGAGACAAGCAGTTACAGACACCCACGGCTTAGGCAGGCACAGGACAGGGGACAGGGCCGCGAGGTCCGGTGATGGATGTGCCTGGAATGGCAGATGCCTTTGTCACAAGCACGTGAAAGTGTGTCACTCATGCAAAATTAAGATTGAAGCATACGGAGGGACACACACACACACATACACACATACACACCACCACCACCACACCACACAACAATGGATCCCATTGGACAGACACAGAAAGACCAGGGGACCGATATGGGCAGCGCTGGTTGCCTGCTTGTCTAGAGGACCAGAGCTAAACATTCAAGTGCTCAACAAGGGGTTGCAGAGGGGTCAGTCATTTTAGGAGCGTGCAGGAAAGAAATGGTCCCAGCTGGCCAGGAAAACTCTGGCTGCTTGGCACAAAGCTATGCCAAGATGCCTCCTAAGGGGCACAGAAAGGTTAGCTAGCTTGAGCTTCTCTGCTCAGTTGGAAATGTGCAGAGATGCTGCTCCCAAAGGTGTGGAGCACATGGCAGTGAGCAAAGTCAGGGGAAGGGTTTCTCCTCCTGGCCTGGAGTGGAAGCCACAGAGGTGGGAGCTAGGTAGGAAAACAGTTTCTCATGAGAGGGGAGGGAAAGCACCAGTTTGGGAAGTTAGATCCAAGCAGGGACTGTCACATGCAGCAGACGTTGAAAAATTTAAAAAATGATAAAGGATGAATCAGAAGGACACAGACAAGAGAGGTGTTAGACACAGGCTGGGGGTATGTCTGCCCAGCAGCTGTATGTGTTGGTCCAGCAGCCACAGGGCAGGCTCCACTGGAGACGGCAAACCCCCAGGAGACCTCAAGCAGACGAGACAGGAGGGAGGCCAGGGTGTCTGGGCAGGACAGCGAAGGGAGAGAAGCTGGAGGACAGGAGGTTCTAGGTGGGATCAGGCTGCAATAGAGACACTGGTCTGAGACCCAGTTTGACTTAAAAATTTTTTTGTTTTGATTGGTTGGTTTGGTTTTGGCTTTTGGCTCTGAAAATGATTAATGAACATCAGTTATCAGACAAGACAGGCAATCAGGGACCATCACCAGAGAAGCAGGAGGAATGAGATAAAATGAAATAAAAATGGCTGTCTGAGAAGAGATCACACAGAGGAAGGGAGACCCACCGCAGGCAGCAGCACCCTGGGATGACAGCCCCAACTACAGAGGGGATGGCCTGGTACCCCCACCCGACCAGCGCCCAGCTCCTGGAAACACGAAGGAGCAGTCATGGGACAGAATGCGGCAGCAGCCCTGGGTCTCTTGTGCTTCCATGTGCTCACCAACCCCCTTCTTGTCAGTTGAAAGTCCCTCAAGAAACACCTCCTGAGCCCAAAGTAAGAAGTGGAGCTTCCACAGAAAACCACAGCCATGAGCACTGATGCATGGGTCCAAAACAGTGGAGGGAAAAAGAGGGTGAACTCTGGGTGCTAGTTCTGCAATGCTCTTTTTCTTTTTCTTGGTGGGGCGAGTGGTACTGGGGTTTGAACTTAGGGCCTCCCGCTTGGTAGGCAGGTGCTCTACCACCTGAGTCATGTCCCCAGCCCAGAAAGTTCCCTTTTTCTGTTAAAAAAAAAATCTGTTATTTTTATGTGGGAGAAAAAACTACTAGTATCAGTAGCATGAAATAATCACAAATATCCAAGCCCCTCAACTTGGGGATTCAGGCCTGGAAGAAGGAGGTAGCTGTGTCTTGTCAGGATTCCATAGAGCAGGCAGTGACAGGGAGGGAATGTCGCTGACAAGGGACGTGGGGCAGGGGGATCCCTCAAGAGCTGGGTTGGCTTGGGATGAAAAGCAGTCAGAAGTACCCACACCCTACCTGGATTCCCCATTCCATGTTCTGAGGAAGCATCTGGGTTTCCAGACTGCTGTGAGCAGCACACAGAACTCACAGTGGTCACAGATTAAATGAGGGAACACCTGTCCTTCAGGACAGACAATATACTTTGGAGGCACAGAGACCACCTGCCCCATAGCAGGCCCAGCATAGAGGACCAGGACAGCAGAAACCCCACTAGGGAGGCCTGAGTTAGGGGTCCCTGGGGAACTTGGTCCCAAGGGTCTCTGGGATGCAGGATAAGTCTCCACAAAAGTTGCCCTTGGGGATGCCTGCCATCCTCATCACCACTGTGGGGACTTCCTTTTCTTATTTCCCTTCTGCTTTGCCTGGGACACGCGGACTGCATGGGGCACCCATGGGAACAGGATGGCTTGAGTTGGTGTAGGCAGCAGCACCTACTTACCAATGCACGTCCGACCGTCAGTGTGGAGGGCGTACTTCTGGTGGCAGCCACACATGGGGCCCGTATCTGTGTCCTCGCAGCTGTGCTGGCAGCCTCCGTTTCCATAGTTACAGGTTACTAGTTAGGCCCCAAGTGTACATACGTGTGTATAAACAGAATGACAACAGAAACGGTTAGTTTGTTAGCATTGGCTGTTTCTTTTGGGGGTAGGAGAGGAAAGTGAGGGCCTGCAGTGGCCAGTGAATGGCTTGCTGAGTTTTTCGGGCAGCACACACTCTTCCTTGCCCTGGAGAACCTCCAGGGTCTCCAATGGAACTGCTTGTCCCTAGAGGTGAATGAGGCGGGGCTGAGAATGGACTCTGGTGTTGTACATTTCCACAGAGCCTTCCACAGTTATGCGCCCAGATGGGATAAGCTGGACAGTTTTATCCTTCCTAGGTCGCAAGGCACCTGAACACTGCCTGTTTTCATGGGCAATCGTCCGCCAGCACCAGGATGTACTCAACAAGTTGTGGGGAGATGGTGGCTGTGGTTTGAGGTGACACTTGTTTTCTTAGTTCTGGCAGAACTCTGTTCTCTGCCTGTGTTTGGGATGTGTGGAGGGCTGTGCCCACAATGTCTACCTTTCCTGGACCCCAGTGGCTAGCCATTTCAAGCTCTATTCCTTCCTATCCTTGGATCCTCCCAGAGCTTGGCAATGCCCAGACAGACAGAACTTATACAAGTCAGGGTCTGCAGTCTGTGGTGTGCTGCTGAGAATAACCTATGTAAACCACGTCACATGGTTGGCACCATCTATGCCTGGAGGATCTGGCACCTTTCAGTCCAAAACAGCCGAGCCCAGGTATTCCACAACATCAGCAGCCTGCTCTGCTGAGAAGCGGGCTGGACAAAAAGGAGCTGGCTGAAGTAGAAAAAAGGACAAATTAAGGTTATTTGAAAGAACTTACCACTTTCTAGGAGACAACAAAGGGATCCAAAACCTCTCTGGCAGGGGCCCTGGGAGCCCCTGCTTTATGATGGCTGTGAAGGGGCTGCAAGGTGCCAACTACCTGAGGGCTAATGGCAAGTCAGGGTCTGGAGGACAGCCTGCCTTCTTGGATACTTTGACTGTTGGGCCACACTTGTGTCTATACTCTTTACTCACTTGGCAAACCCTAATGATGAGCAAAAGGACATCTCTGACCAATCCTGGTCAAAGGGGCCCCAAATTCCAAATGGTGAGAGTTTGAAAGAACCACATCCTGCTAGGCTGCCCACTCATTGGAATGACTGGGATGTCATGGGTGGCAATTTCCCAGGAAGGACTTCAAACATTTCACAAGTGACTTCTGCAGCGGCACCTCTCAGGAGCTTCTCCTTCATGAGAGCACCATGAGCATTACTGAAAGCAGGTGGCCTCTGAGCCTCAGACACATGCAGTCTCCACAGCAAGTGATGACAGAGAATGGCTTGACAGGGACAGGTGTCCCCAGTGTCCAAGACACTGTCTTCAGTAACCAGGGATTCTCCTGGACAGCCTCCTCTTGACTCGACTTCCAGAGTGAAGTTTCAAGGGCCTGGAAAATGCTTCAGGAGACCTGAGTAGGGCCTCAGCAGAACCCTCGGCCCCCTTCTCCACAGGGACGCCTCTCTCTCCTCTTAACACTCAGGGGAGCCAGCATCCTCAGCCCAGCCTCTCCTCTCTGAAACAGCTCAGTCTCTCCAAAAGGAAGAGACCCAGGGAAGCCAAGAGTTCAGGAGTCGCAGGCTTTCACAGATTTAGGTAAGGGGAGGAGCTCAGGTGGAGCCTGCCCTGGGCTGGATGTCATGGGCTTTTCCAGGACTGAGTGTCCCCTTCAGAGTGAGTATGGGTACAGCTGGGGAGACACAGTGAGAACACTGTGGACAGTTCCTCTTCAACTCTGGGCTCCTGGAGATGGGCTGCTCCTGAAAGTGACACTAATTAGGTAACTCCAAGGTCCCCTGCTCCCTCCACACAGGCCTATGTGCATGTCAGAACCCCAAGGGCTGAGGCTTCAGCTTGTATGTGGAAGTCCATGTGCCCCCAGCTCTGGGCAGACCAGAGGCACGGACAAAGGTCCTCACCTCTGGCAGGGCTCCTGGGCTCTGGAGGGATGAGGGAGTTTGGTGCAGAGCCCTGCAGCTCCCTCTATCACCCTGGTCCAGAGAGGCTGGCTTAGCCCCAGCTCAGCCCCAGACCAAGTTTCTGGACTGCAGTGACCACAAGGGCTTCAGTGAAGGCCTCTGAGCTACTGTTAACCCTGCATCATGAGTCACACAGCAGCTGTATGGGCTGGGGAGCCCCTTCCTGGGGGTCATTGGGCTGTCACCCACTCCTTGGCTCCAGATATCATATCTGGCTCTTCACACCTTGGTAGCAAGGGTTGGACTATGGATCCTTGAATGAGCAAATGTTCCTGGGGTTGGATTTAGCCTGTCCCTGACCCAGGGGTGGTTAGGATGGGGGTGGGAGATCTTAGCTGCTCACAGATCCTGCCTTGCCCCTGACCCTTCCAACAGTCAGCCCCCTCAGGAGATGCTCTGGGCAAACCTCCCCTGTGAGGCATTTGTCCCAGGTGGATTATAGAATTAGGTAGCAAGCTGGTCCCAGCCAGGCTGGCTGGCAGCCCTGTCTCCACGCCCAGCTTAGCCCATGTTCTGACTGAAGGATGTCCTGGCCCTTTCTCATGAGGGCATTCAGACCACTCTATGGTAGGACATGGAGAGCTGGAGTTAGTGTCTTCTGCTGTGCCAGTGGCTGGGGGCAGGTGGTTTCTCTGCAGTTAAAGGCATCCATATGGTGAAGAAGAGACGGGCCAAGCTGGAGCCCTGTTTGTTCTGCTTTGGTGACAGCACACATGCCTACCTTTATTTTCCCATGGGAAAGAGCCAAAGGCAAAGATGAAAGCCAGTCCAAATCTCTGCCACACCCAGGGCAGAAGGAAGTCCCTGCTTTGGGGAATGCAAGGATCACACATGGTGGCTGGGGCATGAGCTCCTGGGGACAGTGCCAGGTGCATGTGGGCCCCCAGGACCTTGGCAACTGTTTCAAGTGAGCTTGAGTTGGGAAAGATGTGGTGAGGTGCCTATGGGAGAACTGGTAACAACTGAGAGTCACAGTGACTTAGGATGGTGACTTCTGCACAGGATGAGGAAAGAAAAAAGGTCACATCCTGTATGCTGGCTATTAGTCTCTCACTTCTGTAGCTCAGGTGAGGATATTTTCTCTAGGGAGAGTTGGAACCAGGCTCCTTGATCTCATTTTTTACATCACACAGAAAATCTGATGAAGCCTTTGCCTCTTGCTGAGATGGAAAATGCTAACCGCCGCCTCTCTTGGTTCTTGGCAGACTCAGAGCAGACATGACATCAACTCAGGTAATGTCAATCTGGGTATCACTGGCCCCAGTGAGCAAGAGGTCACATCCCACCATTTTCCCCAACAGCTGTCAGGAGGATATACTGGATCCAAAACTCTGGGGACAGGTGAGTGTATCTAGCCCTGTCCCCCTTCACTTCGTGGCTGGGCGCCTGCTAGGATCTGGGGCCTGTGTTAAAGGCTGGGTTACACTGAATCCTGCAGCAGACCTTCAGGCAGGTCCTGAAGTGGCACCTCTGGCTAGAGGTGTCCTTTAGCCCAGATTGCCTGGGACTCACTGCTTGCAGTTAGCCCTGCAGCGGTCACTGTGCATTCTGATTGTTGACCCTAGAAATAAGGTCTGTGCTGCCAAGGACAGGACTCCCCCAGGATCACTGTCCTCTGCTTCTCTATTCTGTCCCTTTACTGAGGGCCGTAGGCCTGGGAGGACCTACGGCCTTTAGAACTTTGAGCCCTTGACCCTCCACGCCCACAGGAGAATTCAGGCTCATGTCCCGAATAAGGTCCAGGCCAACTTTTGAGGTTGTGATGGTAGGAAAACCCCAAGCCCCGGGCCACAGCCACTGTCCCTCCAGCCTCCCCCAGGTCCCTCCACAGACCCTGCCCTTTTCTCCACCCCATGGGCTGAAAGCCCTTCCTGACTACAAAGCAATGGCGGGAGACGCATGGGGGTGTCTGACCCATTTGCCTCCATCTACCTACGTGTGCAGTCCTTCTGGTTTGGGGCAAGGTCAAAGCCGGGCCTGCAGTCGCAGGCCACCCCACCTTTGGGCGTCTCCCGGCAGATGTGGGCACAGCCATGGTCTTTGTTCATGCAGTTCATACCCTCTGGGAAGAGAGACAGACAAGAGAGGTTGGGTTGGGAACCAGTGACAGAGGGAGAGACATAACTTCAGGCTTGCAAAGAGATAGTCAATGAAATGGCACAGTCCAACAGTGTGTGCTTGCATGGCTACTGCATATGCCACACACATGTGCACACGCCCCCCCAGCTCCCAGACACAGGTGTGCTTCTTAGTGACACTCCAAGGCCACTGTGCCCAGGTCTAGAGCTCAGGGAGCTGAGCTGGAAATACAACTCAGGACCTACAGAGGCAAGGCTCCTGCCTGAGAGTGGGTTGCGGGCTGAGGTCTGCAGAACTGCTGTCTGTCAGCGCCACTTGCCCCTCTGCTTAGTCACTGTAGTTTCAAAAAGGACACTTTCCTCCCTTGCTTAGCAGGCTCTGCCTCCGTTCCCTGTCTGCTGGGAGTAGTTTGGACCTCCTTCCGGTGACCCCAGTTGATGTTTATCTTCCTGGTGATTTGTGAGGAGTTTCCAGAATTTATGAGGTCAGGGGTCAAGTGAGAGGCGGTAGGTCACAAGTCCATCAAGAGGCCACAGGCAGATGAAAGGGAAGGGCCACTGACTGTGTGCACATGGGCTCTGGAACCTCACTGCCACTACCGACCTCAAGGAGCATGGGAAGCAAAGTGGCCTTGGAGCACGGAGAGAAACCCATAGGTGGTGAACACATAGGGATCCTCGTTTCCCCAGGAGACACACTGGCTTCTTGTCCCAGGGGAGGACAGCCAATCTTGACCTTTTGCCTTGTAGACAGGGCACACAGCAATACAATGCAGAATGTATTTAAAAATATTAATTCCCTGGAAGCTATCATACAGATAAAAAAGTCTAGGGCTGTGAGGGTGGCTCAGTGGCAGAGTGCTTGCTTAGTATGTGTGAAGCATGGGTTCCATCTCCAGCCCAAAAAGAAAAAAAAAGAAAGAAATGAATGTAGCCTACACTTTGCTCAGCTCTAGGGTAAGAGCTGATCTCGCCTGGTTTTACAACTCTTATTTCTACATCTTGGCTTTCTCACATATTCAGGTTAAGTTGTTGCACTGATGCAGAGTATACTATGTAACCAGTAATTAATTACATAAAGCATGCCAACTATCTGCTCTTTGCAGGAAGCTTCCATTTCCTAAGAAGACACTGACCCTCTCCTCTCTCATTGCACTGTGGCATGGTCACACAGGCAGAGGTGTGTGCTGATCACTGCTTAATGACCAGCAGGCGGGACTGGTCTTCAGCCCTTAACAACTTCTGTGTGTAAACACTCGCCTCAGTTGACTTTCAGTTGAGTGGAGCTGGGCTGCAGTGTGCACGTTGGGCTCTTAAGTGGATATGAGCTAGCCTTAGCAGGTTGCTTTCTTAGTGAAGTCACCATAAAGTCAGGCAGACATGGGTACGGACCTGGCCTCTCCCACTAGCTGTGTGCCTTGGAGACAACTGTTATACTTCTGAAGTCTCATCTGTAAAATGGGCATGATAACCACTGCTTCTCTGAGTATGTGTGCAAATTAAATGAAGTCACAGGGAAGGAAAATCCCAGGCACACAGCAGGCATTCAACAATAGACCAGGTGTCTCTATAGGCCCCGCTCCTTTTATTTTTGTGGGACTGGGGTTTGAACTCAGAGCTTGGCACTTGCAAAGTGCTCTACTGCTTGAGCCACACCTCCAGTCCAGGGCCTTGACTTCTGAAGGTTGACTGTCCTCTGCTCATCTGGAGAAAGGTGGCTTCCAGCTAGGGCCCTGGCAGGCTGGAAGTCCCACTAGAGGTAGCTTTCAAGAGAGGGACTTTCTTGGGAACTGAGACACATTCAGGTTCTCACCAGGTCTTCTGGGGCACTCCTACCTGGCAAGGGTGTGACTAGCCTCCCAGATGATCATTAAGGGCTACTGTAAATGGAGGCTCAGAACCCAGGGCTACCCTTCATTCCTGCTCATGGGGCTTCTACAGCTCCACTTCTTCCCAGCTTGTCCCACCCATCTACCCCTGCCTTAAGCACATACACCCTGGGATGGAATCTCACACTGCCAATGATCATCCTTGACAGGTGACCATCCCCTCCCCCACCTCTACTTCTCCCTCCTGGGACACCCTCTCCTGGTTCCCATAAATGAACTCCTAGGCCTGTCTGAGACTCCATCAGTTCTGCAAAGCCTCCTGACGCCTGGGCTCTACAACTCCTATCTCCTACACCATGTTAATTTCCCAGAGCTGCCCCCTGGCTGGCCCAGCACAATGCTGTAAGCAGATTCTTCCTAGGCTGGGAAGAGCCCGCTGGCCCTGTTTAGCTCAGACTTATGTGAGATGAAGAAGGGAGATTGAATTTCCATTTCCAGCCAAAGAATCACAATTTACGAGAAGCCCTGCTAATCATCACCAGCCATAAACTTGTCACTGGGGAGCCTACGAGTCCCTGAACCTTGGACCACAGAGTACTAGGCTTTAGAAATCACCCCATCTTTTCCCTCTCACGGACTTGTCATCTTTCCTTTTGAGCATACAGACTTTAATTGTGAGCCAAGAGGTCAGCCTTGTTATTTGCTGGCAAAGGATAATTTGGAGCCGTAATCTAGCATGACTATCAAGTATAGTAAGTCACAGTCCATGTGACAATCAGCAGTGATGCTGCACAGCTGGGAAGGGTGAACCCCAAGCCCATCTATGGTCCCAAAGGTCTCAACCTCAGTCCTCTCAACAACTGTGGGAGAGAAAGGGCCTCCCTCTCCCCTGGAGCCCGAGGGCTTGGGCTGAGCCTCTTCACTATGGCTCCATTCAGGTCCCCTGCACTTTCTGCTTGGGTCTCGCAGCCCCAGCTCCAGCATAGGAGCCCCTCTGTCTCCAGTGAGGTGGAGATGACTCTCTACTCGGTATTCCCAGAAGTTCCAGAGCTTTGATGTACATATTTGTGTGTTGTAGTTACTGATTATCTACCATATAAGAAAGGAACTTAAAAATAGAATTAAAAACATATTGTATGTTAACATATATATTTTTATCAAAAAGTGTATTTTTCAAAACAAGGGGAAGGTGGGCCTGAGGGGTGCACCCTTGAAGCCCTGGCAGCTGCAGGGACTTGGGTGGGCTGGGATAAGTGGCTGTGTGGCCAGCTGGTTGCTGCAGAGGGAGGCTGGGATCCACGTGGTCTGAGTGCTTCTGGGCAAATGAGAGGTACTGGGGCACCACCACTGCCACATTTTAAAGGACGAGAATGACCACTCCAAAGACAGCTACAATGCTCAGTCTGGGGCCACTTGGTTCCTCAGCAGCAGGTGTCCTGGCAGGGCTGGGTGCCAGCACCAGAGTATGGTTGTGCTCACCAAATGAGGACATAAAAAGCCACCGGGAGCCCTCAGATGTCCTGGCCACGCTTGCCACCATCAGGGAACCCTGAGGAGACTGCAGCAGAGGAGGGCCAGGGGCCTCTCATGGACCACTGCCTGCTCAGATGTGGAAGGGAAATGGCATATTCTTCACCTCTCAGGGCTGCTGAGAAGCTCAGAGCAGATGGACTAAAGTGTAGCACAGAGCAGGTTCTCCACAAAGTGTCACTGTTACTATGGTGCTTCTCTCTGCACCTTCTTCTCTGCAGGACCAAATGGGATGGCTGCTTATGTCAGTCTCTTCATCCAGCCCTAGGCAACTTGGGGGAGACCCAATCTTGGTGGAGTCCCCAGCACAGGGCCTAGCACAAGGCGAGGGCTCAGCAAACAGTGGCTGAGAGAAAAAAGAGGACCAGTGGGGAAAGAGAGAAGGGTAGAAAAGGAGAAGAGGGACAGGAATAAAGGAATCTTGTCTAAGAGCAGGTCAAAACCACTGTCTATTGAAGGGCAATGCGAGAATATTGTACGTATGGCTCTGTGGTCTATGAATACATTTCAGGTGCCTGACATAGGAAGTTCACGAACATTAAAGGTTCTGAGAAGTTCGGCAATCACTGTGGAAAAGTCTCCTTCTCCTCTTCATTTAGCATGGTGTCATGGACTTAGGGCTCACTTCAACTTCTCACCATACAGAGGAGGCAGCAGGGGCACAGGGACTGGGTGGCAGGCTAGGGCAGGCATTGGGCATCCACTCTACCACCTGGAGCACATGGGGCTTCTAAACTCAGGGAAGAATGATGGTGGACTCCCTCCTTGCCCTCTTCTAAGAGTGCTGTCCTGAGGGCAGTGAGCTAAGAGCAGGAAGCCACCTTGTCCTCTCCTGTAGGTAGAATTCTGGATGGCTGCCACAAGGGCCTCAGGGCCAAGTGGAGGTTCGAAGGTGAGGGAATGTGAGGTACTTGGTATCAACCACTTCTGTCCCAGAAGACTGCTTTGGGCTCCTAATTGGAAGCTGCTTCATTCCCACCCCAACTCCTATGAGCAGCCAGTCCCCTCTGAGTCCAGTCACCATCCAGCCCCACATCCAGGGGCCCAGTCCAGGGCTGGCATAGAGCTTTTGTGAGCTCGTGGGACTGAAGAGCCCTTCTCAATCTGTACTCCCATGGCCCCCTGCTGTATCACATCTACTCTTGGGAGCCAAACTATAAGAGCCCAGAACATATGGGGAATCATGAGTGCCAGGATCAGAAGAAAATCTTGCTCTTCTCTCCTCTTTGAGGGAATCTGAGATGTTTCAGAGCCTTCCCAGAAGTCCTGGTCTGCAGAGGTCTGGTGCCCGTAAGGCCAGGCTGCCCGCCAGGTCAAATCTAATCTGATCCAACCCATCCAAATCCAATTATGCTCTGCAAATTTGGAGTGAGCGTCTCCTTGGTATCAGGCCCATCTGAGTGCAATGAGGAGACAGGCACTTTGCTGCCACATCCCCTGCTCCACAGCCAGACTCTGCCGTGTGCCGTGTGACCTCGGCCAGTTCACTTCTGAGCCTTGGTTTCCACCTGAATGGTCCTAGGTTCTGTGTCTCAGGTGCATACTCCATGTGCAGCCCCCTTCTCTGTTGCTATGGTAACTTCATCAGTACTACCACTTTGTACTTCTGTGTCCCTCAAACACAGGGAAGGGATGCAGGCTGGGAATGTGGAGCAGGAGAAAAGAACAACTGCCCTGCTCCCTGTCTGCCCCCTCCCCCCAACTTGAAAGAAAGGGGTTTGCCTTTCCTTTGCTTCCTCAATAGAAAATTAGGGAGCCAAGTAAGACCCTGGAGCCTTGAAGACTAGGAGGAGGCTCTGCCTCAGGCAGTCCAGGCCTGCAGGCTACCCAAGCCAGGCAGGGGAAAGCAAACTCAGCTTGTATGGACTTTGAAGAGGATGGACCAAGACATCAGAAAGGCCCTGTGTGGTGAGGCAGGGCCCTCACCCAAGAGCATCTCCTCACTCTAAATATGGGGAACCATGAGTGCCAGGAGCCCAAGTGTCCCAAGAGCAACTGCAGGGGTTGTGTGGGGGGAGAGAGGACTGTGACAACAAGGGCAGTTGCCTAGGGGCTGAGCTCCCTGCCACACCTGCAGATAAGTCATCAGGCTAGCTATGCCCAGGCCAACACTCGGGGGATGTATGCTGTGGTATTACATACCCTAAGCAGACAAGAACCCTGAGGCAGGCACAGGCCTATGACAGAGCTAGGGTAAGACTGGAAGCCAGATGGGATGGTGGCAACTCAGCCCCTCAGAAACTTGCTGTAGGCTGATGACAACCTGAACTACCATTTATTGAGCACCAACTGCACACTAAGCACTTTACATCAATAATATTGAAGCCTCTTTGATAAGTGATCCTGACCTCCCCTCCAACCATTTGCAAGTGAGCAGAGTAGAATGGTACTTTGCCCAGAGGGCATGGTGAGGAAGGGTGACTGTAAACCCATGCTTGACCCAGAACCTGTCTTCCTTATGGACTCCCAGAGGCTATGGATATATCTGCACACCGGAGGGTGGGGGCAGGGACGGGGTAGGGAAGCCCCCTGGCCAGCCCTTCTTTCCCTTAGCTTTTCTTGGTTTGATTCCTCAGCCAGAATGACCCAGCTGCCTGCCACCACAGCCATTTCCCCACTTCTAAACAGCCTCTCCAAGGCCACCTCCTATATGCCTTCTCCAGGGTGCTGTGTTTTCTGACCCTGCCCCACAGTGGTCAATGCTTAGGCAGCTTCAGGCCTTTGTCTCCCAGCCTGGGCTTGGCCCCTGGCTGTAGGGGGCCTGTGGCCCACCTGCCAGTCAGTCTGACCCAGCCTTGGCCCTTAATTGCATATTAATGGCATTGGCCCCTAGGGTGCCAAGAGCCACTGTTCATGTGGCCTGGCTTCAGCAGAAATGCAGGGCTCTGTCCCCACCTAGACTCCCCAACTGATGTCCTCTAGGGCAAATCCAGGCCTGAGGGGCACTGGAATTTGGCTGCTCAGACTAGACCCTCAGCTGACTGCAGGCCCAGGCAGCCCCACTTGGAAGCAGGACTGACCACAGATTGGGCGTTACACCTACTCAGAGCTCCCTCTGTAATCCTCCCTTACTGAACATTTTGGTGGCCAAGTGGCAGGGACCCCGGAGCCCTGGTCTCCCACCTTGTGAGGTGCAGCAGGAATCCAACTCAATGCTCCCACCCCAACAGCCCTTGTACCCACCTGGTAGCCTTGATAGCCCCTTGAAGGGCCCCTCTACTTCTCTCGCCCTCCTTTCTACTACCCCTCTGCTTTGTCAGGTGCAGGAATTAGAGCTTCTCCCTTGGGGCCTCTTGGGGCTCTGGGTCCCAGTTGGGTATGTGACCCAGCACAGAGGCTGGTTCACCTCACATGCCTGCAGCATGGGCTTTTCTGCTCAAGCCCCTCCTGCAGAGCTCAGCAGCCTCCAGGGCCCTGAGAGGACAAGACCTTTAGTGTGTGCACCCACCCCTTAGCATTCACTGCTCAGCTATATCATTTGGTCCCAGTGCCCGCCTTCTGGGTCCATCCATCTCACAAACATCCAGGGGGCCTTCTTTGTCTCAGGAGCCAAGGTTGCATTCCACTGACCACTGAAGTAGGGGCTCAACAACTCCTGTGGACTGCGTGGTGGATGTCACTGGTTAAGGCCACAGGCATACTCTGAAGTGGCTGTCATGTTCTGGGTCACATGGCAGACAGACAGAGGGTTGTGCGGAAAGCAGGAGCTAGAAGGACCTCAGAGCATGGAGGAAGCTAAAGCCTGCAAGAAGGTGGCTGTCCTGGGTCATGTGGCAGTGACTTTCCTTGGTCACTCAGTATTAGTGCCAAGCCCATAAGCAACCCAAGTCACAAGCTCAGCACTCTTCTTGTCCCATCAGGAGGTGGCTCACAAAAGGCACTGCTGCTCTCTCTCACTTGGAGACAGTCACCGGGCTTTCTGGCTCACACATTATCCACTTACGCTACAAACCTAGCTGAGCACACTTGTGTACTGGCTTGTGCTGAGCGGTGAACAGAACGAGAGGTCTGCCTGCTCTGTCAGGCTCACTTTCAGTCTGAGACCAAGTTCAGTGCCACAGCTGCTCCCTGGGGGCAAGGGACAGGCACCAGGTACATAGATGGATGGATGGTTGTGGTTGGCCCTGGCATGCCAGATGAGAGTGAAGGGCTGGCCTGCTTTCTGAAAAGCAGGGAAGGACTGTAGCCTCGGACTCCAGCCCCCTAACCTGTCACCTTGACCTGTTCTGGCACAGGGACCCTGGAAAGCTGCCTTCATGAAATGGGGGTGTTCCCTCTCTGACAGTCATGATGACTGAGCAGCAGTCTGCACAGACACATGTGGACACCTATTTGCAGAGCTGCCAGGGCCACCGAGATGGGCTGCATGGTTTCCACTGCTCTGTGTCATCCATGCCAGCCTTCTCTAAGGTGCATGGTCTTAGAGCGCTGTTTCCTTATCTGTAAATTGGGGAGATGAAAACCCTCTTTTGAAGCTGAAGGACTGGAAAGGGTGATGGCCTTCTGTTCAGTGTTCCTGACAGCCTGCCTGAGACACTTAACAAAGGCTGGCCTCCTTTCCTGGCCTAGCACCCTGATGGTCATCCCAGAGCCTGTGCCTCAGAGCTCTGACCTGCCTCCATCCCCTTGCAGGGCTCCCTTGCTTCCTCTTCCTGGCCTCCTGAAGTTTCCCAGGCTGGTCACTAGGTGTCACCACAATCATGCTGAAGTCTCTGAGGACCAGGGAACTTGAGAGAGCAGCCAGAGTTTCCTTCTTTGCCTCAGGGTGTCAGAGTTAAAATATCTACCCAACATGCCCAGATAGGTCTGGACTTCAGGTAAACAGCAAACACTTTCTGATCAGCATGTCCCAAATGCTGTAGGGGACATGCTTACATTTAAACAGTGTTGTTTATCGTTAACCCAACTTAAATAGGCCCTTGTATGTCAGTTATCAACCCTACCCCCCTCCCTCCACAGGGATGCTAGAGAAAGCAATGGGGGGAACAGGACGTCCGGTGCCACCTTCAGCCCCAGATAGCTAACAAGTCCATGGGCCATGGCTTACCTGATCAGAGAGCAAGTCTGTTTCTCCTTCCCCCTAGGGACTAGGAGGGAGCCTAGGACAGCTGTGTGGCAGCATCCCACTGGCATCCCAGGGGCTGCCATAAGGAGATGGACCACATGGGCAGGACATTGTCTTAGGATGTGAGCCTTCTCCAGGGCCACAGCCAATGGCTCTTGACCACTGTACCCACATGCTGCAGAAAGAGCACATGCTGCTGCAGAAAGAGCACAGACCTGGACTGAAGCCCATTGCCTCACTGCTCTGTGGCTCCCTCCTCACCTGTACCACAGGCCATCTGTGCCTGTCCAGGCCCTGTGAGGACAGCACTCAATCAGCATGGAGGGCTTTTCTCTTTTCCAAGAGCTTAGGTCAACAGGCATGTATGACCACCTTTGGGAACGTAGGCCCATCCCTCATTTATTCCAACATAAACAGGCTGCTGATCTATCACTGCTCAGTAAGCAAGTGTGTGTGTGTGTGTGTGTGTACTGTCATTTGCTGGGGGACAAGAGCCAGGGCCTGGGCGGGGGAGGAAGCAACTCCCTGGGACATGCGCCTGAGGAAGGTCAGGCAGGCAAGCCTCAGAACCTCTGATGGATAGGTGGGAGAGACCCTACTGGAAAGGCCTGGGGGAGAGAAGCCTGGCAGACCTGCTGGCTGCAGTGCAGGTGAGACTGCAGTACCAGCTGAACCATGGCCCTGGAGGAAATAAATGCTGGATCCCCTTCTTAGGACTGTTGTCTGCTCAGTACAAGAAAAAGCACTCTGTACAATGGATGCTTCCTACGTTCAGACATCATCTCCCTCACAGGATGAACCTCATCCTCTTTCCCTTCCATTTAGCAGGTTTTCTCCAGGCACAGCCTGGGGTGAGATGTAAGAGACCTAAGATGGCTCAGATATGTCCTGCCCTTCTCTGGTGCTCAGACTCAGGCAACAGGAAGATGTATCTACCTGACAGCTGGATGGAGGAGGTGAAAGTGGGTTAGGTTTTGAAGGATAATTAAGAGTTCTCCATGTAGAGAGGGAGGTGGGGGACAGTGTTCAAGGTCCAGGGACCATCACCCAAGAACGTGCATTATGGGTAGAGAGCACATGTGCAGTAGTGGAACCCAGTAGGCAGGAGGGGAGGAACCTGATGGACTGGGAAGTGGAGCTGGACTGGGTCAGGCCTTGGAAGACAGTGAAGGCATGGCATCTAGTATGGCCAAGGCAGGCTGATCTGGGCCCTGGAGAGGCCTGGCTCCAGTGTGTAGGAGGGAAGGGGGTAGGCAGAGCCAAGGACTCAGATGAGCGCTGCAGGAACAAGGCACAGTGAGGGGATGGAGAAGGCAGCCAGGGAAGGAGGCAGGTCAAGGGCAAGGCCCCAGCACTGGTGCCCCTCCCTGACATGGGACCTGGGAAGCGAATACACTTGGCTTTGAGCAGGTGACAATGCTGCACCAGGGGTTTCTGCCCAAGGACTGGTTGCTCTGGGGTTAGGGCTGGAGCTGCAGAAGTGGCTGCAGCCAGTCAGGGGGACTAAAGAAGACTGGGATGGCAAGAAGAGGGCCAAGGTCAAGCCAGACCAAGTTAGGACTGAGAAAGAATGGAAGAAAATTAAAGGGGACACAGACACAGAAAGAATCTTGTGAAGTGATCCAGTGGCCACCAGGTTGAGAGATAAGATCCCTCCTGACCAGCCCTGGCCAGGAATGAGGCCCTGAGGAGGCTTGGCCGAAGTTTGGCAGACAGATGTCCTGCCAGGTTGGCCTGGGGCACTGTGGCAAGCAGTCCAACTAGGTTTCCCTCAAAAGGTCCACAGAGGGTGAGAAGGGATGATCCCAAATGACCCAAACTGAGGCTGCTTCCACACAGCCAAGTGGGCACCTGCCCCATGGTTTTTGTTTCCACGACCAGGCTCTATACTGTTTTGCAAACACTGGGCCTGTGCTGCAATTTGGAGACTGGGCTCCAGCCTAGAGCGCAGAGGCCTGGGGCAAATCCCAGTTCTGTCACCAACATGCTAGTAACCACAGGCAGACCTCTGGTGTTTTCTTCTAGAAGAAGCATCTGGGTCAGTTTTCAGCCCATGCAGGAAAGGCCCTTCTGGTTCTGAAGGACCTCAGTGTCTCCTGATGGCCTGCTCCCTCCCAGACTCCAGGTCTGGGGGCCAGGGGTTCTTGTATTACAGAGAAGATCCTTGCATAAGGAAGAAAGGCCTGGAGCCACAAGGGGCAGTTCAGGGGGGCAAAGGTGGGTGTGAACAGGACAATAAAAGTCCAACAAGGTTGGAGTCATTAGATCCACATGAGAAATCAGGAGGAGAATCATGGAGAAGGGATCACCAGAGCAGAAGGTTCTTGAGTGAGCAGGGTCAGGGTGAGCAGGGTGTTTGAGACAGGGAGCATTGTGAGTGAAGACAGGGACACAGAGCGACAAGGAGTTTGTAGGGGCTGCAGGACAAGGAGAAGCTGCAGAGGTCTGAGCCAGGGCCCTGGGGGAGCCAGGGGAAGGTCAATGGGAAACAGCATGGCTGTGGGCCCGGCTTCATAGGGCAGGAAGAGCTGGGACATGGTGGCTTCATTGACCCAGCCAGAGGCCAGCAGCCCTGGCCCAGCAAGAGGGCAGCATGGTGAGGTGGCAGCTCCCGGGTTCCCAGAGGTTCTGAGCTACTTCTGCCCCTTTGTCTCTCTGTTCATTCAGAGTCTATGACCTGAGAAGGTGGTGACACCTGGGTTCAAAGGCTGTCTCGCTGTGGACAGAACTCTTTGCACCTCAGGCTTCATTTTCTCACTCCTAAATGGGATAACAAGAATTGCACCACACAACCACACAGATTATACTCAGGATCCAATGGTTCACACCCAGTCTAGGGACAACACGGGACCCAGTCATGCTCAGCTGTGATGCATGAAGTAACACGATGTGTATGACAGTTGTGCGTAGTTCTACTGACCCCAGGGCTGGGCACTCACTGGGGGATATAGTTTGTGTATATGACCTCATACTCATCTTTTCCATCAATTCTGTAATGAAAGACTCTCACGTCTGCCCCATTTAACAGATGAGAAACCAAGACTCCAGGACTGTGGCCGAGAAGGGAACCAGGGCCAGGTCACCTGCTTCTTGTCCTGGTGCACTCAGCTGCAGCTCACCTTCGTTCTTGCACTATTCACTCCTGGAGACCCTCAGGTCTTGCAGCTTGGAGGAAACTTCCACTAGCATAGAGAAGCCAGTCCTGGAGTGCCGCTGGCGCCGGCTCGAGGCCAGGCCAGGAGAAGTGCGTGAAGCTGGCTTACCAGCCAAAGGAGTTGTTTATGGGGTGGGAGGCTCGTAAAAAATAATGGGCAGGATTTATTGTCCCCGCCTTGAGGGCCATTCCGGACCGCACAGGGCCAAGCCAGGCCTCCTCCAGTAGTGCCATAAATCTCCCCGCTGAGCTCCGGAGCTGTTTGCCCTCTGCCTGCTTGGGCTGCGGCAGGCAGGGAATAAAGGGCAGCTGCCACCCCATGTAGCCTGCTCTAGCCCTCATGGCCAGTGCTTGAACAGGGTATGGAGCAGCCCTCACCCTGCAGGACCCATGCTGGGGCCCCTGGAACCTAGGCCTGACCTAGCTCCCAGGATATGGGAGTCATGGGAGCCAACAGGAACGTGACAGCATGCTAGACTGTGCTGTGGTTGAGGGGCTCATGATGCACTGAAGATCTCTGTCCATGGACTGTTTCCTGGAGTTGGGAAGGGGGTGGAGGAGGAGAAAGAATGGGCATTGTCATCAGAAACCCTGAAGGCTCTGATCCAGAAGTGCCATAACCTGATGCAGCATGGGACACCGTTTTCCCTCCTTAAGAGGGGTAGGGTGCTTTTTGAAGCTCTTCACAGGGTGGCCTCAATCCTCACGTGATCTGAGTGGAAACCACTGTGAGGCTGGAGCGGGTGGAGCTGGTCCTGGAAAGGAGGGTGCCTATGGCTGAGGTGGCCTGGGGAAGAGGAATGTTCACTTGGCCTTTAGAGGCAGAGTGGAACACAAAGTCAGGAGAAGGATCAAGGGCAGCCTAATGGAGGATACAGGAGGGCTCAGGACAAGGTATGCGGTGCTGGGCTAGCCTCCATGCCCTCAGGAGCCCAGTGCTGGCAGGAAGGAAACACTAGCTCTGATATGTGCTACAGTTTGAATGTGCCCCATGCAACAGTATGAAGAGGGGGCCTTAAAGAGGTGATTAGGCTGGGGGGGGGGTCTCTGCTCTCAGGGATGGGATTACTGCCTTATAAGAGGGGGAGAGGGGACAGCTAGGTCCATTTGCCCTTCTACATTCTTCCATGTGAGGACATAGCAAAAGGTGCCATCTATGAAGCAGAGAGCAGTTCTCGCCATGCCCCAAATCTGCTGGCGTCTATTTCTTGGACTTCTTAGTCTCTAGAACCATGAGAAACAAATTTCTGTTCTCTAGCTGCTCTTGGGTATTCTGTTATAACAGCAGAAGGAGACTAAGACAGCATGCAGTCTTCTTTGCTGACTGATGGAGTAAGTGAGCAAGTGAGAGAGTGCGCTCTCTCCTGGCTTCCTCAGTCCCTGTGACGTATCCACTAGGACCCTCCTTGCACTGTCTGTCAGGCACCTGCTTTGGATCTGCCTCTCCTGCAGGTGGTTGGTTCTGGGGGGGATGTGCTCTGGCACAAAGGTGGGGCTTCTGAGTACTATGCATGGAGGAGCCTGGGCACAGGGTCACTTGATGGCAGGCAAAATCTTGCTGCTTCCTGACCCTGAGAACACATGTAGGGAGATCCTAAACTCCCCAAGTTCTGGGGCCTTTGACTTCCAATGAAGCCCCAATTCCTGAGCTTTGCCTCACTCACACTGATCAATTCAGGTCCCAGCAGGGTCCAGGCCTGAGCCAGTCATTCAGGAGAGGGAGGCTGGGCACTTGCACAAGGTCTTCCTGAACACTGTGAATCACAGGCCTAGTGAGATGCTGAGCAGGACTTACCATTTTCAGCTTCTCTAAAAACATAGACTTGGCCCAGTATGTGCAAGGCCATGAGTTCAACCCCCTCCCTTAACAAAAAAGTATATACTGATTGGTCCCTCAGGTCCTACTGACTTCCAGGTTTCCAAGCTGTAACGAGAACAAAGCTCTGCCTTGTTCAGACACCCGCCACTGAAATATTCCGCACCTGTGTGATGTGGGTAACAGGACAGTCCGAAGTGCAAACCTGAGGCAGACAGGGCTCTCTCAAGGGTCTGCCTGCCCTGCCTCTCATCCCCTCAGCCATCCCGTCACTCTCCCTTTTGCCTTTTGCCACTCTTCAGTCCCCACCTCCTCAGCCATCTTCCTGTCACTTCCCCCTCAGTCATCTACTTTGCTCTCACTTTCCTCAGCCATCCTCTTCCTGTTACCTTTCCCCCTACCTTTCTCCTATCAACTTCCCTTCAGCCATTCTTCTGTCCCCTTCCTCAGCCATCCCGTTACCTTCCCCTCAGCCACACACCTACCCCCTTCCCCTCAGTCATTGTCCTATCACCTGCCTCTCAGTCACCCTGTCACTTGCCTTTCAGTCACATTCCTGTCATCTTCTTCTCAGCCACCCCTGCCCATCTATCACCTGCCCCCAGCCATCCCACTCTCCACTCATGATGGCCACTGTGCAGCTGCCTAGCCCTTGCTTATCTCTCTGTCTAACCCAAGATGAGTGGTGATCTCAAAACGAGGCTCTCACCCTCCCGCTCCTCACATTGATTGGACACCCCTTCATTTTCACAGCAAAGTCTCCCAGCTTTGGGAGTGGCTTCGGGTTCTGGGGGCTGCCTCTCCAACAGGGCATGAAGCCTGCTAGTCAATGACTCTTCTGGTCAACCAGAACACATCAGAAACCTTAGATGACAAAGACCCCAAGCCATGGTCAGAGGCTAGCCTGGCCTGGATGAAAGAGCTACTGGATCGAGATTAACAGGGTGCAAAGGGAAGAAGGGTGCAGTCTAGTCCAGGTTGGAAATGAATCAAAAGCAGCCACAAATGGGAAGTATTGAGTATAGGGCACACCCAGCCACCTTAAGGGCAACTGTGAGGCTGGAATGACAGTGTGCACTAGCGTTCAGGTGCATGCTGGCTTGCCATTCCCATTCCTGTGGCTGACACTAAGGTTTGTAACTTCCTCAGACCAGCAAATACTGACAGGCCAAATCATGACCCTTGACAAACCAGCCACAGTCACACAACTCATCTTGCTGACCGCCATTCCTCACAGTCCCCTTTCAATGGAGAAGCCTCACACTTCACTGGAGCCCATCAGGGGAAAGGTGTTCTCTGAAGGAACCACACCCACAATCTGGCTTGGAAGGCAGCTCAGGACCCAGCCTGGGCCTGAGGGACTCCACAGTGCTGGGAATAGCTGCTCTGAGAAATCTCCTTTCCATGATGTAAGCAGAATGGTCTCTCGGCACACACACTCCCCCTGCCCCACGAATCTGCTTTTTATAACCCAGTGTGGGTTCATGGTCCTCCTTTATTTTGTCTGCATCCATTTTGGGCAGATCTACCTGATGGCACCATAGCTGGGAGGTTTATAAGCAGCAAAATGAGCTCCTGTCTGCTTAGAGCCACCTGTGTGTGGTAGCTGTGGGAGTCCACATGCTATGACTGCAGCAAGTGCCCAGGAGCCATGGAACTTGGCCTTCATGCCCTCTGGGGACACTGAAGTCCTGGGGGGTCAGCAGGCCCAATCTGTCTGTGAGGAAATTGCCGGAACAAACACTGGCAATCTAAGAATCAATTAAAGCATTTCTGTTTTACTACACTGAGCTCCGGAGTTTTTCACTATTTTTGCCATTCCTTTTTGGTCCTTTGGCTAGGATCAAGTATAAAACATTTTTTGCCTTTACTTTCTCAGGAATCATTTTTAACAGAAACTGTGTGTGTGGGGGTCCCACCTCATAGCCTCCTGTTAGTGCCACTGAACACCAACACGTCATAGCAGAGTCTCCTTCCATCCCTGACACTATGGTGTCAATGCCATGGTCCCCATTTTGTGGACAAGGAAGCTGGGGCTCAGAGCATTCAGGGGGATGCCTCTCCACGGTCCCAGTATGGGATGGAGGAGCTGGGTTCATACATGGGCCCTGCTGCCCGGGGCCCAGTGCAGGCCCTCTCTGCTCTTGCCTTTCAACGTGAGACACTTCTTTTGCCATTGACTGGGCCAGGTACTAGAGGGAGGCCTCTCCATGGTCTCTGACCTCTAGCACCCCCTCCTTGTCAAAGGTCAGTGCTGGGGGCAGGGCAGTTACTGGCCTGTCCTCCCCCTCACATCTTCTCTCTTGATCACTCCTGGCTCTTGCCACTGTGCCATGCCCATTCTCCAGCAGCACACAGGCTGCCTTGGGATTCAGGGTGTGCTATTACTTTAGGCAGCAGATGCTCCTCTGCCTCCCTCTTCCCGGACCCCTCTCCTCCAAGCATATGTGTGTCAATTTTCAACCAGCTCTGCCCACCTCACAGGCCTGCTGTCCCTGGCCCAAACTTCAGGATGTGATCATCAATGCCCTGACACCAATCACCTCACCTGTTGGGCTTAGCTGAAGGCAAGCTCTGTCCCAGACTGGGTTTGCCCTAGTCCATCCAGTTGCAGCTGGCCCTCTACACCTTCCCAGGCAGGCCTGCCATCCCGCCTGGCCTCAAGAGGGCAGCAAGCTCCCAACCAAAGGACCCTCAGCTGGCTGGGGACCCAAGGACATGCAGCAGGTAGCGTTGGTGCTACTTGGCTCATGGGGACACACAGCCTGGTTGGGCCTCAAGCCCCCTTTGGGGAAGGGGACTGTGGAGAATGAGGTCCCATCCTTCTTGGCCACAGTCAGCCCACAAACCAGAAAGGAAGACAGCTTCTCTGATCACATCTGACATTTGTGGCCCCACCTTTTCTCCACATGTATAAACAGGAGAAACACCAATAGCCCTGGAGCAGTTGACAGAGGGAAGAAGCTAGAAGGATTTCCCTGTAGAACCAACACCAGAAGCACAAAACAGCCATTCAGGCCACCAACAAAACCCCCTGCCCCTGGAATCCATACATGGATAGAGTAGGAGCACAGTGTCCTGTTTCTGTGGGGTGGGGAGCAAGTGGAAGCGCAGGCGGTACTCACCATTGGAGCGGTGGATACAGGTGTGTTGGTTGTCACTGAGGAAAAAGCCACTGTGGCACTGACACTCATAGCTGCCCATGGCATTGACACAAATTTGCTGGCAGCCACCATTGTTGTCCTGACACTCATCCACATCTGCAAGAACAGGAAGAGAGAGGGAGAAGAGAAATCACACCTGGAGCTGGCAGAGGAAAGATACAATCCATTTGTCCAGGCTGCACTGGAAGGACTCCACAGAGGGACCCACGGTGCTGTGCTACAGTGGCACTCTGAGGAGGTGCTTCTCTATGGTGGTTGTCCGGTAACACTCCATGGAGGCACTAGAGAGTGTACTAGAGAGCACGCACAGTGCCACGCCATGGAGGTATGGAGCACAGTGGTATTCCACGGACATACTCCATGGTGGAACTCTACAGAGGTACTCCCCGGTGATCTTCCACAATGGTCCTCACCCCAGTGACACCCCAGAACTAGCCAGTTATATTGGCTGCAGTGCTGGCTGGTTCTGACTGCTTCCTGTGTGCCCAGCAGGGTTCTAAGCACCTTACCTATCTTAACAAATTTAATCCTTGCACCAACCCTTCAGATGCAGGTCTGTTCATATATAGATGAGGAATCTGAGGGACAGATTCAAAGTCACTTTTCTAAGGTCCCACATGGCAAGTGGCAGAGGCAGAGGCAGTATTCAAACATGGCAGACTGATTCCCACACTGTACTTCCCCCGACATCACTGGACATTCCTAGAAAGACAGTGTATCCTGCCCAATCTCCCCCCATATGCACAGCCTTGATAGCCACAGCCCACTGTTCCCCATTCTTCAGTCCACCTCAGGTTTACGACTAGCCGCACAGGACCTAGGAGCCCGGGGGAGACTGGAGGCCAGGGCAGGGTGAGCCACCCTGAGGCTCTGGGCCCAGCAGATTGATTTCAAAAGCCTAGAGGGTGGAGAAGATTTGAAAAGGCCCTGACCTCTGGCTGCCAGGACTGCCGGGGAAGGCTGCCAAGAGGTCTTTCCCACTCCCTGGGAGGGACAGACCTCAGGGCTGACACTCACTTCTGACCAGAGGCTGCTGGCACAAAGGGTGCGACTGGTTGAAAGGAGTCTTTATGGAGTTCTGGTCCTCTCAGAACAGCATGTTTCAATTACCAAAGTCATAACCCCCTACTCTGTCGGTTTGTTTAATGAAAGGAGGGCTTCTTAAACCTTAATGTTCCATAGCTGTATTGTCATTTTAATAGGCAAATATATAAAACCACAAAGGCAATGTGAGCTACTGGTTGCTTCTAACCGGTCCCCCAACACCCCCAACACACACACACACACTTTGGCATGGAGAATTTTATACAGTTCTTTTGAACACAGACATCTTTTATTCTTGGGACCAAAAGGAAGTGAGAAGGTAGAGGCAGCAGAGTGACCTGCGCTGAACTGGGCAATAGCTTGGCCCAGAGCACTGTCAGCTGGGTCCTATTTAGGCTCGTGGACAGCAGACCACTTTACCACCCAGGAGACCGCGGCTGCCTTTGAGGCCCACAGCGAGGCGCGTCATTATTCTCTGGCAAGCTCAAATGTCAGCCGTGTGGCAGTCAGAGGAGGAAGGCAGAGCTCTGAACTCTAAAAGCCACCAACAGTTACAGCTTGAATGTAAAGGTGGCTCTTGCTGAGAGGATCCACACCATCAGACCCCAAGCTGACAGTCTGACCCCGGGTGCCAGGAAGGAGGGCTGGGTTACACTGTGAATACTTCTCCAGTCTTGCTGAGGGCTCCCTGCAGGACCAGTGACAACCACACCTTTGCTGGGGATACCCCGAGGTGCAGCAAGTGACTGTCTCCCCTCACCACTCAGCAGTATCTGCCTCCAGCCTACACTGGACTGTGAAAAGTTCTACACCAGACTCCGTATCCACCTTGTTCTCTCAGTGCCACCAAGCCATCATCCTGAGTGCTCACTGTGTGTCAAAGGCGTCACTCCAGCCTGTTGGCAACCTGTGTGGCAGATCACACTATTGACTGTTTCCTCCTCCACAAGCACACAGGCTCAGAGTCTCAGAGAGCAGCCTGAGCAAAGCTACACAGTGGGAAAAGGACTCAAAGCTGAGGTCTAGCTCCAGAGGAGTGCCTGCTCTCCTTCCATAGGCTGGTGCCTGGGTACAACTTGAGTAAATGCTCATGAGCCCAGGTGTGGCTGGCTCTGAGCAGCATCCCTGGGTTAGACCAATCTCTCAGAAGGATCTGGGGAGGCACCTGTACCCAGGTCCTGATACACACCAGACCACAAGATCTGATCACAGCAACTGCTCCCAGGCTGCCATTGTCAGGCCCTCTGCTGTTAGTTATTGCCTCTCTTGCCATGGCTCTGACTCTTTGCTCTGTATCTTGGCCTCTACAGCAGAAGAAAAGGCTCAACTGTAAGACACACAAAACAGAGAAGCACCCTCGAATGCAAGTGCAGAAGTGCTGCTTGGTCTCTGATGCCACCCATCTGTAGCCATCTGGCCTGGCCCAGTTCTCACCTCACCGAAAGCTCGGAACCAAAAAGCAGTTGACGTAACACACCGACAAACCCTCAGTGATCTGGCAGGGTGGTGAGGCCTTTGGGACACAGCTGTTTACACAAGCAGGGAACAATGGCTTGCCAACACTGATGAATAATTTGAAACAAATGCAAGGCCATGTAAACACTTTTTTCCCTCACTCCCAAATGATAAAGTCCCAAGATTAAGCAGGCGGGAAGAGGGGACTGCCCCTCCGCACCCTTTCTCCACTATGTCCAAATACAGGCCTCATCCACACCCAAGTAGAGCAGAAAGTCACAGATACCCAGTCCCTCTCAGCAGCCGTGGCCTTTCTCATGCCCTCTTTCACCTCTGTGTGCCTCTCAAACAGAGGGCTGGAGGGCAACCAGCTGGGGTAGCTGGCTTCAGGGGATAGCTGCCCACCACCCAGGGCAGATGGGGTTCACCTGGTAGAGCTAGAACACTGTGGGAAAGAGGCCCTTACCTCTCCCCGAGAAGTGGGGTGAGCCCAACACACTCTGCTCTTGACATAACCTGTGATAAGAGGTACCCTTGTGGCAAGAATGGAGTTAGGCCCCCCAAGATCTGCTCTGTCCCACCTTATAGCCCATGGACAGCGCCAGGCCTTGTCTGCAGGAAGCACGCAGAGTGTCATAGACTGAAGGCCACCCCCCAGAAAGCCCTGCTAGAGCACTGGGGTACAGGCAGGCTCTTTTCTATCTGCCCTATGGAACCATGGCTGGCCCAGGGGGGGAGCCCACCCCATGCCCAGAAGCAAGTATGGGGTAGCTGGGGGATACCATCAGGCCCCAGCCTGAGGCACAAGTACTCACTTAATCTGCACAGCAGCCTCCCATGGGGGTGTAGTTCTTATCATCCCTCAGATGAGACCCTGGAGGCCCACAGAAGGGAAGACACTTGCCAAAAGCTGTAAGAGGCCGCAGGGGTTTGAAGCCCAGTGAGTCAGAGCAAGAGCCCTTGCCCCATCCTTCCAAGACTTCCCAGCTTCTCTGAACAAGGTGCTTTTGGTGATCACGGTGTAGAAAGGAATGTGCCTTGCTGCTGATGCTCACAACCTCCCCTTGCTGTGTGCACTCACTCTCCAAAACACAGTGCAAAGCTCTGCTCAGCGTCTTCTTCCAGGGCTGGTTGGACTCACCCAGCTTGGCTCCTGATCAGGCAGCCTTTGTTCTCTCTTCCTTCAACTGCTGGACACAGGGCCTGGTTATCATATCCCTGCTCTAGGTGGACATCTTCTTTACAGTCCCTTTACAGCTGTATCTCCTTTAGAACCCTACTCCCAGCAGAAAGGCGGCTGAGTGGGGTACTCAGACATCGGGAGAACAAACCTGATGCCCAGTTGGGCTCATCCCAGCAGGCTGGGGGATCACTTCCAAAGAAAGGGTAAGCACTGTGCTGGCTCGCAGAGGGGCTCAGTGAGAGCCCCACAGGCTGCTCACCTCCTCAGCTACTCACTAGCAGCCCCACAGAACATTCGTCCACATTTGCCTGTGCCTGTGTATGTCCACCCACCTTCTGGAACAGCTCCCCTTCCGCAGACCACCGTTCTTGCCCTCTGAGTCTGCTGTTCGTTCAGTCCACCAGAGCACCTACCAGAGTGAACATGGCTAGCTAAGGCCCTGTGCTCCCCAAGCCACTGGTCCTGTTTTGGACTTTTGGACCACAGCACAGAAGGCTTTCAGGAGGAGGTGAGGAGGGGCACTAAGAAATTTGTGACCCCAGGCTGGAGGAGGAAGAGGTGATTGGAAAGCAAAGGTTGGAAGAAGGGGTGGGACAGGGCACAGAGGGAAGGGTCTGTGACCATTCCAGCAGGGGGAGAGTTCAGGAAGCCACCAGGGAAAGTGGCTGGCTGGGTCCTGCATGTTGGCCTAAAGCAGCCAGGAAAGTCTGAGTGAGGCAGTGAGTGCTGAGCTAGGCTGCAGCCGCCTTGTGGCCTATACCCCACAGTGCTCTACAGTGCTCTAAAAAATGTCAGCCATGTCTCAGCCTACCACCAGTCTGCAGGGTGACAGTCATTGGGAAGACAAGCAGGGGCCAGCAAACTGAGGCCACAGTCCAGGCTGAGGCTGTGTGCAGTGAGGGCTCTGAGGGGCGTGTTTCTAATCCAGAGTCCTGGATCCCTGAGCAGCTCCAGGTAGAGTAGGTGAGTGTACTGCCTCTGAATGCTGGGACAGCTCATGGTCCTCCATCTTTCTCTGTAACCACAGGGGGCAGTTCTAGTGGCAGGACAGAGCTACAAAGCAGACTTAGAAGGCTCCTGGCAGGACAGCCTTTCGGCTGGTAATAGCTGAAGGATGCAAAATGCACAGCAGACCCTGAAGCCCCAGCTCAGCTAGGGCAGGTAAAGCCAGTCTGCAGCCTCTGCAGGGGGATGGGCTCCCTCCTTAAAGTACAAATGTACTTTGGTTGTGTCCCCAAACCTGAGGGAGCCTCTGACTCTTTGGGGCCAGGCTGGGGGTGGCAGACAAGAAAGAGAGAGGAAGCCAAGGCTCATCTGGCCCCTGCCTCAGGAGTTCTTGGTTGGTGGGGATGGGGATACCTCAGCAAGAGATGAGTGCCATGAGGTCTGGGAGAGAAGACAGGAACCATAAGCTGCTCCCATATGCAGTGGGCACTCAATGGTTCAGCCAACAGCTACTTTTGTGTGTGTGTGTGTGTGTGTGTGTCAGAGGGTAGTAGAAGAAGGGAGAGACAGGTGCCTAGGAAGGTCAGAATACCTGGAGGCAAAGGAGGACCTCACCCCAGCTGAGTGCCTGGCTGGAACCTCACATATTCACTCAGGCCCAAGAAGCATCTTGTCCCCAACAGCGAGACAACAGGGCCTCTGGGATCTGGTTGCCCTTACCTGCAGTGCCCTGCATGAGCACAGACCTGGTGCTGAGGTCCATGGCAGGCAGCCCTTAGCTGCAACTCCTGCCTGTCTCTGCCTGGTGGGCTCCCTCCTCCAGGGTATAGGCAGCCCACTGCTCCTGCCAGCCCTAAAGGATCATGCTGGGGATGGGGCTCACGTACTGTGGTTGACATGGCTGTTTCCCTGCAGGAAGGGTCTCTGGAGGCCACACCACAGGCTGAAGGTTGATCTTCTGAAAGGCCTCTGCAGACAGGACTGTGGCTTGCCCCTGAGGCCTGCTGTTTGGCCCAAGGTGCTGAGGTTTGTTTATTAATAGCTGGCTGTTTGTCCCCCTTTGGACCAAGAATCCAGGTTTGCAGTTATTTATAACTAAAAATTACTTCTGAATCCAGCTTTGGTTGCTTTGTTTCCCATGAACATTTCATGTTTTGAAACAGAAACTCTGTGTTCTGCTCAGACCCCACCCCCTACTTCTGTGGCTGCTGGGAGCCTACTGTGTGTCAGACCTTGCACTGGCTCCAGTGTTCCAGCTCCCAGCAGGGGCAGGAACAGAGGCAGAGGCATTGGAGGAGCCGAGCTTGACCCCCACCACTGAGAGCTGCCACCTGGACCTGAGGCGGCAGCCCAGCCTCCCCTGCTCCCTTCAGAAGGGTGGCTGAGGCAGAAAAGCCTCTTGGCTATCGAGTGGTTCTTGCAAAATTGCATTTGATGAGTTAAGTGTAAATAAATAAGAGCCAGATGGATTAGATTTTGGGTAAAATACACATGGGTCTTAGAGCTTTGGGCCTAGGTTCTTTCAGATCCAGTACACTCCTGAGCTGTCGAGAACTCTGGCGTGGCACGTAGGCGGTATGACCAGGGTCTCCAAGGACTTGTCTGCTTCCTGCTCTGGGCATCAGCTGAGGCCTTCTTAGGGGCTCCTGACTCCCCAGCAGGTTGGGCTGGGCCCGAATTTGAGATCAGAGCTGGGAAACAGATGAGGCACATATGGGGGTCGTTTTGTAGACCAGGAAGACCACCATCACGCGCAAACTCCTGAGCCAGTCCAGGAGAGGCAGGGCTTGGCTGCAGCCATGGCCCTTTGGGGGCTGCTCCCCACATCCTCTTTCTGAGAGAGGCCTTCTGACCCCAGCTACTGTCGAGGGACAGTCCCCCACTGTCTGCACCTCTAAGGATGGGACTTGCTGCCTGGCTCTGCTTGCTGACCACACCCCTTAGAATAGTCTAGGGAGTGTCACCTTGTGATCACTACCTATGGGTCCTGGCTCTTTTCCCATAAGCCACACCAGACAGGGCACAAGATTTAGCAAGTAACTGCTCCATGACTTTGGGCAGGCCGCTGTGCCACTTGAGGCTTGGGTTTCCTTCTCTGTAACACAGGGACGGTACAGTACTGAGGTGTTTGGGGGTTAAAACAATTGCTGGAGTGCCTGGCCCACACCAGCCACCAATAAACATGAGGTGTGTTGGACAAGGCTGCGATGAGTGCCTCGGGTATCACAGGCATGAGAGGATTGCACAGTACAGTCCCTTTCAAACTGTTGAAGTGATGATAAACCGCATGAGACCAAGCGCTGTGGTCTCCACACTGAGCAGCTCCTCACACTGCTTCCCTCCTGCCTTGGCTGGGCCCAGCTACGGCCATGTGTAAAGCTGGCCCAGAGGTAGATGCAGAGCTGGGCGTGTGGTCTGCTTGCAGGACAGGGGCAGCTTTCTTATGCTCTGCACGTGTCACCTCTCTAATCACTTCTTAAGGTTCAAGTCACGTAATATAAAATTCCCCACCCTAAAGTGGGTGCAATGGTGGTTTTTAGTATATTCACTATGGTGTGTAGCCCTCACTACTAACTCTGGAACATTTCCCTCAGTCCAAAAAGAACCCTGAGTCCATTTTCAGTGAATTCCAACCCTCTCAGCCTGTGTCTACCACAAATCTACTTTCTGTCTCTGCAGGTTTGTCTATTCTGGCCACTTCATATAATGGGAATTATACAATAGTGGAACTTTGTGTTTGGCTTCTTTCAAACGGCACAATGCTTTCAAGTTTCATCCCTGTTTTGGCATGTATCAGAATCCCATTCTTTTTTATGGCTGAATAATATTCTGTTACCTATATATACACTTGGTTTAGTCACTCACCAGTTAATGGACATCTTTTCAATTTTTATATGGACATGTTTTCAATTTTCTTGGATATATAGATAGCTAGGAGAGGAATTGTTGGACAGGATGGCAACTCTATGTCCAACTTTTTGAGGGAATGCCCCTCCCACCAGTGAAGCATGAAGTTTCTAGTCCTCCATGTACTTGTCAATACATGCTGTCTTCTGTCTGCTTTGCTTGGTAGCCACCCTGAAGTGTGAAGTGGCACCTCGCTGTGGTTCTGGTCTGCATTTCCCTAACTGCTGATGAGCTTTTCCTATGCATCTCTTTTTTGGAGAAATACCAATTCAAATCCTTTGCCCATTTTTAAATTGGGTTGTTCTGGATTATAAGAGTTCTTTACATATCCTAGCTTACTAGATCTGTGTCAGACACCAGTCTGGAAATACTCTCCTATCCAATGGACACACAGACACAGGAACTCTGTGCAGGGGTGGAGGTGAGGCAGGGCAGTGAGGCCTGGTTCCTGTTGGGCTCCACCTTCTTTGCTCCCATGAGATCCCACCCTGCCTCGATCTGCCCATCTGCCCAAACCTCCAGGCCCACCTACTCCACCAACCTCTAAACTTGGACAATGCTACTGCAGGGCCTGCACTTGGATATCCAACACGTATGCCAGACCTGACAGGGCCCAAGCCAAACTCCTAACTCTACCACTCATGGAAGAGCAGAACAAAAACAATGCCAGCAAATGGCTGCACAGCCCACCGTTGCTGGGCCCAGACACCTGGTAGTCAACATTGATAGTGCCTTCCCTTCCTGCTAGCCCTACCTGCTCCATAAACACCCAAGTACAAGGCCATCTCCTCACCCCCTGCTGGGATAGCTAGCCAGCCACACTCACCCAGGCCTGCGTTACTGCCCTTGCCTGTCCACCAGTCTCCCTGTTTCTACCTTGTTCCTGACACCCAAGTCATTCTCTCTACACAGTGACCTCAGAAAGTGTCAATCAGCTGCCTGAAGACCCCAAAAGTCCTGTGAACATGCACTACCTTCACTGGCCACCAATACCAGTGGGAACAGCTCTGGTTGCAGGCCCACCAGCCTTGCCTGTGCTCCCCCACTCCAATCACACTGTGCCCCATGCACTCCCTTGACCACAGTGGTCCCATTCCCATCACAGGGTCACTGCAATTCCTCCTCCTCCTGGAATGTTCTCTCTTTACTTTGATGTGGCTCTTTCTCCTCCGGACCTTAGCTCACATGTTATCTCTCCAGAGAAGCAACCCTAGCCACCAACCCAAAGCAGCAAACAAGACACTTCATTAGGTTGCCAGCCCTGCTTGCCTTGAAGTACCTTCCAGTACCCTCCCCAACCCAGTGTCTTCTCTGTGATTGTTTCTCACTATCTCCACTGAAGACAAAAAGTCCTTGAGACAGGGACTGTGTCTGTCTTGAGCATCCCGTATTCTAGGGTTAGAACAGTGCATGGGCACCTAAGATGTCTAGGGACCAAGAGCTGAGTGAGCAGAGCATCTGTCCTGGCTATCCAGGGACCTAGGCTCTAGGCCCATCCTGATGGAAATCAGCTGCTGGGCCTCTGGTGCCATATTCTCAAAGTGAGGGCCACAGAGGGGCTGCCCATGAGGCCCTGCAGCCCCAGGTTCTAGCCAAGGAAACGGTTCTAGCTGAGGAACAAGCTGTGTGTTGGTCTCAGAGGGCTCCTGGGTGGGGGTGATGGGCCTGAGGCTATCACAAGAAGGGGCTGGACAGAGAAGAGCCATGCCCATCTGACCCAGCCTTGGGTCATACCCCAGACTTGCCCAGGAGGCAGTTCTGTCATGCTGGCCCATTGGGAGCCTGTGGAGAGGTGACAATGGAGGAGGACGGGATGCCCTCAGGTCACTGCCAGCTCTGTGGCTCTGGTGCTCAGTGCCCTTCATAACTGCTTGCTCAGTGGGCAAACGAGCTCACATGGGGCCTCGAAGGTGAGTGTAGCTCAGTGTGTCCCCCTGCCTTGTGGGCACCTTCCCTATCACAAGGACCCAAGTCTTCTATTGAGGATGAACTGCCTATCAGGGCATCGGTGGAGTAGGGAGGGGATTGGAGTCACAGTGGGATCCCTGACTGACACTTCCGGACCTTTGTCCAGGCCATGCTAGCCTGGCAAGAGCAGCTCCCTGATTAATCCTTATGCGCAGCCAGGGAGGGGAGGGATCCATGTTCCTGAGGCCCCTCTTTGCCAGGTGTACTCCTTATAGGAGCCCACTTCACTGCAGGTGTGTGGCCAGCAGCTTGCCCACGGTCCCCGGTCCCCACAGGCACGTGGGTGACAGGCAGGATGGGAACAGATGCTTTTCTCCCTGCGGCCCGACAGCACAGCTGTGAATGTGATCCTGGCCGGACATGTGTGGGAGGCATTGGAGTTTTTAGAAATTTCTTTTGATGAGGACAGGAATGGAGGACTGGAGAGGGGAGGAGGCAAACCAAACAAACTAGGCACCGAGGTGGAGAGGCCCTGGGATGAGGGGGTTCTGGCAGGGTCTTCATGAGAGGCTCAGAAGGGCCCAGCTGACTGTTGTCACCTGTGGAAGTCCTGCTTCTCCTCAGAAAGGCTCCCTGAACCGAGGAGGGGCCAGAAGCTCCCATGACACCCCAGTTGACACCGGCTGGGTCCTCTGGCTAGCCTGTCCTGCCTGACTTCAGCTGGGTGGACTGACTGATTCTCAGCCCCAGTACTGTCTGGAATTCAGAACCTTTAGGCCTGGATCTTTCCCACTAAAACTCATGCATTTGCTTTCAAATTCCCAAGCTGTGAGTGTAGGCCAGGCTTTTCCCTTTACTGGGCTGCCATGATGTCTGCAGTTGCCCTCCCTGTTAGTGCCCTCCTTGTATGTGCTAGCCCCACTCCAGAGGGCCGCACACCCAGACCCATGTCACACCCTCGTCAGGTCGCTGGGCCTCCAGTCCATATCCTGCCATGGCCCCTAATTAACTTGTTATGTGGCTTTGTTCATTCATGCACTCAGCACTCCTACTACTGCCTCTGGGGAGGGGCATATGGCAACAACCAGGACGAAGAGATGGCATTGACTCACCAGTGATACCGTTGAGAAGGCAGCAGACAGAGAGGCCACATGAAGGCTCCAGGAAGCTTCAGCCCTGAGCTTGGCTGAAGTGCTGGAGAGGCTGACCTGCCTCCCCACAGCCAAGCCCATCCTCTACAGTCCATGTTTGAGGCCACTTCCTTTGTGGGACATTTCTCCCCTTGAGAACTTAGCTACCACACTCCCTATCACTTGTCCTAGAAAGTTGTCTCATTATTTAAGATTTTGAACTTACAGGGAAATTTGAAAAACAGTGTGGGGAAATGGATCAACAATCCTACACTCTATAGATACAGCCTCAATCATGAGCGTCTGTTTCTCTGTCTTCATGTGCTGATGTCCTGATTATTTGTCATTCTGTACACAGACCTTACATCCTTTTTCACTGAAAGTTGAGCTAAGGAGATTTCCTTCTGTGACTCAGTTCTTTTTTTTTTTTTTTTTTTAAATATGGAACGCTTCACGAATTTGCGTGTCATCCTTGCGCAGGGGCCATGCTAATCTTCTCTGTATCGTTCCAATTTTAGTATATGTGCTGCCGAAGCGAGCACTGTGACTCAGTTCTGACTGACCTTCCTACCTGCTGTCTGTAGGGTCAGCAAGGGTCTTCCATCCCAGCCCTGGGTGCAGCTGTTTCTACCCCATTCCTGTTAGAAGACTCCCCAGGAAGGGACACATCTGGCTAATGGTGGCCAGGCCCATTTTGGGGATTATTTTCTACAGACAGAGTCCCAGAATTGGATTCCCAAGCTCTGACTGTGAGCTTCCACTTCTCAGCACTCCCTGCTGCGCACACTGACTGATTTTCCTGCAGAGTGTTTGCCCACGCAGGAGCTCATCGGCAATCAGCCTCCTCTGCCTGCCCTCTTCCAGAGAAGCTCCATGATTAGCTGCACACCTGTGTACTTATTCACTTCCCAAGGCAAAAGCACAGCCCAGAGACAGGAGGTGAAGGAAAGGCCCAGGCCCAGGCAGATGCTGGCAAGCCATTATATGCTAACCACATGGTATGGTTTGAATATGAAATGTCCCCCCGGACTCATGTTTGGGGGCTTGGCTGCCAGCTGATGGGCTTTCGATTGGATCCTGGATCTAATCAATGGATTAATCTCTTGATGTATTCGTAGTATGATGGCATTGAAGGGAGGTGGTGGAAAATAGAAGGTTGGGCCTAGTTGGAGGGAGGAGGTCACTGGTGGCGTGTCCTTGGGGGGCTATATCTTGCTCTGGCCTCTTCCTGCATTCCCTTTTCTTCTGTTTCCAGTGTACCATGAGGTGAGTAGCCTTTGTTGCACTCTCTCGTTGCTTTGATGTTCTGCCCCCCTACAGGCCCAGAATCAGTGGAGCCCCAGACTATGGAATAAGACCTCTGAAACTATGAGCTAAGTACATCTCCCCTTTTAAGTTGTTTATGTCAGGTATTTTGTCACAGTAACATACAGTCAGAGCCCTGTAGGACGAAAATGTGCTGTGACAGAGGGAAGGGCCAGGTAGGCCCAAGGGAAAGCCAAGAAATCTGCCTCTGGGCCAGTGGGGAACAGTATAGCGGAAAGGCATGTTAGTGGTGGGATGTGGTGACTCACACGTGTGCATGTGTGAGGAGAGGCTGGAGCAGCAGGTGTGTCGGACAGCAAGGCCCTGGGTATGGCAGGACAACAGGTCGGGAGCCAGGTTGGAGTCTGTGGAGCACAAGCTGCACAGGCGCTGGTGTGACTTTGGCATTCCTGTACCTGCAGGCATGAACCTCCAGGTCTCCAGCCAAGCAGCATTTGGCATTCCTGGCTCCTCTGATGAAGACCTTCTTTTTACACATTCTGCTTACCCCAGCACACTCCTACCTGGCCCAGCTTTCTGCCTCAGGACTCTGTACGTGCTGTCCTATCTCTTAAAACGTCTCCCCCTTTTCCCATAGCCACCACCACCTGGGGACCTCCACTCATTTCATGCAGGCTGAGCTGCCCAATCTGCTTGCTCCACGGTGCACACAACTGGTATTAATTACATGCAGGATGCCATATTGGGAGTATTTCTTCATGTGGCCTGGGAGCCTCTTAGGGCAACAGGCCTCTCTAAGTAATCTCAGAACCCCCCCTGGCAGACATGGGCACACCACGGCCTGTGTTGACAAGAGGAGTCTGACACATTAGAAATAGTTTCTCCTGGGCACTATTACTGTGCCAATCAGAGGCTCACAGTGCCTCTTACTCGGCACCCACTGGCTGCCAGCTCCCCACATCCTGGGCTTTGATTACATTACCTCATCTCCACCATACAATTTCCTATCAACAGAGAAAAGAGTTCTGATGGAATATTGGGTAGAAACAGCACACAATCATCAATGCCATGGTTATAGCCATGTAAAGTTATGGCTTTGCCCAGACAATATTGCACATGACATTTGGAAGTAAAAAGTGCTGATCTGCCATATCACGGGGAAATCATTTTCTGTCTTTTCTCCTGATTTCTTTGAGTGTTTTTGTATAATTATCCCATGTGTGAAAGATGAATACGTAAACAGACACCTTTAACTTGGTCTGACTCTGGTGGGTCCACGTGAAGGGCAGAGATGGTGCAGGGAGCAGAGCAGGGAGCCAGGCACTCAGTAAGGAGGCCACGGAAGAAGGACTGGCGTGCTCAGGCCAGCAAGGGGACAGGGCTTCTAGACAGAGGCCTTTGGGGCAAAGGAAGCCCAGGAACAGGCTTAATATTTAGATTGCTTGGAGCATAGGAAGGAAAGGCCAACCTGGAGTGGCAGAGGCCAGATATAGGGGTGACCCCAGGGTAAAGAAGCTAGACTTCCCCACTGGCAATGGACCCCCAGAAGATCTAACTCAAGAGAGTCCTTCATTAGTGTCTGACCCCTTGGTGGTCAGCAGATGAACCAGGGGGTGGTTATGGTAGCAAACTGGCCTGCAGGATTCTGTCTTTGTCATTAAGGTAGCACCTGCAGGTTATGAAAGATGATAGACCAAGTAGCCATGCAACTGTTCACTTACCACAAATGAAGAGTGCCAGCCGGGAGCAGGGTGTCTCTGCCAACTGTCTATTTCTAGCTACATGTGGTTGGGACAAGGTGGATGACAGACCAGGCCAATGAATGGGCCTGGCTAATGGCTACCAGAAACATCAAGGTCTGTCCTGATGTGCTGGGGTAGGAGGGTCACTACAGCATCTGCCAGATGCAGCCAGACCCTGCAAATTTCCAGGGTGACCCCAGGGCACGTGCTACCCAGGACCCAGTGGCTCCAGGAAAAGCAAGAGCGCCGGCATGGCTGGAGGCCCCACGGCATCCCGATTTGTTGCCAATGCTCTCTCTTAGGTACACAGCTTGGTGTCTGGTTTGGGCATGTGTTTTGGTGGCAGGATATTTTTGAAGAGCTTTCACAAGACACTATTTCTTGTTTATTCCTCAGAGTTCTGACCCAGCCCTTGGCATGGGGACTGCAAACAGGAAGAGCCAAAGACAAGTCTCTGCTTGCCTTGCCTGCCCTCTATCCACAGTGGGTGTTTTTTTTTTCCCCTGTTCATGGACTTATATTCACTGTCCTAAGACAGAGCAGGACTTCTTCTCTATGTCACTAAATTGAGAGCTGTCCAAAGGTGCGGCTGGCATAGAAGAGGAACAACAGATTTCAGCCCAGGGGAAGGTGAGTGCTGTGACCATTAACAAACACTTCCACCCTAATGGTGACGCCATCTTGAGCTAGTGTCCAGCTGAGGGAGAGGGAAGGCAGAGGAAGGTGGACACCCGGTGCCTCCTGTGCTCCACCAGGCCTCTACACAGACATGTATAGCATTCTGCCTTCCTTCTGGCCCTAAGCCTCCAGCTGGGAAGGGAGCCTGGACTCAAGGCTCGTGGTGTCTGATTCCCAAGTCCATGTTTTCCCTGCATCTATGGCAGAGACTGGAGGAGCCAGGCCTGGAGATGGGCTTGGAGGAACTCTGAGCCATGCTGGCCTTGAAGGCTTATAGGAGGCAGACCTGCCCAGCTTGGCATGTGATGGTATTCTGCCTCAACAGCAGGTCTGTGCACTCACCACTGTTAGTTGTGCTCTTCATGATGGTCAGAACCCACCACCCCTCTATCACACACCTGAGCCTGTGCCAGACCCAGGGTGAAAAGCTAAATCCACCTGGAGCTCAGCCCTCTAGGAGTTCCCAAGGAAGTAGAGAGGTCTACTCTAGACTCCCACCCCCAGGCCAAGTCAGAGGGAAGTCCAGGGAGGGCTTCTCAGGGGCTGAGCCCATGCTTATTTCCCCCAAGGGACAAGTGGGGGGTCAGCCAAATAAGGTTTTAATTACAAGGCTGGGGGAGGGTGATTCCAGTGTGAGGAGCAGGTTCAAGGGCACTGGAGAGCAGTTGAACTGCGAGCGGCTGTTCCCCTTGCTGGAGGTTACAGACCTGAGAAAGGAGGAGAGAGGCGGACAGGGCCTATGCCTTGCTGGGATGAGGAGGACACAGAAAAGAGCTTGGCCAAACCACAGGGATGCCATGCTGCCAAGTCCTGCAATGCTGGGGAGAGAAGCAGCCTAGCCAAGTGGCCCCCAACTGTACTCCTGGAGCTGCAGTGATCTTGCAGGGGGTGGGGGAGAAGGAGAAGACAGGCTCCCTATACAGCAGGGCTCTAAGCCCAGCTCCTCTCACCCCCACTTCAGTCGCTGCAGAGCGACCACCTCATAATTCTGCTCAAAGGACAGGCTTTCTGTTGCCATCAACAAAAGATCTGAAACCTGCTGGCTGAATCGCCTTCCCTGTGTTCACATGATATGGACACAGAGGTGTAAGGCAGTGGGCAGTGTCCCAGGGTCCCCAGCAAGTCAGCGGTCCAAAGAGCCTGCCTCTCAGTCCACTGTCCTTCCACCCCAGCACCTGTCTGGGCTTCTCTGTAAGAAGCACCAGTTCTGAGCTGGCCCTGGTCACTCCCCGCAGACATACCTATGCCTGAGCCAAACCACTTCCCCACACTCTGCTCCAGACACCCCCATTTCTCAGCGATTTGGGGCTCATTACAAAGACGCACAACACTGTCTATGGCATTTCTTTTTCTCAGACCAAGGAATTTTTGTCAAATTAACAGTTGTCAAATGCCAAGGAGAGATGCAGCTTCATTGTGACCTGGACTCTGATGGTCAGTCCCTACAGCTAGAGCATTTAAGTCACTTGAGTGTGGGCCAAAATGGGGAGAAGGGAGGGTGGGAGGTGTGCACAAATGTGGGAATGGGAAGAAACCTCTTCAGTTTACCTTAGAAACACTGCTGTTTATGGAGCAAGGATATGACTGTCCGAAGCTGTTTAGTTTTACATTAAAATGGCCAGCACTTTTTTCCTACCAAGAAACACATTTGAGATGTTGAAGAATAAAGACAAATAAACAGAGGCAACTCGAGCCCTCACGAGGGGTTCAGGGAGCACCACATTGTCTCCAGCTGTCCTCCCTGGGGAGTCGAGCAGGCCCTTTCATCATGCTGGCCCCAGCCCAGCCCCATGGACGGAGTTGCCACTGCTATGGCCACATGGAGCATCTGGGTGACCCAGGCAACTTCCTCCTCAGGGGTAGTGGAAGTCCCCCCAACTGCTGTTTCTCCCCTCTTCCCCCACCACCAGGCAGCCTCAGCATCACCCCATCTCCATCTCCCTGGCTGATCCTGACTAAGAAGGACCAGCCCTGCTTCACAGAGACTGAAACTGAGACTGAGAAAGGAGGTGATGTGACCAGGTCACAAAATGGGATTGGAAACCCTGAAGTCATGTGACCTGGTGCCAACTGATAAGGGAAGTGAGAACCACAGCAACAGTCTGTGCTTCCTAAGGCAGGGAATATGTCATCCACCTTCAAATTGTAAGCTGCTAGCTGAGGGCATAGCACAGGGCTCACGAAAGCTTCATGAAATGACTGACTGTCAAGATCTCTGACTTTCAAAGTCTTGTAGAAGCTGAGCACCCTCACAGTTCCCCCAAACATGTACACCATTTCCATTTGGGTGGCTGTTTACCATCTCAAACAGACTCCAGCCAGACTGATTTGAGTCTTGCACCTCTCACTCCACATCTGCCCACCTCCCAGGCTTCCTCATCTCTGCCACACAAAGCTACCCAGACACAGGCAAAGCCCTGGCTATCAGCTTGGTCCTCACTCTCCCTCACCTCCTTACTCCCCGTAACAAATATTCTCCACTTGGCAGCAGGAGTTGTTTTTGTTTTTTTGTTTTTTAAATTAAGATGTCAATGGAAACATCAATCCCTGGTTAAACATTCCATGGTGTCCTAGTTAACTTAGAATAAAAAATCCCAGGCCCCTTTGTACTGTCTGCAAGGCTCTCTATGAGCCGGCCGGCCTCTGCCTCCTTCCTTGACTTAGATCTGTCCCTCTCCCTCACTCCTATCCTGGTTCTCCAAGGACACTGACCTGTTCCCAGACTCACCTAGCTTGTCTCCATCTCAGGGCCACACACATGTCCCCTTTCTGCCTGGACGGAGGACCTTCTCTGGATCTTCAAATGGCACTTCCTCTTCCTCATGGGGGCCCCTTCCTGTGTCTCCTCCCCTTACACCTGGGTGGACAACTGTAACTACCTTCACAAGTAGGGTTTGGATAAAGTGACTTTTTTGGCAGTACTGGTTTGAACTTAGGGTTTCAGGCTTGACAAGTACTATACCACTTGAGCTGCCCTTCTCCTCCAGCCCTTTTGCTTTTATTTTGTCTTCGCGATAGGGTCTCACTAATATTGCATGGGCTGACCTCGTACTCACCATCCTCCTGCCTCTACCTCCCGAGTAGCTGGGATTACAGGTGTGTACCAACATATCTCATCAGAGAAAGTGACTTGTGAGGTAAACTGTAAAAGTTCCAAGCACTTGATCTTGTTCTGTTGAACCCAGTCACCATCTTGTGAGGATGTTTACCCTGGCCCATACAGAAAGCAAACACAAAGGCTACCCATAAGTATTCTGGCCAACAGCCAAGAGCAACCACTAGACATGAACCAGGAAGCTTCCAGGTTGTTCTAGCTCCCAGGCACCAGGTCATCTTCAGTTTCATGTCTTCTAGCTGAGGCTCCTAGGAACAAAGACCAACCATCCCTCTCTGGGTTCCATGAGTGGAATCAGATGGTTTCATGCTGTTCGGTGTGGGGTGGTTTTTATGTGTCAAAAGTAATTGAACCGTATCTATCTGGCGCAGTCCCCCTCCCCCAGCTCTTCCTATTACACAATTTTATTTTAGTATTTTTTCAGTGGATCTGACCTGATTGAAATCGCTTTGCTGAGTTTACACATCTACATTTATCATCATCTTCCCTTACCACAAGCGTGGGAAAGGTACTGACTTTTTTCAACACCACGTGTATCTTCAGCACTTAAACATCCAGCACACAGTAGGCGCTCAGAACAATTTTCTGAGTAAACAGTGACTGGATGGAGGTGGAGGGTGCTCGTATTGCTGTATTAGCAACACTAATCACATAGCACTTATGTGATAGTTGTCAATATCCTGTCTTCCTTACCAACTGTAGCCCTTAGCGAGCTCTTATGTCAAACCCATCTTTATTACTGCCATGTGCCCAGTACAGATCAGCTGAGGGGGAGCTCCTCCCAGGTGATGAATCCTTTTATTCACTCAATCTACAAATATTTACTTAAATGCCCATGACATACCTGATACTACACGAGGTTCCAAAGTCAGAGAAATAAATGAGACAAGTCCTGTTTCCAGGGGAAGAGGAGGGGATTCTGGCCCAGGGTCACATGAAAGTGTACGACATGGTGTAGCTATAGAAGACCTCTGGGTAACAGGAGGTTTGAGTAGCGTGTTGAAATGGGACCCACATGGTGGAGGGAAGCATGCAGGAAGCAGCTTGTCAAACAGCAGACATGTGTGGAAGCCTCCCTGGGCCCAAGATGAGTAAGGGTGGAGGGTGAGGGAAGAGGCTGGCAGGGCGCTGGCCTGAGGGGATCTGTGTTTGGGCAGGGAGGTGGGGTTGGGGGGTTGGGGATTGTGGGGGGAGGTGAACTAGGTGTTCCTGGGGAAGCGAGGGGGACCCTGAGAGGAGGCTCTGCATGGTCAGGAAGGACAATGTTCCCAGGTAGGCTCAAGGATACCAAGGCAGCAAGCTCTTCCCTTGGTCCAGGGAGGCAGAACAGACTTGACGTGAACTCTGTGGAATTCCGGGAACTTGCCCCTTACCACACACCACCAGCATTACTTGGCAGGTGGTGGGATTTCGGAAGGCGCTCCAGGACTCCCAAAGTCACGCACAGAGACAGAGTGCATGTCTAGTGCCTCAGAAGGGGCCTCCCTGAACACACAGCCTCCCAGACCTGCTGCTGTCTTGGTCGCAGCAGGCAGAGGGTGGGCAGGGGGCTGGCTCACAGCTTGATCTAGCAAAATCACAGGCCTGGGCTCTGCTCTCAGCTTTACTTTTTACTGGCTATTGGGATCCAGCTCTACTTCTTATTGATTATGACCACTTTCCCTCTCTGAGCCTCAGTTTCCTTATTTGCAAAAAGAGGATGCTAACAGCTTCTGTCCATGGATATTGTGGGGACCCATGCAAGAACGTGTACACACACTGTGGGCGGCTCCAACTCACCCCTCATCTCATACTGTGGGCGCTCAGGGAACGCTCTTGGGAACAGAGTTGTCTGGTTAATCAATCATTTCTTCTACTGAACTTGGCTACAGATGACTTTTCTTCAACAGGGATAAAAGTGCTTAGAGACGAGCCCCAAATTCAAACTGTGAGCAACCTGAGAAACATATTTTTCAGTAAGTCAAGGTAAAGATTGAGGTCGGTGAAAGCATCTGGCTAAGTGAACTAATGGCCGGGAGTAAAAGGAGCCTCACTTTGTGGAGACGAGAAAAAAATTATCCGCTGCTGGTTTTAATTTAAGATGAAAAAAAATCTTATTCTATTAGCCGAGATACTGCTCTGCTGTCCAACTGCATGGAGCTTGGAATCTTTTTCAAAAAGGACTACTGCGATTTCAAGTAATTACAGAGCTAAAAGCAACCATTTGGGGTTGAGCAAGGTCTCATCATGGTTTCAGTTCCCTCTGGTGTCATTTTCTGTTATATTTGAGAAATTCCTCAATAAAGATGTCAAATTGAGAGAGGGTTTCACTCCCCAGAGGACAGATTTGGCTACCCTCCAGGACACAGTCACAGGCAAGCCATCTCCATAAGAAAATACCAGCATTTACTCACAAGAAAAGGCTCAACTGTGAAAACTAAGGCCAGAAACGGTCCTTCTGCCTCAGACTCACCTCTCAAACTTTGCTATTTATCTCTTAGGTGATCAGTTCTGCCCCGGCCACCGTCCCTAAGGAATTCAGTGGTGGTTCAGAGAGGAATGTTACAACTGAACAAAACTCTTGACCCAGACAAAACAACACCCAGGCCTAGCCGCCCCCCTGCCCTACCCCAGGCAGTGGGAACAACTCAGTTGGCCTCTTACAGCTGCCCACACCCCCAGGGGCAGGCCCTGAGTGGGAAGCTTTGTTAGGTGGCAGGTAGTCCAGTGACCAAGACTCACTGGCAATGAATAATGAGGAATGGGGCACTGTGTCACACAGGACAGCACACAACAGGGTAGGGGCAGTGAGTACAGCCCCTCCAGTACAACACTGAGAAGTGGGCAAGCAGTGCCCCTGTCATGAACCTCATGCTTTAGTGACCCAGCTCAGCCCAGGAGGTCACAGATACCCACCACTCCAGACCACATTCTGGGTATTTGGGACCCTAAAATTCCCTGCCCAAATGGTCCCAAACCTTTAGTTCTCAGAAGGACAGATGGTACTTAGGTCCAGCACAGTAAAAGGGCAGCTGCTCTGGGGTAAACAGACAGAGATTCCACAGGCAGGTGAGGGGTCCTCAGCTCGTATGGTATAGATGGAGCCAGGAGTGAGTTGGGGAGGGGAGCAGGGGCTGCTCACACTACCACTTTTTGGCACAAAAACACAAGGAGTCCTAGAATTCTGAATTGTGGCCTCACCTTCCAGTCATTTGGAAGGAGTATTTGTCAAGAGAGAGGAGACTGAACACAGCCCAGGTTTGGAGGGGAGCTTCATCATTTCTGTAGGATAAACAGCCCTGTGGAATAAGAGCCTCCATTTGCACTTCTGTCCCAAGTCCTACAAATGTCAGGGACGGGGGACTGTGCCCAAACAGGAGTGCTGCTGGCAATACTGATTTTTATGTGATCACTCCTAATCTATGTTGACAAGTCATCCCATAACAGTAACAGCAAACACCGACACTGTGGGGGGCAACCAAGCATGCCTGTGCGTCAAATTAGGACGGCCAGCTCGAAGCCACTGCTGTGGCATGACAGTGACTCCTGACACTGGGACAAAACTGCACATTTGTGCACAGACTCGTCACATCTTCTTCAGATTTAATTCCTGCATGGCTACTGTGAGGCCAGTGCCACTGACCACCTCCCTAGCTGGGGAGCTAAGGCTGGAGGGTGTGAGGAGCTGACCTCAGACTCTAAGTCATGAGTCATGGCACCAGAGTTGGAGCTGGACTCTTCCAACACCAATCCAGATCATTCTCCTGCCATCATTTCTTCCCGTCAGCAATGGCTGCCCCCGTGTCCTGACACCATACCAGGCATCCAATACTTAGGGCATTTCATAGACAAGGCAGCTGAGGCTCTCAAAGGTCAACCAACTAGCCAGGGGTCACCTGGCCAGTCTGCGTTGGACTGGCTGGAACCAAGGCTGACTTCTCTGAGCCAGAGTCTGGCTTTAAGAAGAAAAAAGAGCAAACAAAAGATGTCTCTGGGAAGGGTCTGCCCTCAGCTGAGAGCAGAGACACGGCAGATCCTTCTCTTGGGTGCCATATGTACACACCAGAGTCTGAAGAAGTGGCGATCTCGGCCTGGGGTGGCACTCTGGTGTGGGGGCAGGGCACAGGTCCTACCCAGAGCTTCTAAATTAATCAGCCTAAGAAGAATTAATTGAACAATGTCATTGAAACAAAAATCCACACAGACCCTTAGACTAGAAGCTGGTAGGGTGAGTGACAGAGACATGGAGGTGGGGTGGGGGTGGTGCAGCATAGTTACCTGCTTAGTAAGAGCAAGGGTGTTGACAGACAGACAGATGGGTGTGCATCTGTCTCCCTTGTGTGTCAGGGGAGTGCACAGGACTGTGGTACCCGGGAAGGTCTTGGTGGCATCGAAGGAGCCCATATCAACCCATCTCATCTGGAAGTGGATGAGCAGACTGAGGTCCGAGACATTGTGGGCACTCAAAATGCCCAAAAAAGAGTGTAGGCACTCTTCTATGTACTCTGCACCCATGAGCTCACTGAACCCCACGAGAGTTCTACAAGACAGTGACTTTTTTATAGGACACTAGCCAAAGGTCACACAGCTCCTATCTGGAGAGTCAGCTCCCCAGGTCTGTCCTCTGTCCTCTTGGCTACTGAGTGACACTGCCTGCTTCTAACAGGGTATCCCACAGGGACTGTGAGCTCTGCCTTCACTGACTAATCAGTTACTGAGACACCCTCTCTGCATGCAAACAAATGGGAAGGCCGCCCTTACATATGGGAGATTAAATGAGATAACCCCTGGATAATACTTAGCCCAGTGTGAAGCTCGGGAACCATTGTAGGGTACCTAGTTAAAGTCTTTGTCTGGCTCCACAGTCCCTAACCCCATGAGCCCAGCCACAGAGAGCTGCCTGTAGCCCTCTGCACAGGCTGGGCCCTGACCTAGCAAGCTTGCCCCACCTCTGGAGAGCCTGCTGAGGGGCCCCCTAAGGCTCACTTCTATCCCACCCTTACCCAGTCAGGGGCAGCTGTTCACAGGCCCTTCCGGGCTTCGGTAACTTGTCCAGACGTCTGCTTTGGCACTCGTTCGGGGTGTAATTACATGTTCACAGATCTGTTTCCCACAGCAAGATCATCTGAGACCCAACGCACGTTAAATAAAACCAGGCAGGCACTCTGAGGTCGACACGCAGGGTGTCAGGCCGCCTAGCCCTTGAGCTAACTGGCCAGCTGGCACGATGAAGGTACGCTCCGCCCTTGTAGAAAGCGCTGCACAGAAGACCATAAAAACCCCAAGTGATCTTTCAACCCTTTAGTTCCACTTGTGGAAAACATTGCTGAAGAACGCTTGGGAAAACAGGAAAGAAAACATTTCATGCCCAGAATCATCACATAAAACAGCAAATGCAGAGGGGTGACCGAATCACTCATAATAAGAATAGTGCCTGTTTGGTGACTAATAGCACCTACTAAGTGCTTGCTGCTCTCCTGTACAGTCATTTTATTCTCACACACAATCCGACTTAGGTTTCTACTTTCCAGTAGAGAAGTGGAGTCTTAGAGGCCATGATGACAGTAACAAGCCATGAGCCACTGAGAGCCTCTGTGCCAGGCCTGGGCTCAGCTGTCTGGACATTACCCAGTTACCATTCACAGCACCTATGAGGCACTGCTCCTGACAGCCTCCCTCTACCAACAAGGGATGGAGACCCTGACAAGTCGATAACATGCTCATGGCCCTGATCCTGCTAAACCCATGCCTGACCCTCTAGGCTCCAGATGCTGTGCTCCTAGTCACCCAGCAGCCAGAGCAAAAGAGGGCTTGGGGACAAGCAAGTCTGCTGGGATCCATTGTGCATCCCACACAAGTTATCTGTCCTGTTGTAGACACCAATGTTATAAATGATGCTGAAGTCCCGATCTTGGCACACACCTATAATCCCAGTTATTCAGGAGGCAGAGATCTGGAGGATCATGTAAAACCAGTCCAGGCAAGAAGTTAGTGATACCCAGATGCAGAGGTAAGAGGATTGTGGTCTGAGGTGGGACCCCAGGGCAAAAGTGAAAGATCCTACCTGAAAAATAAGTATAAAAAGAACAGGGAGAGGAAGGTGGCTCCAGTGGTAGAGCATCTGTCTAGCAAGTACAAGGCCTTGAGTTCATACCCTAATATAGCCAATAATAAATAAATAAATACAAAATAAAAAATAATAAGATGCTGAAGTCCTAACCCTCCAGTACTTGTGCATGTGACCTTTTATTGGAAATATGATCTTTGCAGATGATCAGGTTAAGATGATGTGGTTATGGTGGACTCTAATTCAATATGACTGGTGTCCTCATAAACAGAGGAAATCTGGACACAAAGACAGACATGCATTATCTCAGAAATGTGAGATAGAGGGAGAACAGCATCTACAAGCCAAGGAATACCCAAGGTAACCAGAAACTATGAGACAGCCTGGAGTAGGTTCCAGTCCGCAGCCCTCAGATGGAAGTGGCTCTGCTAGGGCCATGATTTTGGACTTCTAACCTCCAGAAGTGTGTCAGTGTCAATCTCTGTTGTTTAAGCTGCCCAGCTGGTCATATTTTTTTCTGATTAGGGGACTGAACTCAGGGCTAGCACTCTATCACTTGAGCCACAACCCATCCAGTTTGTCCTAAGTCATCCAGTTTGCTACTTTGTTATGGCAGCCCCATCATATAGGTTATTAGCAACTTATCAGACCGTGGAGAAAATAGGTGTTTACAGGTGCCACATAAAAATACCCGCAGTGCATGTGCTGCTAATGAAAAGGTAAGGACCAAGTCCATGCTGACCATCTGACCGCACTACAGCAGAGAGACTGAGGGAAACACACCAGCAGCTATCATAGGCGTTCCAATTTTTTTCTTCCTTTCCTCTAGGTTTTCCCAACCACTTTATCCAGCAAAAGTGAACTCTGCTTAAAAATTTTATAAAATTGTCTTAAAAAATGTGCTTGAGTCACAGGAATTTGAATGTATACAAGATTATGGGCCGAATTGTGTCTCCTCAAAATTTTTATATTGAAGGAATTCAACCCCTACTACCTCCAAATGTGGCTATGTTTGCAGACAGGACTTTAAAGAGATAATTAAATTAAAAATGGAGTTGTTGGGGTGGGCCCTGCTCCAATAATATGACAGGTGTCCTTATATGAAGAGATTAACACAGAGAGACATCAGACATGTGCATATCCAAAGGAAAGACCATGTGAAGATAAAACAAGGAGGCAGCATCTATAAGTCAAGGAAAGAGCCTTTAGAGGAATCCAAACCTGCTAGCACATTGATCTTGAACTTCCAGCCTCCAGAACAATGAGGAAATAAATTTCTATCATTTAAGCCACCCAGCCTGAGCAAACTAATACAAGGAGCCAAAAGAGGGCAGGCCCCCTCACAGCTCCCAGTTCTGCATGCTAGGTTGAGAAACAGGAAGGCTGTGCCCAGAGGGCAGGGCATAGCACACCACTCACCCAGGCAGTTGTGTCCATCGTGTGCCAGCATGAAGCCATCAAAGCAGGTGCACCTGTAGTTCCCCGGGATGTTGATACAGTCATGGACACAGCCCCCATTGTAGTAGTCGTTCTCACACTCATCAATATCTGCAAGGTGAGAGACACAGGTGTCAGAGAATGAGCCTGGTGTCCTCTGTCCCACCACTGCTGAGGCCACCAGGGTGGGTATGGGTACTCAGTGTAGTCCTTTTTGGGGATGGTCACTCAAGAGTTATAAAAATGAAGAACTTGGCTCTGCATCCAGCTGTATATCAGCTTGCAGAGAGGGCCATGAGCTGGGCGTGTGAGGGATGCCTTCCAATTCCTGCCACAGTGAAGCAGGCAAGATTCACATCTGGCTCTGCCTTCCTGGGGATCCTACCCATAATCCCTGAAAGCTGACTCTCTTGAAGCAGTGGAGCTGGAGGAAAATTAAATTTGCACATCACCAAAAAGTGTCATCTCTGGAATGAAAGAAAAGTCCACTAACTCCCCCAAATATCCTTTTATATCAGAGGCTGATGCCTGAATTTCAACTGCTCCATCTTCCTTGTTATAACAAAGGCTTCTGTTTCATGAACAATGGTCAATAGTCATGGTAAAGGTCACCCTTTTTGCTGTTTTAAGTCTTTTTCAACATTTCCCAGTAGGAGTCAAAGGGCTATCAATTCTGGAGTTCCACAGAGAAGAACAGGAGCATGCCTAGTTAACATTTGATGAGTTGCTTCTATACCCTGTCCTGTTGGCTAGACTGTAAGTTGCTAGCTCTTCAACCCCCACACTAACTCAGTGATGCAGGCACCATGTCATCTGTCAAATTTTACAATCCACTGAAGAAACCCTTGCAAACAGAGACTAAAACCTTGCCAAAGGTCACACACTTAGGAGGTGGTACAAGTGAGATTCCAACCAGTGTAATGGGGTTCCAGATCCGAAGGGATGGCTTGGGGTGCAGAGCCATGGCCTGGGGCATAAGCTCTCATGCAGGTCCTTTGGCTGCCCCATTCTGAGATCCTCAGGAAGCTTGCTCCTCTTAACTTACACCCAGCCTGACCTCCACAGGCTCCTGGACGACCTCTGGAGGGAGGGAGCATGGTGGAACCGGAAGTGCCTGAATCAGGCAGAACTGGAAGTGACTCTCAAGAAGTGATCAAGCAGGAAGAAACACTTCCTCTCCAATCCATTAAAAGGAGTTTAAGGACAAGTTCCAACTACGACAGTGGGTGTGGGGCCAGCCTGTAGAAGACAGGAGGAGCCTGAAGGGAAGTGTGAAGCTTCCTCAATTGCCTGAAGAGATGCAGCAGGGAGGCCCCAGGCTCCATGCTCTCAGGCTGGTCCAGATGGTGGAGCTAATAGCACTGGGTGAAGCCATGGCTGTGACCAGTTCACATTCATGACAGGAATGCCAGTCCAGAAAGCAGAAAGTGTCTCAGGAGATAATGAGCTCCTTCCTGACTCTGGAGGTGACTAATAACTGCTCAGACATCTGCCTGCCAGAGACCCTGAAGAGCAGGGAGGGTCACTTCAGTGAAAACAGCAGACATGAAAACAACAGAGTACAGGGTCTGGCACCCACTCAGCCAGTTACCACAAAGGAAGAACAAAAGTAGCTTGGGTCTCCAAAGATCCAAGAGACAGGAGACTGCCTAACTGCCCACAATGGCCATCTATATCAACTGGGTGGCAGACTTAATTCTGCAACTCAGCTGAGTTGCTTTTAATCATGACATTTATTATGCTTAGTAATTTTAAGTAACATTAAAGGAGGATGTAAGATTTATTTACCCTTTATTGAAAGGGTGCATAGGTCTAAAAAGAGCGAGGGATACTGATTGCTTCCCAGCATCCATTTGTGGCCTTGACCTTTCTCCAGAGCTCTGGATATACCAATTCAACCAGCTCTCCCCTTGATCTTCTACATATACTCCAAAGGCAATACAGCTCAACAGTAGTTCACCAAGCTGTACTTCCCTGGGGCTCCCTGTCACAGTGAATACTGTGTTTCTTTCACACTCCCTTGACATCTCCTCAGCCACCAAGTGTAGTTTTCCTACACCTTTAATATAGTTCCAGGCTGCCCACTGGTCTCTTACTTCCAACGCCTATCAGCATGAGCACCACCTCTCAGACCTGACCCAGTAGCCCCCAGACTGTCCCCTCCCACCTTTCTTCTTTGTCAAGCAGGTGACTTAGGAAGCTGGCCCCGTTCCAGTTCTTGGGGTGGAGCCTAATTCTGCTGGATTCAAACAGCAGAAACCACTAGCAACTGCCATTGGTCCCACGATGGGTACACGACTTAGGTTGTGTCAGTCAGACTGAGGGAAAGGACTATTTATTTCACGTTCCGGTAAAAGAATGTTCTCTTACTTACTTCAGATGGCAGTAAGGCAGTGTGTACTCCTGAAGCATATGACAGTCCTGGTAATTCTCACAGCAATGCTCTGGAATAGGTGTTCTGACTCAATTTTATGGCTGAACAAACTGAAGTGCAGAGAGGTTAGGTAATGGTTCCAGGTCCCATAGTAAGTGGGTCAAGGGTCAGAACAAAGGCCGCTCAGTCTATAAAGCCCACATCCTTTCTCATGCCAGTCATTAGCAAAATGCTTTACCTATCTTATTTCACCCCTGGCACTCTGAATACTGCATACCGAGAGAGTTAGCCGTCATCCAAATGCTCATTCGCCTGTCTGTCCTACTTGCTCCTCCTCTGTCCATCCACATCCACATACATGCATGTGTGCATGCCCAGACTCCTGCCCAGATAGCCAGCTGGCTAACCATACATCCATTCATCCACACAACCATCTGCTCCCCGACTATCCATCCAGCCATCCATCCACCCACCCATCCACCCACCCATCCATCCATCCATTCATCCACACATCCACCCACCCATCCACCCATCCATCCATCCATCCATCCACTCACATAATCTATCCATTCAAATGCTCACCAACCATCCTTCCACTTATCTGTTTATGCTAAAATACATCCATCTAAATAGCCAGTTAGTAGATTACCTTTCCGTTCATCCAATCGCCTATGCATCTATCCATTAATCCAAAATCTACCAATACACTTAAATGTTCATGCATCTAAATATTCATCCATCTAAATATTCAGCCAGATGCTCATCCTCTCAAGAGTCTAAAAGTCCATCCATCTATACATCCATCCACAGTAGCCCCTCCCATCCATCCATCCATCCATGCATCCATCCACCCATCCACCCACCCAACCATCCATCCATCCATTCATCCACACATCCACCCACCCATCCACCCATCCATCCATCCATCCATCCACACATCCATCCATCCATCCACACATCCATCCATCCGTCCATCCACACATCCACCCACCCATCCACCCATCCATCCATCCATCCATCCACACATCCATCCATCCATCCGTCCATCCACACATCCACCCAACCACCCACCCATCCATCCACCCACCCATCCACCCACCCATCCATCTACCCATCCATCCATCCACCATCCATCCATCCATCCATCTATATGCCTCACCACCCATCCATATATTCATCCACTCAAACACCCACACTCCTACTAAATACACACCATACACATACAGAGATCCAAACACTTACCCACTCATCGATAATCCAGCATTCAAGCATTCACCCATCTACCTATCTAAATTTTTAGTCACTCATTCCTTCAAATATCATCCATGCAAACAGCTTTTAAAATACATACAATAATATTTTCAAAAAGAGTAAGATGTTAGAACAAAGAAAAAAAAGTGAGGGCTGATAAATAAGATAAGCTGGTGACAGTATGTAGATACATTTGGTAATTGTATCACAATTACAAAAGGTCGGCTACAATTTTGACCATGCTTCATAGAAGCCAAAGCAAAGAAAGAAACACAATCCATTACAGAGCTGTCACATCTATAAAATGCAATTAAAGCAGCTGTTTTAATGGTGGTGAGGTCTGAGAATTCCTGGGCCTCCTAATAAGACAACGTGCCCTATTGATTAGGGATAACCATGCACCTTAATTTGCCTGGCATAGTTCTAGTTTATGCTTTTTGTCTTGGTAAAATTACTAACAGCAAGGTTTTCACTACCAGGATGACAATACTTTGGTCACCACCTCCAGGACGCATAATAAAGTGATTGCTAGACTTTTCAGCCCACCATAGATGCCAATGGGCTGAAGAATGAGGAAGTGTGACTGTTCACCTCTCTTCCCTTTATCCATCCCCGAAGAGTTCCTCTAGATCACCTAGATCCAAGCATCTCTTAGAATGATCAGTGCTGATGCAGGTGCCTGTGGTAGCCAGTTTAACCTCCCAGCACCCAGGATGGAAGACATCTGCTCACAAACAAAACTTTCCCTGATTTTCTGTTAGGGTCTTGAACTTTTATTTTTTAAAATCATGTGAGAAAGTCAGGCCTGGTAGTTCACACCTACAATCCCAGCACTCAGGAGGCTATGGCAAGAGGACTGCAAGTTTGTAGCCAGCTTGTGCTACATAGTGAGACCCTGTCTCAAAAAAATTAATAACTGTGTGAGTTGCTTTCTTTGATATATAATAGAAACACACATATAAACCAATGAAGAAAAATCTCTGCCAAAGCTAGTGGACTTAATCAGAAAAATCACATCCAGGAGCCACCATCCCTGGAGGAACTCCACAAGCCTCCAGATACCCATCAGGGTCAGACTTTTGTTTAAGGGCCATTAGAGCCAGGGCAAGAGAGCAGGCAGGTGGCAGGTGGAGTGTGCAGAGGGTAAAGGAAAGGAGGGAGACAGCAGAGCTCTGGATGCTTTTTCTTTTTTTTGACAGTCCTGGGATTTGAACTGAGGGCCTCACACTTGTTAGGCAGGCAGTCTACCACTTGAGCCACCACCCCAACCTGGATGCTTTTCTTAAAGGACTGCTGTGGATTGAGCTGTGTCCCCTAAAAGATAAGTTGAAGTCCTAACCCTAGAACCTGAGCATGTGACTTGCTTTGGAAGTAGGGATGTAATCAAGTTCAGAGGAGGTCATATTGGATTAAGGAAAGCCCTAATCCATCAGCTGGTATCCTTCTAAGAAGTGGGACTAGGACAAACCCCCCAGTGGAGACTAGTGTGTGAAGACACACAGAGGGAGGCTGACCCTCTGATGGCGGACACAGAGGCTGGGGCCATGCAGCAGGTGTGACTGCGTTCCTGTTTTCCCAGTGAGGAGACCGAGGCCCAGAATGGCCGACAACCTTGTCTCCAGGCTCCAGACAGTGACTGTGTCCAAATGCATGCTCTTTTCCTGCTGTGGGGGCCCCATCCTCAGGGTACATAAGATTATTATTTTTTTTAAGTGCTCAATGCTCCAAAAAAGTCATCAAGGAAAAAGATGAGGAAAGATGTCATGTGCACTATCATTTTTATTTCCAAGGCTTGTGCCTACCTTTGAGGCTGAGGGGTAGTGACAGTTGAGGGTGGTGACAGGGAAATTGAAAGGAACAGAGAAAGTGGGCAGAACAAAAGATCTGACCAGCCTCCTGACCTCCATCTACTCTGAAGAAGTCCACTCACTCCCTCTAGCCATCCTCACTTCTTCCCCAGATTAGATTTTTTTTTAAATGAAAACTGAATTCCCAACAGAAGACAGATCTCAACACCCAACAGAACAGAGAAAATGGAGCTGCTCATTATAGGCTTTTTAAAAGGTCACCCAGTCCCAATTTTCCTATATTAAATCGCAGCGTGCGCACATGTCATCCCACAGCTGTGGTCAAGAGCCAACACTGGAGCAGACCCCAAAGAGGATGTTTTTTTCTCCTCATTTAATTCAAAATTGATTCTTGCTGCCCTATAAAATACATATTTATTCTGTGGTATCTAGGTTCTAAAAGATTCTTTTGCAATGAATCAGAGCGTCTTCTCATTTTATTTTAATGCTGCTGTGGGATATTTTCTGGAAAATCAAGACCGAGTACAATCACTCAAAAGTGAGAGAGCACCGCACTCTCACTCTTGGGATCATTACTGACAGCTTCTTTTCATTTCCCCTGACATTGGCATTTTTCTAGACATTCCTCACGGACAGTAAGCCCCCCGTGCTCTAACAAAGCCCCCTTCCCTGCCTGGGCGCTAGCCTGTCCCTCCTTTGTCTGAGGCTTTATGGAAAACCATGCAGTTCTTAGATCAGACAACCATTCTGGGAGAGATGGATGGCTTAGGAAGTTGAGTCCTTATTGATGAATAAATCTTAATCCGGTTTGTTGGCTAATTGCGCTCTCGGGAAGGTAGTTTCTTGGGCTGCCCAGCAGGAAGGATTAAGCCCCTGTCTCCAGCAGTGGTGCGGGGTTAAGCTCTGGGTTTGTAATGGCTGAGTAATGAGGCCTGCTCTCTGAGGACCCCTGGCATCCATCGATCAGGTTTCCCCTCTGCTGAGACAATGCCAGAAGTGGGCCCAGCAGTTAATTACGGGAAAGGTCAAAGGTCATGCAAAACCAACATGAATCTATATGCTTTTTCATTCCTAACAGCACACAATGACCATGGCTCAGTCAGAGGGCGGGAATGTCTCTCTATCCTACTTTGTGTGCCAGATAGCCATGGGGTTCCAGCCACTTGGTGACCTCTCCCAGTCTCCTGTGTGGCTCTGTGCCATCACACATTTGTTCATTCTCTTCCCTCTGCCTGGAGCTCCTTCCCCAGCCAAACATCCACTCAGTGCCCTGCTGAACTTCAGAATACATCCCCTGAAGCTTGGCCCGCCTCCCGCCCCCGTGCAAACCCCATCCCTACGCTGGGACACCATCACTGGTCTCACTTGCTTACATATATATCCTTCAATGCTGCAGAGAACTGTCCTGTTTGGCTTAGGTCTCAAGAACCTGGCAGATTGCATTCCATGGAAGTCTGCTGGGTGGTGAGTGAAGGCTGCTGACCAGGCCTTAGGATGTGTGAGGCAGTACGTAGTACCGCTACCCTGAGAGGTGGGTACCACCATCTTTATTTTACAGCAAGGGAAACCAAGGCTCAGAGATGTTGCCTGCCCTGCCCAAGACCACACAGCTAATACAAGGACAGCCAGGAATTGAGCCAGGCTGCCTGACTTCTAAGTTAAGGCTGTCTCAAGCCCAAAGGGCCACTACTATCTGATTCTACATATGAAGTCTCCAGGAAAGGCTACGGGGGCTGGAGGTCCCGGGGTGAGGGGGTGGCTTCTAAGGAACATGGAGTTTCTTTAGGGACAATACAAAGATTCCAGAATTGATTTTGGCAGGGAGAAATGCTGTGGACTCACTCAAAGGCACAGGCTTATATATTTTAAATGGGTGGATTGTATAGTATGTTCTGGTATCTCCATGAAGCTGTTTAAAAATTGCAAAAAACAGAGCGGGGGAATGGAATAATGGAGGAGTAACTTGTTCAAGGTACACTGTAGGTATGTATGGAATTATCACAGTGAAATCCCCTCATATTATTAATGTATGATACCTCAAATATAAAGTTAAAAAAATAAATGACATCTCAAAAAAAAAAAAAAAAGCCCTTTAGGATCTCTTAATTTTGAGTACTCTGAAAAAATTTCAAAAAACACAAGAATGCTGTCACTGCCCTTCTCCACTGGGCTTCCTGGGTATGGAAGACCTCAGAACGCTCACTTTGAACTGACCTTGGCCAGGGTTCATGGGGGCAGGTGTGTGGCTCCGAGACCCAGGGGATTTCCCTACCAAACAGCAGGATACAGACAGGTAGGTTATTTCCTTTCTCCTTTAGCAGCACCTTGGGCCCTTCCCTGGGGACCATTCCCAGGCTCTGGGCTCAGCTACCGAGTGTCTGTGATGGCAGTAAGCAGGGGCCTGGGGCTGTGGCTGGGACCCACATGAGATAATTTTCCTGACCCCTTTGGGAAGGGCCAGGGAGTGCCCCACCCTACCGTCTCACCCGCTGGCAGGTACTGGGGGATGCCCATCAAAGTCAGTAGCAGAACAATCAGAAAGGAATCATTGCCAGAGCCTGAGCCGGTGCTCAGTCAGTGAGCAGGGATGCTAGCACTCCTCCCACCCACTGCCCTGGATTTTAAAAGAGGGGCTGGGAACCAGGCCTCATGAGTGAGTCAGGGCTTCCAGCTCAAGCTTTTTCCCAACTCCTGAGGCCCTTGCACCGGCCAGGTATGGTTCCATTTCACTCTTTCTCCCCATGTCCCCTGTGATGTTCTCTCCAACAGAGACAAAAATAAATGCAATGGCTACTCTGCCCCACCACCATCTTCATGGCAACTGGCCCAGGTACGATGGTGTCAATATCTGTCATCTCACAGAAAGAGAAGCTGAGGCTCAGAAGGCTTCAGAGACTTGCCCAAGATCACTCAGCAAGTAAGGACAAAGCCAAAATAGAATGCAAGCAGGCTGGTTCCAAGCTCTATCTCCTGAACCCGGATGCAAACTGTCGAGGGTGGTCCCATGTCTCAGCAAGCCAGGGCATACACCGAGGACCAAGTCGCCTACCTGCCTTCATTCCTGGACCACAACGCTCCTCATCCTCAGCCTGGATTCTGGCCACAAGGAGGTACTGGCCTGGGTAGGGGAGAGAATGACCCAGACCCCGACTAACATGACCTCATATGAGGAGAGCGGGCCAGCTCCAGATCTACCCATGGGACCTGCAGTGGGAAAGGGACAGGTGGCTGAGTTTAGGGAAACCTTCCCCCCACGCCCCTTAGGCTGAACTGGCAGGGTGAGGAGCACCTTGAATAAGGAGCTGCTCACAAATGGCAGCCCAAGGGGCCTGGGATAAACAGCCCTCCCTGAACTTGGCAGTCAGCACAGTAAGGCCTGAGAGGCCCCAAAGGTCTTCCCCAGGTCACCCAGGCCTGGAACCTGGGTCTCCATGGACTCACTTATACCTCTCCTTCCTTGGCACAAGGGCAGACACTTGGGCAGAAGGCACGGGGTTCTGGAGAGAGGGGTGCATCTCAGAGACCCCAAGGGAGTAGGGAACAACTGAACCCCATAGCTGTTATTATCCAGGCCAGTCCTGGAATTATAGGCTTGCTCCTCCCAGGCGCTACAACCTTACCCATCTGGAGGACCCCGTCAGCGCACCCTCCTAGATCTCCTGACCTTGCACATACACACACAAGCCCCCACCCTCTTTGTCTCAAGGCCTTTGGGGAAGGCCGACATCCATTTCAGTAGCATTCAAAGGCCAAGGAGCCCACAGTTTATTTTCTTAGAAATAATGGTTTTTTTCTAGTTAGCATTCCTCTGATGGAAAAACAAATAGAGCCACTGGAATAAGAAGCGGCCAAAGGGAGGCTAGAGGGCTGGAAGGAGGGCAGAGAGGCCCGCTGCCTAGCAGGCTGGGAGTTAGAAGAGCGGGAGGTAGGCAGAGACCCCAACCCTGGGAGAAAGAGGGGTTTAGGGGAAAAAGTCCAATATGCTGCCCTGGAGCCACGGTCAACACACTCTCAAAGATGGACAGTGAGCCCTGCTCCCTCCTCGGATCTCCACTGAGATTCAAGGTCCCAGGCAGGTGCTGCTGCTCCTACCAGTAGATGAGAAAACCATAGTTCAGGGTGACCAAGTCACTTGCAGAATCTACCGGGTCAGCAAGGGCCTTGAATCCTTGCTACAAATGTTTCCAGTGACCATCAGAGCTGGAAGGAATGGCTGGACCTGCTTCTGCTCTGCTTTCCTATCCTGGCTGGGGCAACACCTCCTCCAAAGAACTCTCCCTGATTTCTTCCCCTCCTCAGGAAGAAGTCATGTCTATTTCAATTGCTGCTTTTCACACTCAGTGACTGTCTCATCTTTTCCAATCTGTCTCTCACCAACTAGTGAGGTCAAGGGTAAGAAACACGCCTGTTGGCCTTGGCCCCAGCACGAAGCTTGGCACAGAGTAGGTACTCAGCAAACATTCTGGGTGGTTTCCTTGAAACCAGTCCACACTACACTTTATATGGAAGACAAACTGAGGCTCAGAGAGGTGAACCTGCCTCCAAGACTTACACACCAACAGCACCTGCTTTCTATTTTCTCCTTCTAAAAATGGTCATGAACCCCAAGGACTCTCCAAGTGGCCGTAGCTCTACCACAGTGCTGGAGCCAGCTGCAGACAACACTGCCTAATTGCTAGCTGACAGTGACTTGGAATTTTAAGTCACATCCAGTTTCTTCCTGCCCCCTGGTCTGCTGGACCTGAGTGCTTTCATCTTGGGCAGAGCACACGTTAGCTTACATAATTGCATGTTTTAAGACTTGAGGGAGCATTCCCTACTGCTCCCCGCTACCCTGCCCAGCCTACCTCCTACTGCCCTTCCTGGCCTCCCCAAAGCAGAATTTATCTGGAGTTTCAATAAAGTGTGCAATAGTAATGATAAAAGTGGTTTAATAAGGTCACAGACATTACTCTCTAAGAAGGCCAATTGGTTTTAAGTTTTTTTTTTTTTTTCTGTTAAGCTAAATGGATCACTGAGTATGTTATTAGGAGTTTTGTTAAAACCCTTTAATGACACACTCTGTAATCTACCTAACTTCAGTGAGTGACAAGTAGACCCTGGGGATATAAAACACAGGAAGTAACTATTAACATTCATTACCTACATGCTAATTTTGTGATCTGATGGCTGTAAGGTTGTCATTTTTTTCCTTTACACACACACACACACACACACACACACACACACACAAAGGAAAATAGTAATATACTGAATACACTGTGGCCAAAACAAAAACTTATTCCCCATAAGAGTCTTAATTATACCATTTTGGAAAAGGTCTGAGTTGGAACTTGCAAGTAGAATAGAGCAGTTGAACGAACGGTCTCAAATTTAGGTGCACAGAGAAGGGGTGAAGCGCAAGGCTGGTTCAGACTAAACAGTGATCACTAAGAGGGCCTTAGTTGTTTAAACAAGCCATCGGAGGGTGGCTTGCTCCTCGTTTGGGGCCTGGTCCTGATTAAAAATGAGAGTTTTTAATTAAGATTAGTAAGGCCCAATTCAAGCTATAATTTGGTCCTTCTCCTTAGCAAATGTCTATGAAAACAAGGTAATTAAGGTTAAATGAGTTGAAGCATTTAAAGGGACTGAAAGCCCCTCCTCGCTCCAGCCTGCCCCTCGGCGGAATGAGCACAAACAGGCCTGGCTAAGTCAGACCAGGGGGCCGTGCAGGGCTGGCCCCTTGGCTTCCAAAAGGCCAGAGCCCAAGGGGGCCTGCTGCTGGGACCCCAAGGCTAGGGGGTTGGATCTAGGCCCTGCTGCCTCTCTGCTGGGCCACCATTAGAGACTGGCCTCTCTGGACCCAATTTCCCCAGGTGAACTCTGTCACTGGTCCAACCCAACAAACTTAATTAGTCCCCTTCCTCTGGGTCCTCAGATTTTTCAGTCTGTGAGGCCCAGAGAGGCCTTCGTCGGTGTCCTTAGGATCGATAATGGTCATTCACTGTCTACTGACATCAGCTTTAGGCCCAGGGCACTCCCTCCCCCACGAAGTGACACAGGTCATTACAACCTAGGATGTCAGGCTCTGAGGACAGATGCCCACAGACTGGCCTCATTTCCTGTGAAGATCTGGGGAGGCTGGAAGCCATGTTTCCAGGGCACACTCTGCTCTGGGAATCAATCCTCTGTGTGGATGGCAGAATACATCTTCTGTGTCCATCACCATAAACCAGTCTCTGAGACCCATAGGACAAGGCACTTGCTTCCCCAAAACTCCAGATTCTGCAAACCCCAGGTTCTCATGTCCTTCAGATGAGAACTGCAGAGGGAAACCCTGGAGATGACTGTGTGGGTGTGAAGTGGTTGGCTACTGATGCTGGCTGTGGGAGAAGAGGCAAAATATTTGCCATCCCTGAAGTAGGGTTAGGTGAACAAAGCAATGCCTCCATCCCACGGATGTTTAACTGTGTGACCTTGGTAGATGGTCACCTGTGAATAGGGATGTAGAGTATACATGTGGTTTATCTGAAGTCAGCACCTCTCATTTCCCAGCCATTTCAGATCTTGGACATTGTGGAAAAAGACAAAATGTCACCCCTTGTCACATATGAGCAGCTTTATGATCATCCACTTATCAGAATCAAACACTAGCATGATGAGATGACCAGTATGAAAAATATCAGCACCACCATCACCATCAATATCCCCTTCCTTACCACCACTCCCATGCCAACCATCAACATCATCACTATTTCCTTCATCATCACCATCCTGGTGCCCACGATCATCAAATCATCACCATCACTCCCATCACCTTCAGTGTCACCATCATCTTCATCACCACCGTCATCATTGCCATCATCACCATTGCAATCACCATCACCATCCCTGTGCCTACCATCATCAATATCATCACCATCACCTTCCTCATTACCATCACAATCAATGTCATTACCTCTATCACCAGCATCACCATCAGCAACACAGCTAGTGCTTATCACGCACCCTACATGCCTGGCCATGCTAAAATACATCAGACACATCACTCCCTCACCCTCACATTCTCTAAGAGGGTACTAGTAGAATATCCACTTTACAGACAAACAAATGGAGGTTAAGTAACTTGCTCAGGCTATGCAGGTGGGATTTGAACCCAAGCAGTCTGGCTCCAAAGTCCATTCTTCAGTGACTCTGCCCAAGTAAACAAGGACTGTTAGAGAAAGGCACAGACAGCAAAAGCCACCTGTAGTCACACAGTGTGGAGAACTGGACCCACCACACCTTGGCTCTCGATCCACTCTGGCAAGACACCATTTGCCCATCTGTAACCAAGGATGCAAACATCCGGGCGGTTCTCATGTTCCCTCAGCCCCTGCAGATGTCCAAGCCCCCAGAAGTCTCTGCACAGTCCTCCAGAAGAAGCTAATGCGGGACTTGTCAGCTCTTGGGTTCATGCTCTGGCAGGATGTGTCAATGTCAACTGATGCTTGTGGGCAGGTTCCTAGGGATGAGAACACCTGAGGCAATCGGAGCAGGGTTCCCTGAGGGACTCAGAGCCGACACCAGCCAGCACTCACTCACAGGGGTTTAAGGAGCAAGTGGCCAAACAGGGTCCTCCTCTGAGTTGCTAATTATTCTACGTGCTGCAGGTATGGCAGGTCTCCACAACTACCCATGCCATCCAAACCCATGAGTTAGAATATCTCCTAAAATATTTCAGCCCATACAGCACCACCAGTCACCAGGCTCCTGGAGGGCAGGAACTGAGGGCACCAGACCATTAGCACTGGGAAACTCTTTTACTTTCCTTTCTTTCCCAGTACTGGGAATTGAGCTCAGGGTCCTACACTAACTAGGCAAATACTCTATCACTTGAGCCATGTCCCCAGTCCTTTTGCTTTGAGTTTGATTTTTGATAAAGTCTTGAACTTTTGCCTGGGTTGGCTCGGCTTTGGACCACCATCCTCCTATCTTTGCCCCCTGAGTAGTTGGGATTACACATGCTCTCCACCATACCTGGCTTATTTTTGAGATAGGGTCTCGCTAACTTCTGCCTGCACTGACCTCAAACTATAATCTTTCTGTCTCCACCTCCGGAGTAGCTGGAATTACAGGCTTACAACTCATGCCCCGTGGACACTGGGGGACTCTCAGAGGTCTTCACCATTCACAATCTCCTTGGAGCCTGCAACCACTCTTAGAGATAGTTAGAGCAGATGGCAGTGGTGGTGTGCTGGAAACGACATGCTCACCTGCACACACTGAGCACTTACTGTATACCAAGTGTCCACCATGAGTCAGGCACTTAACCAGGTGGCCCCAGTATACTGCACTGCATCTTGCTGTGCAGAAGCTGTGCTACAGAGCATTTTGAGCCATATAACCAAAGGAGAAACTGAGGCTAGGTGAGGGTAGGTCATTGCCCAGTGTTCATGTCAGAAGTGGGTGCACCCCAGGGCTTCCATGAGAGGCCAGGCTGCTCCTTGCTCTCATTTTTTATGACACAGGTAACACCATGGCAGGAAGAAGCCCCTGGAGACCCAGCGCTCCACACATCCCACCTGCCCTTGTTCCTCTGGCTGGCACCTTTCAGGTTGATGATCTAAAGTGAACTCCAATATGAGTCAAAGAAGGCCAACTCAGACTAAACCTTTTCCACTCACCCACGTGGTGCCAGGCCCTGCCCCAAGAGCCGGGAGCATAGTGACAGCCACAAAAGGCTCCCAGGAGGGGAGTAGTGGCATGGCCCAAGATTGACAGCTTCAGTGTGATGATGGCCTCAATACTGGACCAAACCAGGTTTCTGCATTTATCCCTAATTCAAAGAAAAGGAAGGAGTTCCAGGTAGGGAAGCCTGAGCTGGGGCTCAGAATATGCACAGCCCAGGATGTGTGCATGTTGTTTAGAGTTTCAGGAGAGGCAGGGCAGAGCCCAGAGTCTGGCTGGAGACCCTGTAACTTCTGTAGCAAATTCCTGTGAGCTTCCTCTGGAGCAGAGGAGGGTGGGAGGGTGAGAAGAGCTGGGCTGGGGACAGGAGTGTGACTCCTAGCACAGGATTCCATCAGAGTGGGAGCTTAAGCTGGGCTACAAGGGCCTCAGGAAAGCAGAAGGGAGACAGTGTGGCCTCCTGACCAGGGGACAGCGAGAGGACATTCAAGGAATTGGGCCAAGGGAGGCACAGGCCAGCTCAGCAACTGGGGGGACAATCATGGTCTTCTCTTACTAGGATGATACTGGGGCTTGCGGTTGGGGGACTGGGCAGAAGGCCACTTGACCCGCCCAGCTAAACCTCCAGGCCCTGCCAGCAGCCAGGCTAGCGCATCCTACCAGACTTTTAGCCTGTGACCTGGCCTCTTTGCAGAGGCCTGTGGGTGGGTGCCAGCTTCCCTTCTCCACTTCCTGGGCCCTGAACAAGCCAGGGATGTACCTGAACCAGGCAGGGTCCAGGAAGGTGTCATGCACCCAGAACTCAGTCTTAAGTACAAGTTTAATAAACGAGATGGATAAACAATGTCAGCATCCCAAAGGCACAATCTGCAAAAGACTTCTTTTTTGAGGTTCAGTTTTCCTCATCTGTACAGTGGGGCAGATGACTCCACTGGTGGGCACCTCAGTCATAGAGAGCTGCTTATAGGCCTGAGGCCAAGTTCTCCCCCAGACCCAAGGGGTTGAGATGATCACCCAGATTCTCAGGAAAGAATATTCACAAAGTTTCCATCTGGATAGAGTCCTGAATCTCGACACTACCGCGGGTGCTCTTTCCTCTCAGATTTTCAGTCTGCTGGGTGGCAGTTTCTAATGCTGGGTGGTCAAACTAGTACCCCAGATGCAGGGAAGAGAAGCTGCACATACAGACAGATAGCCCAAATCCAAGCTCTGGAGCTTAAGACTGGATACCGGAGCTAATCTCACAGATATGGCCAGTTCTCAAGCAGGTACTTTAGGGAAGTTCTGAGTCACACAGGGTGGTTTTAACTTGAAGTTAAGAACCCAAGAGAAAGAGTCACCCAGGCCTTTATTCACTCCCATGTACAGTCAGGGACAGATGCACAAATACAACATTCCATGTACCACCTCCACTTCTTCAAGAAAAAAAAAAAATCCAGGTACCCCATCTCCCCAACTTCTACTCTCTGGGGGAGTGCCTCATTCCAGGAAAGCCCACAGCCTCTCAAGAACAAGAGAGGGTTGGAACAGCCTGTGTTTTGCTAGTGCCAGGTTAGTGAGCTGCAGGTTCAGCATTCTACAGGGTAGCTGTAGGGCTAGTGGGGAGGACTGGCGGGACTCACCTTCACACTGCTTCCCCTCCCCTTTGTAGCCCGGCTTGCACAGGCATTTGTACGACTTGGGTGTGTTCTGGCAGATGGCATCGATGTGGCAGTCATCTGTGCCCTCTGAACACTCGTCCACATCAGCGGCTCCTGTGCAGGGGGGTGGAGAAACAGCAGGGAAGTGCGGCTGGAAAGAAGTGTCTAAGGATGGTACTCTGGGGCAGGGGAGCTCTTGCCTCAGCCCTTCCATTGATCACTAAGTAACTGAAATAACAGCTGTCACACGACAGACAATCTGGTGTGATAAGCAGCATCCGTGGAGCAGCTGCTCTGTGCCAGGCATGATGCTCCCAAGACAACAACCCCATTGATACGGCTATTATTCCCACTTAAAAGACAGGGAAACTGAGGTGCAGGGACACTTTGAGGAAAAGTTTCTATGTGCCTTGCTCTCCCCACAAGTATTACTCCAACTCTCTTCCACTTTCCTCATTCTAGAATTTAGAGCGAGAAGTGTCCTTGGAGAAATTTAAACCCAGCTCCTCTGGTTACAGATTGAGGCTGGGGGGAGCAGTAGTAGAGGTCATCACAGAAAGCTCCCGCAGGTGGCCTGAACATGGGATTCCACCCAGCCCTGAGGCTGTGGAAATATGGGATTCTTCATCTGGTTCCACGCCCCCGGATTGGAGAGTTCAGTGGCAGAACTGCCCTTCAACTAGATTAACCCTGCTCACTGAGAGTTCTGCCCACAGCCCATCTTCTCCTCCTCTCTGCAGAAATGTAGGTGTACACGTGGTTCTCATATCCCCAATTCTGGACTCAAGTTTGGTCAACACACATCTACACACATTGGGGCACCTGTTGGGGCAAGATGGTGCAATCTCTCTCTCTCTCTCTCTCTCTCTCTCTCTCTCTCTCTCTCACACACACACACACACAGAGAGAGAGAGAGAGAGAGAAATAGGGAGAGGACCTTAGGGCACAGCCAGAATCTTAGCTACGATCAAGGTTAATTCATCAACTTTGGATGAAGGAACGACAGGCCCTGTGAGGTATGCCATGGGTGGGTAGCTCACTGGGGCCAAGACACAGACCAAGCTTGTCTGGGTGCCACATTACTTCCAGTTGGCCTAAATAGCATACAGATGGACAGCAGATAGACAAAAGGACCCAGGTGAGAAGCACAAGGGACTCTGAACAGCCACCCTGGGGACAGCCCCCCCCCAGGGAAAGCTCAGAATATCCCCACCTCTTCAATCCTAGATTGTCTTGCTCCCAAGAATGTCCATGTTGAATTCTTCCCCTGCTGGCTTCTGAGCTCAAAATCTGTGTGTGTGTGTGTGTGTGTGTGTGTGTATGTGTCTGAGAGTTCTACCTCTCCAGGACTCTTCTTTCTCCCCCTTGCCCCGATGACCACAGCTCACCCAAGGGGAGAGAGGCATCAAAACAAAATACAACAGACATGTGCGCGCACGCACACACACATGTACGCACGGGTACACATGCATGTACACATATGCACACATACACACACATGTACATAGATGCAACATCACATTCCAGGGCATCTGTATCTGCTCAGGTGGGCAGCCCACCTCCACAGCTGCCCAAGGACAGGGGGAAAGGGCCAGGAGACAGGCTGTGCAAGAGGCCAAAACCAGTGAGTGGATTGCCATAGCCACAAGAAACACTGGTGAGGGGCTCCTTGGAGAAGTGGACACAGGGGAACCCCATGCAGAGGTGGCACAACCTCAAGGGCAGGAAGCCAGAGGCCAAAGTCCACATACACACAGGGGAGGCTGAGGCACTTCTGGGAGAGGACCAGCAGGGGTATGGACCACAGACCCAAGGGTCAGTGCATGGTACCGAGGGACAGGAAGATGACTGCAGTTCTACAGCCCTTTCTCCCTCATCCCTCATCTCTCACCTGAGTGGGTGTCCTCATCAGGATGGAAACATGCATGTTGGTGAGGGGCTGTCTGCTACACACCTAACAAACCTGTTGGGGGTGGGGTAGTGAGCCTAGGAGAGGGGTTTGCACACCCAGGTCCGTCAGCCTCACTCCCTGCCAGCCTGGGCTGGGCAGCACAGCCCTCCATCACAAGCTGCTCACTTTGACTTTGGTTTGCTTTTGCTGGGAACCAGCTCCTGGGGGTTCACAGTCACTGGGCTTCCAGGGAGTGGAGAAGGAGAACAGGAGACAGGTAGACACAGAGACAACAAGAAGAATAGAAGTGGACAGAGGCACACCCACAGTCATTCAGAGACAAAGGATCCAAAGCTGGGGAGAAATACCCCCGACATGGGGGGGCGTATGGGCGGTAAGACCCGGCTTCTGGAATGGCGGTCCAGTCCACATGCTTTCCACAGGGGCATGAAAAAACACTCAACTCCAACTGTGGAACAGTGTAAACTGTCTGGTACCCTTGCAAGGCCTGACTCCCAGGAGCAGACCCTGCACTGCAGTAAGCAGACCTCAGGGGATTCAGCTCCAGGGGGACACAGGGAGTAGGGGCAGGCAGGAGAAACACAGAAGATGTTCCTCTAAGGATGTGGGAGGAGAGAGCTTTTTCCAGGATCCCCTTCCAGGCAACCAGAGAGCAGAGGTGACAGGGCAGGAGGGCAGGGAGTCCCTGTGAAATCCACAGAGCAGTCCACCTCACCTCTGCTGCCTACTCTGACTGCAGCTGGCTGGTTTCCCTGGTGTCTTCTGCCTCCCTCTCCTGGATGTCTTGGCCACTGAGCTTCTTGTCTGGTCTCTGCTCACTCTGTGTTCTCTTCCCCCTCCTGTCTGACTGTCCATCTGTCCATCTCTTTCTGAGCATCTCCATCCTTCTTCTTTCTCTCTGCTCCCCTCCCTCTGCGGGCCCCTCCCGGTTCTCCTGTCTCTTTCTCTGGTGTCCATCTGTCTCCTCCTCTCCATCGGGGATTCCATCCCACACATCCCCCTCCCTTGATCTGTCTTTTTCCTCCCTACTGTCCATTTGCCTCCTTCTCCCTCCCTTGGGTTTCCTCCTTTCCCCTCTGGCGGTTCTGCTCTCTTCTCTACCCTTCCGACTCTGTCTTTCTCTGCGCTTCCTCCTCCGTCCTTTTGTCTGTTCCCTCTGAGCCTCCTTTTCTGTCCGTCTGTCCCTCCACCTACCACCTCCCCTCCCTCTTTCGCTCTGTCCGTCCTTCCTGGCCACCTCCTCGGGTCTCCTCTCCGGCCCTCCTTTCGCCCGCTCCCCTGTCCCCAGGGGGAGCGCCCCTCTCAGCTCCGGGGTCCCCGCCCCGCTTGGGTCCGCACAGCCGGGTCCCCCCACCCCGCCCCGCTCCGGGCCAGCCGTCGCGCTTTCTTTCTTCCTCCCGCCCTCACGTTTTCCCTCCCGGGGCCTCAGCCCACCCCGCCCCTGCTGCGGCCCCGCGGGGCTCCAGGAGCCACGGGCCGGCGGAGCAGCGAGGAGAGGGCGCCCCGGGAGGGTCCCAGAAGTTACTTTGCAAACTGGCGGGGTGGGCGCGCGCGGCGCGGGCTGCGTCCTCGGACGGCGCTGGGTGGGGACCCTCCGGCACCGCGCCTCCGCCGCCCCGCGCCCCCCGCGCCCGCCGCCTCGGGTCCCGGCGCTTACCTGGGAGCCCGCTGCCCCCCGCCAGCCGCCCGCGCGTGCCCAGGACCAGCAGCACGCACAAGTGCCAGAGCACGGCCGCCGTGCCCATGCTTGCTGCGGGCAGGGCCGGGGTGCGGGCGAGCGGGGCGCGGGACCCTCCGACCGGCCGCTCCGCCAGCGCTCCTGGCTGCTGGCTGCTCGGCCACGGCTCCGGCTCGCGAGCCACCGAGCCGGCGCGGCTGACGAGCTGACAGCCGCGCACTCATTGGCCCGCGGCCGCAGGGGGCGGGGCGCCGCGCCTGGCCGTCCAATGGGCGCCTGCCGCCGGTCCGAGGGAGGAGGAGCGGGTGGGGGCGTCGGGGGGGGGGGTGGTGTACGGGGCCGCCCCGTCCCCTGGGGCGGGCGGCAGGTGGGGGGTGGGGGGCCCGGCGGGCTGGAGCGGCCGCGGGCTGCAGGGTCTCGGCCAGGCGCGGCCTTGCTCGGAGGCTACCCCCTCCTGTGCGCCTGCCTGCCCCCTCGGTCCGGGTCGTCGAGGGTGGCCGCCCCTCTGGGCAGCACCCTCTGCCCCCAGCACACACTCGAGGCAGTGGAGGGGGCTGCGAACCGGCTTTCGGGGATCGAGAAAGGCCCGGCTCATCCATTGGTAGAGAAAGAATTGTGCACGCAGCCGCGCCGTCCGCGTTTACTGAGCACCTACTGGGTGCCCAGCGCTGCCCAGGCAGCAGCGCATAGCTGGACGTGAAAAACTCGCAAAGATCGTTTTAAAATTTACGTCTGAAGCCAAGCCAACTTTTCCCCGCGGCCCCGGGACAATGGTCTGTAAGTGACCTGGTCTCGGGGCACCCGGGCCGCGCCTCTGGAACCAGGCACCCGCGACAGCTCTGCGTAGCCTGGCGCACAAAACCCCTTTGCAGTCATCGGCAGGCGCGGCCCCCGACGGGCGCGGCCCTGCGAATGCGAGGCCTGGGCCTCCCCGGTGACACACCGGGGATCGGAGGAGCATCACGGCCACCCAACGCAAGAGCTGTCCGGGCCTGCCCTGGGGTCTACACCTGATGCCCTCGGCCTTGGGGCCGGCGCGGACCCGCCGGGCTGGACATAAATGGCCCCTCTCAGCTCCGGGAGGCAGGACGCTTTAGGGAAGAAAGTTCAGCAAACCCCAAGGCCCATCTCCTTGACAACCACCAATAAGAGCTCCTTTTTTCTTCTCTTGCACTCCAGGCCCGACTCAAAGACAAGACTTTTCTCTTTTTGTCCACTCTGCCTGCACCAGTTTGCGCCCAACCTTTCCCCTCCGCGCCAGCTCCCCTCCCTGCCCCCAACACACGCTTCCCATCACACCGGACAATGACAACTTTCTGCAGCTGTCTGTCCTCCGCCCTGGAAGGCTAAGTCCTCCTCCTGCCAGCTCCTGCTCCCTCCCAGTCTGACTCCACAGCAACCTGAGGCGGTGGCCTGGTGGTTGAGGCAAGGGGTCTCCACAGGGGGAAGACCAGGAAAGGACAGAGAGGGCCCACTGGCCCTCCCACCCCCACTTCTACCCAGAACTTCACCTGCTTTCTTCTGCATTCTGTGGGGTTAGCCAGCCGGCACAGGCTGTGTGCTGAAACCCCGTCATTAGGCTCTATTTTGAACCCCTCTCAGTTGTTGGCGTTTGGGTTTCTCCCTCAGAATATTATCTTGTGCCTGGGGCAAGAGGGCAACAAATGTGTTGGGGGGGGGAGTCCTTTCAAGGGGCTTTGACCTACTACAATGTCCTGTAATGTGCCTGCTTTTCAGGGGCCCTCACCCCTGGCCAGATGTCCCCCAAGCTTGGTGGCAGCAAGAAAGCCTTCCAGATCAAGGTATGGATGGGGAAATGGGAATGACCTCTTAGCCTGTGACCCCCCACAGCCCTGAGGCAGCTCTCACGCAAAGTTTTTGTCCCTAAGTAATTACTCAGGCCAAGTTTGCTGGTGAACTAACATGCTCTGAGGTGTGCAGACAAGGAAAAATGCTCCTTCCAGATGGAGGTCATGGCATGTGTTGGAGGGAAGTGGAGAGAACACGCCTCTGTGGGTCCCTAGTGAATGCTCTGCAGGATGGGGCTTTTGGGACAGAGAAAGAGGTCACTTCTGCCCCTGTGGACAGAGAGGCCTCCCAGCCTGGAACAGGCCACAAAGAAAGAGGAGGGGATTCCCCCATGGATGAGGAAGGGTGTGTGGAGAGAATGTGCTAAGATCCATAGAGAAGATGAGGACCCAGCAAGTGAGGGAGCAGAATGTCCTGGAAGAACCTTGAAAGCCTCCTGCAAAGGGTGGCTCAGCACCCCTGAAGATTGAGCTGGGAAAGTAGAGGCCGGGGGGGGAGGCTCACGCTGACCTTGGGAAAAACACTCCGTGGCTCCCACCATCTTTCAAACCACCTGTGAGACCTTCCTCTTTGGTCCCAGCCTTGACTAGCTGCTAGCAGGGAGGGTCCTGCAGACATTGTGCCTTCCACAGCCCTCGTACAAGGCTCAACCCCGTCTTCTCTCTGTACCCCATCCCTGCTCCCAAGCTGGGCATAGTGTCTCCTGGGAGATCCCACAGACCCCTGGATTTCCCCATCAGAGCCCAGCTCACTGTGCGCTTCACATCTGTCTCCTCCCAGAGGGGCCCCGAGGGCAGGGCTCAGAAGGGCTATGTCTGGAGCCACAGCTCCCAATCAGAGCTTAAGAAATTATTGTCAAATGAACGGACAAGGATACAAGACAGACATCGGTTAACTGAGAATTCCTGTTACTCTAGGGAATGATTCTTTGGCTCTTTGACAGGAACTTGCAGATTGAATCCAGCTGTCCCTCTCTCCTGGCCACCTCCACTCTCTACGCTCTGTGGGGAAGCTGGGTTGGTCAGCAGGACCACAGGCCTTGGGTGCCCAGAGCAGGCGACCTGAGACCTGGAACCCTTTGGCTCCCCCTGGTGACACCTCACTCAGGAGTGAGGAGGAGAGAAAGGAAGAGAAGGAGCTGAGTTTCTAGGGACACCCTCTGTAACCCCCATCCTAGCAGCTGACCCCAGTCCTCTGCAGCTGGAAAGTGGGCACTGCATCCAGTTTGTCTGGGCTCAGAACACACCTTCAGTGCTGACCAGCCATGTGTCTATGTCTCTATCCCTGTCACCTTTGTGACATCCGTTCCTCTGCATGACTGGCCTCTTGGAGTTGTTGGAAAGATGGAACCTGTGCACAGAGGTCATCAATGGGTGGCATTAGGGTAACTTGTAATTACTGTTGTCACCATTACTTCTAGTGCTACTTCAATGCATATGCTACCCAGCTGGTTAAGAACGCCTTACTTTTTCAAAATTTCCTCAGGAAAAAATTCTCTTGATTAGTAACAGTCGGGAAAGTTCTTGAAGACTATAAAGTTCCCCGCAAGAGTAAAATGTCATTACACAGATGTTAAGCCTCAATCTTGACGACTGTAGAGGCTTTTGTCCCCCTTCTTATGAGAAACGAAAATGTGTAATACCCATGGTGGCTGCACACATCTTCAGATCTTCTCCAGGAGTCTTTGGCCATTCTTAGGTGACCCTGGGCCACACAGACTCTTTTCTTTCTTTTTTGCTTGAGCTGTCAAATGAGGGTCTGAGTCTCCAGGTGCTCGTGATCTGGATTCTGAGAGGCCCTTCCTACGTGGTGACACAGTGTATTCTGAGCTGTCACGTGGCCCCTCCCCAGGTACCATTTGTTGAGCATCCCTTTGTCCCTGGTGCAGTACGGGGACGTCCGTGCATTCTTTGCTTCTGTACGGTCTAAACCGTCACCCTCCCCACTTGACACCTGAGAACACCAGGACTCAGGTCACCTGCCCAGGGTCAGAGCTGGAAATGGTAGATCAGGATTTGAACCCAGGTCTGTATGACCTGTTAATAAAACACACTGGAGACTTAAGGAGCTGAGGTGGTGGTATGGGGCACTCTTCATGGAAGGCTTTGGTTTCATTGGTTTTGTTCCAGAAATGTGGTTTCTATGTGGTGCCCACACAAATGGTAGCAGTGTGTAATCTACCTGGCTGACTTTAGGTCTGATCCAGTTTTGTGTTCTGTTTCTAACTTTGCCAAAGCTGTTGGAGCTGTTGGAATCACCCTGCCATGCCAAGGAGGCACAGAGCCAGGGCAACACCTCACAGCCCCTCAGAGGCTCCTAAGCAGAGATCGGGGGACAACCAGCGGCAAGTCTTTTTTGGCCTCACGGGTGCTCAGGCTGGCAACTTATAAGGTGGGAACCCCTGCTCCCCAGAACCTCTAGGGTGTGCTTCTGGATTTGACTCATGGGCACGTGGATGGGAAAATTGCAAATGAACCCTGGAGACAGCCCAGCCTGTGCTCCTCATTTGACAGATGGGGAAACTGAGGCCCAGCTTGACAGATCCACTGCCCCTTGGACACATACTCCTGGCACTCCCTCAGCACCTCAAACTCCATCCAGCAGGCCCTCAGCTTGTCCTCCAAGCCCCCACCTCCACCTTGTCTCATTGTACTCTCTCACCAAGACTGCATCCTGTGACCTCTCCTTTCTGCCTTCTGGCCACTGGCTTTGTGGAGACAGTACCAGTTGTCACTCAATAACTCCAGAGTGAGTCAAACTCACACCGACCAGAATAAAGTCCACTCAAGACCCTACAGGATGGGGCCCATGGACTTCTCTGTCCTCAGCTGTCTGCCTGGTAAACTCCATGCTTCTCCACTCCATGGTGCCTCTGGCCACTGAGCCACAGCTCACTCTATTCCCTCCTCTTGCAATGCCCTTCCCTGCCCTGTGGGCCTGTCCTCAGAGCCCAGCTGCTGCACTGGGCTGCATGACCCCACCATGGACACTAGGATGGTCAATTAGTAGTGCCATTGTCCCTTTTGTGTACAGGTTAGTTAGACTTCCTGGGCATCCTAGTCACCGAGCATCCCTTCTGGATGTTGACCCTGGGCCTCAGAGGTGAACAGGTGACTGGCTGGGCCACTCAGGGCACCTCCCATCCCCCTGTCCGTACAATAGGCCAAGGTGAGATCATGTGACTAAGCCATGCCAGCCAGTTGGATGCCTTCCCTAGTGTGGAAAATGGCACAGAAAGGCTCAATGACTTCCATAAGGTCACACAGCAGAGCCAGGAATCAAACCCAGGTTCTATGGCTCCTGAGTGTACCATCTTAGTAACTGTCATGGACAGTGAAGTCCTTTGGGAAAAACTCCTACATTTTCCTTCTAGTGTAAATAGCACCATGATTTCTGGTTCACATTTTATTTATTCCATGACTCTTCCAAACAAAGGAAGTCTAAAGTGAGATGGACTAGGGTAGGGGATACGGTGAGCCTGGCGGGGGAAGGAGTGATTGTCCAAGGTCTCTCCCAGGAGCTGAAACTTGTGCCAGGACCTGAATATTGCTAGAAGCCATCATGCAGATGGGATGGCCATGGGGTGGAGAGAGCTTGGAAGTTGGCCTTGGGTTCGTGGAGCAGACTTGCGCTTCACACTTCTCGGAGAGCCCCTTCTTGTTTCAGCAGCGGTGGAGCTGCAGCACATCCCCCTCTGCCAGTGTTGTGGGGAGAAGCGTGTGAGGATGGGCCATTCCTCAACAGCAGGCCCAAGTGTGCACTGACCCACATGGGGCTCACCTAAGAGTCCTGCACAAAAGGTAACTTTTGAAATATTTTGGTGGTAGTAGGGTTTGAACTCAGGGACTTGTGCTTATTAGCAGGTGCTTTACCAGTTAAACCATGACCCCAGCCCCAAATTAATATTTTTTTTCCAAGTTAAAAAGTCCTATCTCTTCTATGTGGAAAAGACCCAGAGAGGGCAGCACTCAACATTCCACTGTACTTCCTCCCAGTCTTCTTTTTGTGAATATGCATTTTTAATAATAAAATTAAGATCTTATTACTCGTACATATAAATCATGGCTTCTATGTTTCATTTGCTTAAATTATCCTTATGGAAGCATACTTTTCTCTTTTTGGTAGGACTGGGGTTTGAACTCAGGGCTTCACACTTGCAAAGCAGGTGCTGTACCCCTTGAGCCACACCTCCAGTCCGTTTTGCTCTGGTTCTTTTGGAGATGGGGTCTTGTAAACGAGCTGCCAATCTGCCCTCAAACAATACCTGACCTCAGCCTCCCAAGTAGCTAGGATTCCAGCGTGAGCTGCGGGGGCGCAGCCATTTTAGCCATTTTAGCCATTTTAGGTGATGTGTTTTAACATCATTAAGGACGGCCATCCACTGTGCAACCATCACGGCCGTCCATCTTCAGAACGTTTTTTATCTTCCCATCTGGAGACTCTGCCCTCATCAAACACTTAACCCTCCCTTCTTCCCGCCCTCCCGGCCCCTGGCGACCGCTGTTGTATTTTGTGTTTCTATGGATTTGGGACCTCGAAGGTGGAAGCATATGATTGAGTGATGCCAGTCCTCTTGTGCATGACACCTCCCCTAGCATAACATTCGGAGGGCTTCTCCATGCTGTGCACATGTCAGAATTTTATTTCTTTTGAAGGCTGAATAGTATTCCATTGCTTAGTGTACACCTGATGTACACTGGGTTGCATTGCCCGTTGGTTCTGGTGAGTAACGCTGCTAAGAACATCGGTATGCAGATATCGGTCTGAGTGCCCACTTTCTATTCCTTTGGGTGTAATATATCTTAGAAGAGGAATTGCTGGATCATATGCTAATTTCATGTCTTTTTTTTTTTTTGGTGGGACTGGGGTTTGAACTCAGGGCTTTGCACTTGCAAAGCAGGCACTCCACTGCTTGAGCCACGCCTCCAGTGCAGTTTGCTCTGGTTATTTTGGAGATGGGGTCTCATGAACTATTTGCTTGGGCTGACCTCGAACCACAATCCTCCTGATCTCAGCCTCCCAAGTAGCTAGGATTACAGGCGTGAGCCACCAGCGCCCAGCTTCATGTCTACATTTTTTTTTTGGAAACTGCCAAACTGTTTTAAACAGTGGTTTTGGCATTTAATGAGTTGTGACAAACACACACCTGTATCATTTTCACCACGATTATGATAGAGAACACTTCAGTACTCCCCGAATTTCCACTTGACTTTGACAGTCAGTTTCTGCAACCCCTTAAGACCGGTCGGTCTGTGCCTTTGACCATAGGTCAGTTTTGCATCTTGGAAGGTTTTGTGGATAGAAGCATGCATGATGTGTTCTTCTGTCTGTGGCTTCCTCTGTTCAGTGAGTTTCTCTCATTTCATTCATAATCATAAGCGTGAAAGCTTTAGGGTGTGATTTTAAAAACTGGCTGTGTAGTACTCCATGGCAGAATTGTATGTAATTCACATAAGTATCCAGATTGATTCTAATTTTTTACTATTATAAACCCCACTGAACGTCCTTGTACTTAAGAATCTCTGCTCAAATTTATGACCGTTTCTTAAAAATAAATCTGAGGAGGGAGGTGGCTATTGGGAGGATCACAGTTTGAGGTCAGCCTGGGGGAAAAGTTAATTTGGCTTCATCTCAAAGAATAAGCCAGGCATGGTGGTGCACTTCTGGGATCCCAGGTGTAATTGTGGTCCAAGGCCGGCCTCTGGCAAAAAGTGCCAAACCCTATCTGAAAACTAACTAAAAGGGGAAAAAAAAAAAAAGGGATGGAGGCAGGGGTTGGGAGTGTGGCTTAAGTGGTAGAGCACTTGTCTAGCAAGGGTGAGGCCCTGAGTTCAAACCCCCAGTTCTGCCAGGCATGGCTCAAGTGACAGAATGCCTGCTTTGCAGTCATTAAGCCCTGAGTTCAAATCCCAGGCTCACCAAAAAACAAAAATAGGTAGACAGGAAGACATCTGCCTGAACTCCCTTCAAGCAAGACTAATCGGTGGTACTGGTGCCATAGGAGTACGAAGTCATAATGCTGGCCGGCGATAGGCCTCCCCGGATCCAGAAAGAAGTTAAGCCTCCTTGTCCAGGAACACACAGCTTTCCCATTTTCTGGGGTCCTGTCCCAGTTTGTCTTTTTTTTTTTTTAAATGGTACTAGGGTTAGAACTCAGGGTTTGGTGTTTGCTAGGCGGGTGCTCTACCACTTGAGCCAGGCCTCCAGCCCTTTTTTTTTTTTTTTTTTGCTCTGGTTATTTGGAGATAGGATCTCACTTTTTGCCCTGGCTTACCTGGACCAGGAAAGATAGGTGCACACTACTGTGCCCTGCTGTTGATTGAGATGGGGGTCTTGTGCACTGTTTGGGGGTTGGCCTCGAACCTTGATCTTCCTCATCTCTACCTCCCAAGTAGCTAGGATTACAGGTGCCCGACCAGTTTGCATTTGGATGGAAGATGCCAGCCTTTGTCTGGTCCCAGGCATAGTCTACTTCAGTTTTAAGACTGTCCTCCATGTGAAGGAAGAGGGTACAAGCATCACTATGACAAAGGTGTCCTCACAGCTGTGAAGGCCAGGCCACAGACAGGCACCCCCTCAACACAATGAGCCACCTTTCCTGTCTGAGGAATGCTGGGGGAGTGGAACCTGGCCAAGGAGAGCTTGGCCCAGGGCTTGGGGCTCCTCCACCCTCAAGGCCAGCTCTGCTCTTTGATAAGTAGCCTGGTGGTTGTGACATAGCTGGGGCAGGTCATGGTGATAGTGACAATAGACATTTGTGTAGGACTTTACAGTGGGCTGGACTCGGTTACACCCAGTGTCTCATTTGATCCTTAAGCCAAAGGCTGAGGTTGGGCATCTTATAGTCTCTGTCTTGCAGATGGAGAAATTGGGACCAAGAAAAGTCTCTCTCCCCCCTGACTCCCCAGGGTCCCTCCTCAGCACTTAGAAGAAGAAAAGGACCCTTCAGTTGCTGTGTCCCTGATTCTGTGCCAGTCCCCTGCCCATGATGAGCTCAAGGCTGGAGAAGGGGCCTGGCACAATGGATTCTGCAGGAGGCAGCCATGGTTCCAAGCAGCGGGGAGGGTGGCTCCTGAATCCTCTCTGTTCCTCTGCTCTACTGCCAGTCTCCCACCTCTGACTGAGGAATTGATTTTGGACCTGAGCAGACCCAAGCACTTAACTAGCTGTGTGTGTCCTCAGGAAAGTTTCCTAGCCTCTCTGAACGTCACTCCTCGTATTTAAAATAAGAAAAAAAAATGGAGCTTAATGAGACAGAGATGAGACAATACCTGTAAAATTCCTGGTATGGTGTCTGGCAAACAGCTGTCACTTAATAAATACTGTTGTAAATTTTAGACAGGATAGGGCTAGGCGCCAAAATACACGTGTGAAGTGCTGACCTTGTAGGATGGGTACGTGACTTAGAGGTCACTGGGTGTGGCTCTGGTAAGTAAGCAACATGGGACCTGTTTGAAGGAGGGAACACCTCACTGAATAAAGCTCGGCCTAAAACTCAGGACTCAGAGGGACAGGAGTGGGGCAGTGGGAACCATGGACCCTGATCAATCAGTTCCCATTAGTCCAACCTCCAGTGCACACTCAAGATCTAGGACTCAGTCCTGTGACCGAAGCTAGGGCTGAGGGCCCACCTTGGCCAGGGCAGTCCAGGTGCCAGTGAGTCCCTGCTCTGCGGACCGCAGGGGACCTGGGGCATCCAAAGGTGGTGGCCAGCAGAGGCATGGAGGCCACACTGCAGGCAAGCTAGTGCCCGCTGGGGAGAAGGAGGAAGATAGGAAGCCTGTGCTGAGAACACTGGTTGCTTGCATGAGGGCTTCCTGGAGGAGGCAGCCCAGCCCTGGACCCTGGAGGCAGGGAGAATGTGAGACCCCCACAGGCAGGGGTTAGAGGGAGGGAGGCTGGCTCTGCTCTGTGTTAGTCAGCCTTTGTTGCTGTGACAAACTTCCCGGTATAAATGACTTAGGAGGAGGAAAGGTGTACTTTGGCTTCCGGTTTCAGAGGTCTCAGCCCTTGGTCATTGCATCCATGTTTGTAGGCAGGTGAGGCAGGCGTCATGGCAGAAGGATGTAGCTGAGGGCAGTTTCTCACCTAGTGGCAGCTGGAAGCAGGGGTGACAGAAGGGAGGGAATGAGCTGTACCTTCAAAGGCAGGTCCTAGTGCCCCACCTCCTCCACCCAGGCCCTGCTGCCTGTGTCCCCACCTCCCAATAATGCTGTCAATTACAAACCCATCAATGGATTCATCTATTGATCAGCCCAGGGCTTCATGATCCAATCACCTCCCAAAGATTGGTCCCCCAGCTGGGACCAAGCCTGCAACACAGGAGCCTGTGAGGCCATTTTATAGGCAAACCATGACAGCCACCATGAGCTACCTAGGAAGGACTTGCCGAAGGACAGCACTTCACGTGAACTTAGGGAGCGGTGGTGGCATTTTGAACGTGTTTCCCCTGCCAAACCAATGGCTGGCCTTTCCCTTCCTTTTTGGACTTCTGGTCCATAGAACTTGCAAAAGATAGTAGCTACCATCAAACCACTGAGCTTTCGTTTGCATGACATTCTGATAGAGCCATGTCCATCAGTCATTCAACAAACATTTTACCAAGCACCTGCTACATGTAGGCCCTGTTCTGCCCTCCAGGAGCTTGCAGTCTAATGGGGATAGAGGTGAGAAGACAGTCCCCTCTCAGACAGAAGGGGCTGACACTGAAGCTGGTATACTGTGCAACTGTGTGTTAAAGGAGGAGGCCATCAACTCAGCAGGCCTGCTGGTATGGGGAGTGCAGGTGTGAAGATAAAGTTTCACAGGGGAGGGAGGTGGGGCTTTGTAGGATGAGTAGAAGTCCAGCTGACAGCCTGAGGGCTTACCGCACAAAACATCTGGAAGCAGAGGAAATTGCAGTCTGTCGGACCTGGAGGCACAGCTTCGGTCTAGAGCAGGAGGGCTCCGAGTTTATCCTGGCAGTGGTGGGAGCCAGAGGAGGGCTCAGGCAGGGAATGACATGGCAGATCCCTTTGGCCTGGTGAGGATGTCGAGATCACGATTAAGGCCTGTGTTTGCTCCATTCTGAGTCTTTCCTGCAGGTTGCGTTCAGAGCAGACATTCAAGATTTCCTTTGCTGTTTCTCAAGATCAAATCCATGTGGGACCTGCACCCCACCCTCTCGGGGAGCTGACAGATATTAAGGCCCCTGGAAGAGCTTCAGCAGAGAAGACCTGTTTGGTTTGCCGCGCACGCCCCGCTGGTGTGAGCTCACCCTGCCCCTTTACCGTGGCCTTCTGTTAAGAGTCTTTGTTTCTCTTTTGTGCTTCCATGGCGGCACTGGAGTTTGAACTCGGGCCTGAGTCTGGGCAAGTGCTGTCTGCTTAAGCCATGCCCACTCCTTCTGCTCGCAGTATTCTTCAGATACGGTCTGATGCTTTTGCGTAGGTCAGCTTTGAACTGGACCCTTCCACCTTTGCCTCACGAATAGCTGGGATTACAGTCATGCACCGCCACTCTTGACCTTAGAACATCCTTCAGGGGACATTCTAGACCCTTTTAGACCTAGGGTTTGAGAAAAACTGCTTTAAAGTAAACAATGGGGGCTTCGCCACCATGAACCTAGAGTCTCCAAATCCCTGATCTTTTCTTACTTCTCAGGAACAGGGACCCGAGTCCTGGGGGCTCCCCATTTTGGAGCCTGAGAAACACCCAGGGGACAAGCTGTTCCTGTGGACTGGCCAGCTGTTCACAATCTCACTTTATGCCCCACACACCCTTGCCACGAAGGGGTGACTCCTCCCATTGTGCAGGCGGAGAAACTGAGGCTCAGAGAGGTTGCAAGACTTGTTCAAGGTGTTCCAGGGTACAAAAGCAGGAAGGTCGGTCCCTGGAAGCAAACAGAGTAGGATACTGAAATCCTTCTTTCTCCCCAAATGTGAAGTTTGGGAGGGTGGTGACAAGGGAACAGAGGGTGGGAGGGGAGGGACTCAGAGCCCTCCACGCTTCAGGGTGGCCACGCTGGGGAGCCTAGGACTGAACAAAGGATGCCAACTGCCAGCTTCCAGGGGAGGAATTGCTAAAGGTGGAGTGGTTCTGGGAAAGACAGCTTAGCTTCACCCATCCATCGTCAGCTAAGTCAACCACAAGACCCACATCTGCTCCTGTGGGACTGGCACAGATGACAAAGTTCAGTAACACCCAGTGCTGGGGAGGCCGGGGGGACATGGCACTGGACACTGATGGTGGAAGACAGACCAGAGAGGCCTTGCTGTTGGACTATGGGAATTTACAATGCCCCTTCCTGGGACTGGCGGGGGGCGGGGAGGGGGGGCTCAGTGCTAGAGCTCTCACCTCACATGTGCAAGGCCCTGGGCTCCATCCCCGCTACCGAAACAAAGCAAAACACAAATGGGTAACGTTTAAAAATGCACCTCCTTTCCTCTAGGGTGGGGATCTGTTGGGAGGGAAAGCAGGGAGCCTCCTGAGGGGTGGGATTTTCTGTCCTACCTACCTTCCACGCAACAGAGAAGGTTTAAATCAGGGTCTGCAGCCGGAGGGAGGCACGGCTCAAGTGGCCCAGCATGCCTGAGGCTCTGAGTCCCATCCCCAGCATCGCAAAAGTAAACAAACAAATGGCGAAACAGGGTTCGTTTGCAAAACACAACACACTTGAACACCCTTTCCGCTTGCTTGCATGTATGTGTTTGTACAAAGACCTCTCAAAGGGATAGGGACTTAGAGATCCCTACTGGGGACTTGACTTTTAACTGTGTGTCATGGAATTGTTTTGCAATCAATGTTCAGTGCCTTTGCAATTAAGACCATTTTGAAAATCCACAAGGATAAAATGAATTTGTAGAGTTGCCTAGCACATAGGAAGAGCTCACTGAGCACTGGTGGGTGGCAGGGATTGGGGCCTCCCCTCAGACAGTAGACTTGGGGGATATTGCTGGAAGGTACGTTAGTGACGTTTAAAGCTGGCAGCCACATTTCTCTGGGGATTGTTCTAAGGCCAGAGTTCTATTTAGTCGGCCACAATTCTTATTTGTGGGGAGAGTCAGAAAAAAAATAAAATGAGAAAATGTAAAGCCATCCAGCCCTCCCTTCTGTCCACTGCAGAAGTGAATGGTGGGACTTCAAGCTGGCTTCAGACTCCAGCGCCTGCAGAATCACCGGCCCACAAAACAAACAAATGGATCTTGGGGACAGAAACGGACATTATGCATGGCCCCCTCCTCCCTGGGCTGTCACCCGCCTGGCCCTGGCTCAGGCCCCCTCCCCCTTCCAGGCCCTGGGAGACCCTCCCCCAGCTCTGTCCCCACCCCCAAGGCCTGCTCCCTCTCCACCTCCATTTCATTGAAGTTGATCAATGAAACATGTTTTATTTAAGGGGCCATTCCTGAGCAGGGGCTGGGCGGGGCTTCATTAGTTCCACATAAGGAAAGAATGGGCCGATTCACGGGGGCTGGGGTAGAGCAAAGAGGGAGAATGAGAGTTTGGTCTGCTCATTGAAAAAAAGAAAAAAAAAAAAGAAAAAGAAAAAGAGGAGGGGGTGGGGTAAAAATGTGGTTTGCTGAGTAAATCTCGGGCTGCAATTCAGAGCCAGGAGAAGGGTCCACTCAATCCTCTTAGCTGGACAATGTCGCCGAGATGGCCTGCTCAGCAGCTCACATTCCTGTGGATGGAAGGGCAGTGACTGTTTAAACTGCTCCTGAGGTTTACAGCTGTTTTACCAGTCATTCGCCCAACTTAATGGGTCTTTAAGGCTTTAAACAAGAAAAGAGCTCTTCTCACGACTCCAAGAGGCGGCCGGGGTTAGCTCAGACGGCGCCCATTGTCCCGGGCTTAAACCCTGCTCGGCAGTGCCGCCCCCTCCCCCTCGGGCGGCCCAGACTTTGTCCGGCTCTGGCTCTGCGAGCCTCTTTATTTATCCTTTTAACATTCTGGCGTTCTGGGCCTGCGTCCAGAGGACTTCTTCATAAGTACTTATTTCAGGGAGTGCCTGTCTGCTGCCTGTGCGCCCACCCCAACAGAGCAGAAACAAATCGTCACTGCCACCACGACGGCACCCATGGGAGAGTGCCCACTAAGTGCCAGGCCTTGGAGTGCAGGCTTTTCTTACCTTGAGGTCTACAGGAGTTGGGTATCGCTCTGATGGCCATTTCACAAACAGAGAAACTGAGGCACAAGGGAAAGGGCCGCCTGGCCAAGTTCACACAGGGTCTGTCTGACTCCCAGAGTCTGAGCTTTTAGCCCTACCTGCCATCAGGTAGCCATGGAAGTTAGCGCAGGCCAGAGAGGGGACTTCTGGCATCCGGGGCTCTTGCCTCGTCCTCTGAGGATGAACACTGACAGGCAGCTGTTGGGCCCAGTTTTCAGGGAGGCTGCAGGGCAGGCAGTGGGGAGGAGAGGTGGGAGCCTCATCAGGAAGGGTCATGGGGGTTCTGACCTTAGCTGGCTTTGGCCAGAACCTGTCTTCAATAGTGTGAAAATAATTCTCCATCCATCTTAATTTAGCCCTAATGCAACACTGACTGTTCTGGTTACAAAAGTCGTGAAAGTACATCACAGAGCGCTTGAAGGACATAAAGATGAGTAAAGAGCCTGGCGTGAGAGCTCAGTCCACATGAGCTGGACCCCATGGCCAGTGTGAAGAGCATCCTACGAGCTCGCTCTTTGCACACATGCACGCACAATGCTGAGCTAAGTTTACTACAGCAACTTAGGTGTTACAGAGCAGGTCAGGACACACCCCACCGAGGCAAAGGTGGTCATTAGAGATGGAGGAGGGCATGGCAGGTGAACAAGGCTGGGAGGAGGAGGGAAAGCCCCAGATAAGGTGCACATTCAAAGCCCAGTTCGTGGGAAAAAGAGACATCTGTCTGGCCAGACAGCCATCACACTCAGGGTTTCACCCTTCTTTATTGTTTGGTGAGTATTGTGTATTTTATTCCCCTTGTTTTACAGATGGGGAAACTGAGACCCAAAGAGGGGAGGGGATATGCTGAATACCTCGTGCAGATAAATGGCAAGAAAATGTTCTTACATGTGTGTGCATGCCCCAATTTGTAGTCCCACTCCACCCCATCCTCTAACCTGCTGTCTTACTTTTTTAATTTCAGTGCTGGGGATCTAACACAAGGTCTTGTGGATAGTGGTTAAAAAAAGGCGAGGAGGCATCTTTTAACTTTTTATTATTTTTTTTTTGGTGGGACTTAGGTTTGAACTCAGGGCCTCTTTCTTGGAGTGCTAACTTGAGCCACACTTCCAGCCCTTTTTGCATTAATTATTTTTGAGATAGGGCGTTGAGGTTTTGCCTAGGCCAATCTAGACATCCGTCCTCCTACTTATCAGATGTGTGTAACCATGCCCAGCTTAATTATTGAGATGGGGTCTAATTAACTTTTTGCCAGGGCTGGCCTCAAGCCTTGATCCTCTTGATCTCTGCCTCCCAAGCACCTAGGATTGCAGGCATAAGCCACGTTGCCTGGCTTACAGTTCCTAAACTCAAGTGAGATCTGATATTTTTCATAAGTTTATTGCTCATTATAATTTTTTGTCTGGCAGTCTCCTTTTCACATTTTTGTCCTTTTGTTAGGTTTGATGCCTTTTTCTCATGGCTATGAGCATTTTCTAATTAAAGCAATTAATCCTATGAAATGTCAGTCCCTTCCAGCTTTTCTCTTGACTTTGTTTATACTTTTTTTCACATAGGAAGTTAAAAAATTTTATGTGATCAATTTTTTTCTTTTTTTTGTTATATTATTACTGTACTGGGGTACATTGTGACATTTACAAAGATTCTTACAAAATATTACGGTTGAATTTGCCTCCTTCCATCAGTTACCCTCCCCCCCACTTTTTTTTCCTTAACATTGGTGTGTGTGTTGCTGGGGGTCAAATGCAGGATCTCCACATGCTAGGCAAGCATTCTACCACTGAGCTTCACTCCCAGTCCTTGGTTTTCACAGATCAGACTGACCTTGAATTTGGGATCCTTCTGCCTCAGCCTGGGATTGCAGTTGTGACTCATCACATGCAGCAAGAAGATTTCTTTTTCTTCTTATTTTGGTGGTTCTGGGTTTGAACTCAGGGCTTCTCACTTGCTAGGCAGACACTCTACCACTTGAACCACTCTACCAGCCCTTTTTTTGTGTTGGATGTTTTCAAGATGGGAACTCTCAAATTATTTGCTCAGGCTGGCTTTGAACCACAATCCTCCTGATCTCTGCTTCCCAAGTAGCTTCCCAAGGATTACAAGCATGAGCCACTGGCACCCAGCAGGATGATATTTTTTAAAGGGCTGAAACAGTTCTTGCTCCCCTTTGGGTTTCTCAATCATATTAAATCTTGGAAGGTCTCCACCTCTCCAGAGATCTGGTCAATATTCCCTCAGAATTTTGTTAGGTTGCTTTTGGGTTTATTTGCTTTCTAAATAATTTGTTCTTCAGTATAAGTGAAAAATAAATGGCTTATAATGTATTATAAATATATAAATGTGTGAACTTACACTTTTCCTAGCATGTCCCAACTCCATTGATTTGATACTTTTTCCCATTGCTCTGAGGAAGGCATGCTATGCATTGCAATATTTTATGCAGGAAAGCCTGTTTCTCTGCCCTCCATGCATGATCATCTATTTTAATATCAGAGAACTTGACCTTCATTTGGATGTGTCACCCATTTGCTCCCTTTGTGAATTTTTACTATGGTTTCAGAGTTCTACATTCTATTTCAGATATCTTTCCTTTCCAAGGTTATAAATAAATTGATCTATATTTTCTTTTTAGGAATTTTTGCAGCTCGATGTTTTTGTTTACATTTTGGACCCATCTGGAATTTATCTGGGTATAAGGGGTGAGGTAGGGATTTGATTTTATTTCTTCCAGATGGCTGACTTCCAGCGATCTCGATACTGAGTTTTGACCAGTTGGTTTTTGCCCTGTGATTTTTCTATCTCATTTTTACTCGCTGAGTTTCCATGTGTGTTCTCATCCCTGCCTGAGCTGTCCAGATCTTCTCCAGGATGCAAAGCTTTAAAAATGGCTATACTTCCATAGCATGTTTTAACATCTGGTAAAGCCAGCCTGCATTCACTACTTTTGTTTTTCCTCACAATTTCCCTGGATGTTTATTTTTCCAGACGAAATTCGGTATCATTTTGTCAAGTTCCAAAAAATAAAAAAAATAAAAAAACCTTGTTGGTTTAAGGCTTTTTTTTTTTTTTTTTTTAACCAGCAAGGGTAGTGATTGCCTAGGTTATTGGTATCAACCCTTTCCCTCTCACTTGGTTGTTAATCTACCCCCAATCCGTCTTAATTCTGTCTGGGATACAGAAGACTTTGTGGTTTTATGTAGTCAACTGCATACTCCTTTTCCTTGAAAGTATCCTCAGTGACTTTAAAGTCTGAAGACGACCCTGTTTCTCCAGAGAGCTGGTCAATATTCATGTGCAGTTTGGGTCAGTGGTTCTAGGATTCACTTTGCTTTACAAATAATCTTTTCCTAGCGTGTGGTAGAGATGGGAAGAATGCATCTGAATGAGTCTCTTGCTTGTACTCTTTACTTGCTCTTTGTCTGCTGTAGATGACTTCCTATGTACAGTTCTTTCTCTGAGAAAGGTCGGCTGCTCTCCTTTCTGCCCCTTCTGGCCGCTCTGCTGTTTTATCAGGGACTTACTCATCGCTTTTAACATCCAAGAGGGCTGATCTCTTATTTCTCAAAACAGTCTTTGTGTTTCTCACCCTTTGATTTCTCAGCACAGGCAGAGAACCCTGGGAAGAGGGTGAGAAGTATCAATCCCTCTAGGTGGGTGCCAGCTTGGGCTGAGAACAGGGTAAGGGACAGCTAGGATGACACACTGCTGTCATAGCTCCAAAGCTTTTTAGGGTCTGAAATTCTCCATTTAGCAACAACTTTGTTGGTTGAGTTTGCCATGAGGTGGATGAGAGGGGCTGACATGTATCTCAGAGCATGTGCTCTAGGGACTGCTACCCACGACTCTTCACAAGAGCTGCCACCCACAGCTGTGAGCCAGTGGGGGGAAATCAGGGCGTGGACCAGGGAGCCCCTTGTGGGATTTGTGGGAAATGAGGGTCTCCTGCATCCCTGACCCCTCCCCCTCCATGGATTCTATTTTGTCTCTGTGACCTCAGGTGCTGAGAGAGTCTCTTGAGGGCCCAACCAGTCTGTGACAGTGTTATTAGTTGCAGTGACAGCCCTGGGAGGAGGGGCTGGCAGAGTCACCCTGGGAGGACCCTCATTTGCAATTGACTTAGGTAAGTCAATACCTTCGGCAGCCCCTGAAGATGAGCAGGACGCTCTGTGCAGATGGGGTCTTGGGCAGGCGAGTCCCTGCTGGACTCTTCAGCCAATCCAGGGCTATAACTCAAATGGGGACCGCCCCCTCCTCCATGAGACACTGGGCCAGGGATGTCTTCCAGGTCAAAGGGTGGGGACAGGAAAAGCAACGCCCACCCCACCCCCATCACAGACTCAACCCTGGCTTGTAGGCTTTGCCAGAGATGAGGGAATCTTGTGTATTTCTTTTATTTTCCGCTTTATTTTAATCAAACTTACATAGACAAATCAATTTTGTAAGCAGCAGATTCCCTGCCCGTCATCCCCTCTCCCATATGTCCTCTGAGCAGCAACCTTTCACCTCCTTTAACTGATCATATGGACTTGCACCTCTGTGCCATTAAAACCTGCCTCTAAGAGCACTGCCTCTAAGAGTTATTTTATCTAACTTGTTAGCCTTATTGGTCGCTGTTCATTGTGGAAGGTGAGGATTTTCATTACAAAACCTGGCTCCTGGCTCCTCCCCATGCACACCACTGCCTGTCTCCTCAGCCCTCGCCACACAGTCTTTGAATTATGGTCACCTTCCTGGAGCCACCTTTTGAATTGCAACCCTCCTTTTGCCACTGAGGAGCTGTGTGGACCTGGACAAATTATTCAACATCCTGAATGACAGCCATCAACCCAGACTTGCTGGGCTGTAGCTTTAAATGAGCCATATAAAAGGCTTCTAAGAGTAAGGAAAAGACCATCGTTCCCCTTGTCAGCCTTCTGCACACAGCCTCCTATCTGTTGTCTCGTTCCTCCTTCGCTCGAATTTCCACACAGCTGCTGCTAATTTAACCTGGAACTTCCCTCGCAGGACTTCTGGATGTACCAGGCCTTCTCCACTCTCAGGCAGAGGATGAAGAAGCTTGAGCTGGTGCCCAGGCTGGGACCCACCTACTGTACTGGGGTCTCCCTTCCCCAGCAGCCCAGGGGTCCCCCTTGCCTTTCTCCTGGTTCCTGTACTCTACTTCTTCCCCTTTCCTGAGGCACCCCCACCTGATGAAGGACCCCCCTTTATGAGTCTCCCTGGAAGGGCCTGAGGAAGGTGCAGTGGGTTCTTCTTATCAATATTAGATCTATGACATCCCCGAGAACAGGCAGTTAGCTAATACTGAGTCACTGTGCCCAGGAGACACATAGGCTAGGTTCCTACTGGTCTGTGGTCCCATACTTCCATTAACGGACCACACATGGCCTTGCTCATGTTTCTGTTTAATGACACCCTTTTATATATCGTTGACTCATGAACATCAAAGTCTCTGCCAAGGGTGCTGTAACTCGTGGTTAAGGGCACAAAAGTCCATGACCAAGGACGCTGTAACACATGGCCACACAGGTGTAACCCGTGTCTGAGGAAAGCTTAGCACACACATATGGTCTCCCGTATGGTCATCAAGGCCACCTTTTAAACTCAGCAATACAGGACACTCTTCAGCCCCGCGCTTGGGGATCATTTTAAACAGCAAGGTCACCAGCAAAAAACACATGGAAAGGATATTTATTTATAGCATGAGAGGCAAAATAAGAAGACAGAGTGTCACCTTGTTGGGCGGCAAGTCACATCTAGTGCCTTTTTCTCAGTTCTGGGGATCACGTCCTGGGCTCCGTGCATGTGCGGCAAGTGCTCTACCAACTGAACAGCTGCTCAGCCTGCGACTGGCTCTGCTGCGGGCACGCGCCCGGGAACCGCGGGGACCGCGGGGACGGCACCACGCAAGTGTTGGCGTGGGGTTACAGATGACATTTTAGCAGGCAGATGAATCCCCAAATATGGGATCTGTGAATAACAAGTACTGACTACAGGTGTTCCAAGATCTCACCTGTCTAAATGAGCCCTTAAGTCAGTCCTCACCTAAAACTGCCGGCTTGGCTGCAATTCTTTCTTTCCTTCTTTCCTCCTTTTCTCTCTCCCTCCCTCCCCTCCCTGCCTCCCTCCTTCCCTTCCTTTTTGTTTTATTCTACCAAAATAGTCTAGTTGCTTTTCTAATCATCCCCTCCACACCCAATGGTCCCTGGTTGTCTATTCATGGGGACAGGAGCTGATGAGGCTGTCTGAACATGTGGGGCTGCTGAAGGCAGCTTCTCTGTGAGCTCGAGGACTTGATTGGGAAATGTTCACACCTGTGCATAGCTAGCCAGCCTCCTTGGAGAAAGTTTTCAATCTCTTGCTGGAGGCTGGAGCCTGGGCTGTGTCTTAGAACGCTGGCAGGAAGGAATTCCAGCCTTCTTAGCCTCCCATACACACCTGCCAGAAGCCCTCTGTGTCACCCTCTCCAGGCCAGACCTCTAGGCTTCTGCCAGGTGTGGTGGTGGGTGTGTCGCTCAGCAGCCTGGGGTTGGGGAGCAGACTCTGACTTTGTAACTATATTTGGAACAGTGACCAGTTGGGCCTACTCCTTGTTTTGGCCAACCCCATTCACTTCCTGTTCGAGATGTAAGGCCAGTTGCATCTTAGCTTTTCTGTCCCTTGGATTAGGACTGGCTTCCTCACCTGTAGACTCAGTCTGTTTGCTCTTAGGCTTCCTAAACTTGCTTGCTGCAGTCTTCCCTCCCATCTTCTCCTTCTTCTGAGCTTTTGGCTTTCAAAGACGTCCCTTTCCTGTCCTTAGCAGGGTTTAGGGAGGGGAAAGGTAGAGGCAAGTGTTAAGTCTGTCACCTCAATTGGAAGCTCTTGTTTTTTTCAGTAGCTGTCTGGCCTGACATCCTTGAGCATCTTTAGGACAAGAAGCTGCTCTAATTCATTCCCAAGTCCCCTGATCCTCACAGTCCTGGCCCCAGTGAACACTCCTTTGTTGTTTTAGAACAGAGAGCAGAGTTGACCTTGTCTCAAGGGCAGCAGAGCCAAATTCAGAACCCAGTTCTGTGGGTTCTGTCCTATTGGAATAGGACAAGTTCTTTCATTTATCTGCATCTCTGTTTCTTCATCTGTAAAATGGTTGTGCCAAGATCACCTGACAAAGCTGATATAAAACAGAAACAAGAAGAGGTGGCGGGAAGCACTGAGCAAGTTTTAACCACTTTGGAGATGCAGATAGCTAACACTAAGACCAACATTATGACAGCAGCATTGGAAACAAGAAGTGTAGAGAGAATGTTTCCTGCTCTGTCATCACCACCACCACCACCACCACCACCACCATCACCATCACTGCCATCACCGCCATCATCACCATCACTGCCATCACCGCCATCATCACCATCACTGCCATCACCACCACCATTACCACCATCACCATCATCCACCAACACCATCACTATCACTGCCATCACCACCATCACCACCATCACCATCACTGCCCTCACCACCACCATCACCACCATCACTACCATCCACCATCACCACCATCACCACCACCATCACCATCACCATCATCACTGCCATCACCACCATCACCACCATCACCATCACTGCCCTCACCACCACCATCACCACCATCACTACCATCCACCATCACCACCATCACCACCACCATCACCATCACCATCATCACCATCACCACCACCACCATCATCATCACCACCACCGTCATCACCACCATCATCATTACTACCACTACCATCACCACCACCATCACCATCTCTGCCATCACCACCATCATCACTGCCATCACCACCACCATCACCATCATCCACCACCACCATCACCATCACTGCCATCACCACACCATCACCATCACTGCCATCACCACCACCATCACCATCACTACCATCACCACCACCATCACCATCACTGCCATCACCATCACTGCCATCACTACCACCATCACCACCATCCACCATAACCACCATCACTACCATCACCATCACTGCCATCACCACCACCATCTCCACCACCATCACTGCCATCACCACCACCATCACCACCATCCACATAACCACCATCACCATCATTGCCGTCACCACCACCATCACCACCATCACCACAACTATCACCATCACTGCCATCACCACCACCATTACCACCATCACCATCATTGCCATCACCACCACCATCATCACCACCACCATTACTACCACTGCCATTACCACCATCATCACCATCACTGCCATCACTACCATCATCACCAACACCATCATGACCCCATCTACCATCATCACCACCACCACTGCCATAATCACCACAACATCACCATCATCATCACCATCACCACCATCACCATCACAACATTGTCACCACCATTGTCACTCTCATTATCTCATAAGCATCAGTACTATAAAATGTGGCATTTATCCTAAAGTAAACAGCAGGAACTTTCTAAGCTCCGTGATTATGTATAATTTCATATACAACTTTATTCCATTCTTGGGGCGACCTCATGAGGTGGGTTTGTTAGCTTTATCTCTATAATTCAGAGACTGGAGTCCAGGCCAAATGATCTGCCCAAAGCCAAACAGCTGAACAGAGGCAGTGAAAGTTTTGTCAGACCCACAAGCTCCCTTTTCCCCTCTGTGCTTTGCAGTGGCCAGGGGCCTCTGGGCCTGCAGAACCCAAGCGTTTGGCGATTCTTCCGGGGCTGTCACTGGGCTGCGTGAGGCCACATGCTCAGACCCTGAGAGGCCATCTCAACATTGTAACTCATCAGTGTTTCCTATCTGACCTTCCTTTTACTGATGTTACATCGTGACTGTTTTTAGGTGTTTCCGTAAGTGAAAACACACTTTCCCAAGGTTGGCGGCTCAGATGTAGACTTTTAGACACTGTTTGGTTTGGCACAGCTTCCACACGTCTCCCAGCCACTGTTGCTCTATATTTCTCTTTGCCAGAACCAAGATCAGAAATAACTCAGCTGTGAAAAAAACTTACAAGCTTGCAGCAGCCCTTGAAGAGGATGAATTGCTGGTGGGTTATTTTTCCCTCTGAGTCAGAAGTGTGAAGGTAGGTGGGAGAGGGAGCAAGGTTTTGAAAGACCCAGGGATATTTAGGGACTAAGATTCGTTCCATATTAAGAAAGACGAGGGTTGAGGTGTCTGCATCCTGTCAGACAGTCCATTTCTTTCTCTGCCAGGCTCTTGATACCTGTTGGTTGGGCCTTTCTGGTTAGGGCTGCTAAGAGCCACTGGTGTCCAATTTGGTTGATGTGATTCCAACTGGCAAGAAGTATTTTCATTTTGTGGCATTAAAACCTTTTTTACAAGTCAGTTTTGAAGCTTCCTGTGACCATATCCTGGTTGACTGTAATTGTCAGTACAAAGGGGATGCCACAAGCAGTAGCAGGTGACATGTAAATGTCCTGGGCAAACCTGTCTTTGCCTCCAGCAGCTGGGAGACACCATAAGCCAGACCTAGGACACTGGTTGTACTTGCAGTTCTTAGCTGGTGCAGATGAATGAGGCTGGGGTTATAATGTGGACCCATTCATCCCCAGTCATCCATGCTTCCCCACACCTCTCTCACGTGTCTGCATTGCTTCATGGCTACACCAGGGAGTGTGCGCCATGAATTTCAACTTCCTCCTGGCCCCTGGGAATCTCCTGTTGAGGGAAATACAGCCACAACAGCAAAACAGCATACAGATAGCTATGGTATGTCGTGTGTGTTAAAACAGAAGTTTAGGCTAAAGGCCAATGCAAGTTCTGGAAAGTTCTCTAGGAGTCTGGCTGTCTCTGGGATTCTGCCAGATTAGATACCTTTAATAACTCCCCTGAATATAACTCAAATTCTGGAGAAAGCGTTGTTTTAAAAGTTTTTTGCTCACATATTCTTGGGTTGGCTTGAGAGTAAGAACAAGATGGCTCTCCAAAATGAAATGAAGTCAAGAAAGTTTGGAGGCCATGAGCTTCTGCTTTCAAAGCTGAGTGAGATACAAGGGGCAGGAGGTTAAACCTGGAAGTTTTGGGATGGGGGAGGAAAAGTCACAGGAGACCCCAGCCAAGCTAGAGTCCAAAATGCCAATGGCTGCCAGGCAATGGTGGCTCACGCCTGTAATCCTAGCTACTCAGGAGGGAGAGATCAGGAGGATTGAGGTTCAAGCCTGTACAGGCAAATAGTTTGCGAGACCCCATCTTGAAAAAACCTATCACAAAAAAAGGGCTGGTGGAGCAGCTCAAGATTCAAACTCTAGTACTGCCAAACAAAATGAAACAAAAACCCCAAAGTTCCAATGGCCTTCAAAGGCCAATGTCTGGAGGGTTGAAAAGAATGAAGTAACTCTCTGAGCATCAGCTGTAGCTCAGTATTAGAGCACATGCCTATCATGTGTGAGGTCCTGGATTCCAATCTCCATCATGGGGGATGGGGGGGGGAATAGGAAGGAAGGGAGGGAGGGAAGGAGGGCGAGAGGGAGGAAAAGTAAACCCCACCTGCTGAAGGGAAAAGAATGGAATCGGCTTGCTCTGACCTTGATGTTGGGTCAAAAAGAAAAAAGCACCTCCTCTGAGAATCTCTTCTCACACGATGATTCTCAGTTTGAATTCATGCTCCTGTATGGTTAAAAACAAACACAAACAAATCACAAAACCCTGAAACTGAGAATTTAAAGTGGTCCAGACTGGCAAGTACCCTGAGTCCACTGGCAAAGCAAACCCTGAAACCTCCTCCAAAGATTTCAGCTACAATGCCACCTTATGAATGTCCTTAAGTCAAATTCCAAAGTGAGTAGCTCACAGTGGAGAAATGATAAACTTCACAAGGAGAGAGAGAGAGAGAGAGAAGGGAAGAGAAGAGAAGGGAGGGTAGAGAGGGAAGGGAGAACCTGTGGACACAAGAGATGGTAGAAATAGGTCTTTAAAGCTTTCAGATTTGAAATTATTATATATGCAGACACAAATTTAAAATAACTATATTTGTATGTTTGTGTTTTTAAAGAAATAAAAGTGAAGTTTGGAAAAATTGGCAGGGAATGAGAGACCATAAAGAACAGCCAGATTTGAAAAAGAACCAGATGAAACTTACAGAAAGGAAAAACATAGAACTAGAAATTTGAAAGTCAATGGATGGAACCAACAGAAGATCAGACACAGCCAAAGCAGCTTGGTAAACTAGCAGAGTGGACAGAATTATCCAGAAGAGCTGGGGAGAAGCCTTTCATGCCTTTCCTATGTCTGCTCAGAGTCTAGCAGGACACGGTCAGATCCAGGATGCCCGATGAACCCCAAGCAAGGTAAGAAAACAGAAATTCCTATCTGGATGCGTCAGTAAAATTGTGAAGCATCAAAGAAAAAAAACGTTAAAAGCATCAGAGAAAGGTTATTCCTGTAAGCTCAATGATTAGATTTAAAGATGAGAAAAAGGTTGTCCCCAAAGGATCAATAATTAGATTTACAGCCAACTTCTCACAATCATCAATGGAAACCAGAGTGCAGTGGAATCATATCTCTAACGTGCCACAGTAGAACCCCAAACTTCCTTCCAGAATGAGATAAAGACATATCCAGGCAAATAAGAGCTGTGAGGTTTTTATCATAAAATGTCCTCACTAAAGAAAACTCTCAGTGTAAGGTACTTATTCCAGAGAATAAGCCAGCCACATAAGAAGGAAAATGGCACACATGTAGAACAATGACTCCACAATAATAATGCCTAATTTATGGCAGGGCAAAGCAGGTCAATATTAAAATACTGAGCAGCACCATATAATTTGGGATAGGATGTTCAAAATGAAAGCTTTCAAATTCTTTCAATTATTTGGTAGAAGGGCAAATATATTGACTAATTTTAGACTTGTAAAAATACCTAGGACAAACACTAGTGCGATGACCTCAGGGCTATGTGGACTGGGTGCAGGGATTGAAATCAATGTCTTAATGTCTCTGTAGCTGGGAAACTTGGGTATAATTTGCTGTCATTAGTTTCTGAAATGTTACTTGGGATCCAAAAACTCAAGACTGACTTCTGAGTTGTACCCTTGAATTTTATCTCAAATCGTCATTTAAAAAGAAATGGCCTTTATTTAGATGTAACATTCCTGCCACCACCATCACACAGACCTGCTGCTCCAATGCCAAGTCACACATGGGACTGTTGCTGGCATGTCTTTGTTGGCAGTCTAAAATGCAGCCATGAAGATAGACTCTGGGCTGGCAGAGAGGCTCAAGTGGTGAGGCACCTGCCTAAGAAGTGTGAGGCCCTGAGTTCAAACCCCAGTGCCGGAAGAAGAAGAAGAAGAGGAAGAGGAAGAAGAAGAAAGCGGAGGGGGAGGAGGAGGAGGAGGAAGAGGAGGAGCAGGAGGACTCTGAATGAGAAGTTCCTGTTGGTGGGTAGGAGTACTTTCTGTCTTAAGTCCCAGGTATTCCGTACAAAGCTTTCACGTGACTGGATCTGGGTGGGATGAAGAACACTTGTCTGCTTAGTGCCAGACAAGGGCACTAAGACTAACACTGTGAGATGCTCCCTAGTGCTGTAACGTACAGCTGAAATTAAACGCCAGCTTTTCAGAGATGAATGCATGGACAGCCTGGCCACAGTCAAAGCTTTCTGACATATTAAGGGTTATAAATGGAGCTATTCGGTTAATAGGCAAAGTGTAACCAAAGCCTGTCTAGATGGGTGGCATGTCACTTCAGCAGGTCTCTGTTCAGTAGTAAATACCTCACAGTTTATGGTCAGGGTCTTGCTCCAACAAAAGAACATAAAGATTAAAAAAATAAGAGACTGTTTCAAAAACAAAACAAAAAAAACTAGATCATGCTCTGTTTATAAGAGACATACCTCAAATTAAGGACCCAGAACTGTTGAAGATTCGAGTGTAGGAAAATCATAGTAGACGTGGCTGAGGGTTTGGATATGGTAAAGATAGACTTGAAGGGACAAATGCGTTATTGGGATAAGATGGTCCCTCGGTAGCTATGGGAGCTATGAATTCTCATTTGCATATAGCCATCCCTTGGTATCCACAGGGGATCAGTGCCAGGAGCCTGCAGCTACACAAATCTGTAGATGTTCAAGTCTCTTGTATAAAATGGTTCTGTGTTTGTGTGCAACCTGGACACATGCTCTCATAAACTTTAAATAATCACTAGATGTCTTATAATACCCAGTAAGAGATAGATGCTATATGAATAGTGTCATACTGCATTATTTAGGGAATGAGGACAAGGAAAAGCATCTGTACATATTCAGTATTGACGAAGAAATTTTTTGAATATGTCCCATCTGTGGTTGGTTGCATCTGTGTATGCAGAAGGCCTCAATGGAGGGTCAACAATTCTATTATAGATGCAAAAATATAAAGGAAAAATGGGAAGAGCAAGAATAGACATCAGGGCTGGTGGAGTGGCTAAAGTAGAGTGAGTCCCCAAATTCAAACTCCAGTACTGCCAAAAAAAAAAAAAAAAAGCTACCCATCTTCATGACGGAGTATTTTTAGGCCAAGTCAATGACGATATGGAAGGCTTGAGGCACACAATTACATCTTTTAACAAAATCTACATGTAGCATCTGGAACCTTCCAAATTGGGGAAAGCACATTCTTTCCAAGTATGCATGGGACATCTAGAAAACAATGCTAAACTATGAAGTTAACCTCCACATTTCAGAGCTTAGGGTTTTGGGCTGGATCTCCTGGGAGCCTGACTTTGGATGGGGGAGGGCAGGAATTTTATTGGGGAACACTTCCGAGGTTGGTACCTGTGGAATTATGAGAAGAGACAACCATGTGCAGAAGAGAAGCAATGCAGACCAAATGGAGCATTGGCCAGTCCCATGGAAAACTCTGGAGCTGGACAGTTGAGTTGGGGTAACGGGTCCGGCAGGCCCTTGTACTCCCACAATGCCAGCCATTGGACACAGGCTGCCCACTGAAGAAGGCACAGCTTGCTGGGCAAGGCAATTTCTTCAGGTGAGGGAGCCTCCAAAAAGAGGGTCTTCTCCCCACAGCTGGGGAAGTAAGTCCTTCATTTGGGAAGAGGAGATGAGGTAGTCCTTTGGCACCCACAATGATTATATTTGGGCTGTATTCTCTGATGACAATCTAAACAAGTTAGACATTGAGAACCAAAAAGACAACCAAATGATGCTCATCCTCTCAGAAAAAAGATGGCACATCTAAACAGTCACAGGTCAAATTTTTAAAAAAGAAAAAACCCACAACAACCTCACCAATCTAAATTAGAATACTTGGAACTATTCACTAACAAAAATATTTTGTCATTACTTGCAGATGATATGATCCCGTACCTAAAAAAACCTTAATGGCCCCACCAGAAGACTCTAAGATGTGATAAACCACAAAATCATCTTACCAAAAATTAGTATCAATTTCTATACACCAATAACAAACAACTTGAGATAGAAATCAGGAAAACAATTCCATTCATAATAGCCTAAAAAAATAAATAAACCCTAGAGCTTAATCTAACCAAAGTGGGGAAAGACCTCTACAATTGAAGAAGGCACCAGAAGGTGGAAAGAGTTCATAGATCAGCAGAATTAATGTTGTGAAAATGGCTATACCATTGAAAACAATATACAGATTCAATGCAATCCACATCAAAATCCCAATGACATTCTTCACAGAAATAGAAAAAATGATCCTAAAATTCATAGAGAAGCACAAAGATCCTGAAAACTAAAGCAATCCTGAGCAAAAGAGCCTACTGGAGGGCTGGGCATGTGGCTCAAGTTGTAGAGTACTTGCCTAGTAAGTGCAAGGCCCTGAGTTCAAACCCTAGTAGCACCAACCAACCAAACAACTAACCAACCAACCAACTAACCAACCAACCAAACAAACAAACAACTAACCAACCAACCAACCAAATAAGCAAAAATCAATGCTAGAGGTATCACAATACCTGACTTTTAAACTATACCACAGAGCCATAGTAACAAAACCAGTATGGCACCAGCACAAAAACAGATATGTGCACCAATAGAATGGAACAGGGGACCCAGAAATAAACCCATGCAGCTGCAGCCACCTGATTCTCAACAAAGTGCCAAAATCGTATGTTGGAGAAAAGACAGTCTCTTCAACAACTGATGCTAGGAAAACTGGATATCCACATGTGGAAGACTGAAACTAGACCCCTAATTCTCTTCCCATACAAAACTCAATCCCAAATGGATCAGAGCCTTTAATGTAAGATCCAAAATCTTGAAACTACTAGAGGGAAACAGGAGAATCACTTCAAGATCTCGGTGTAGACAATGGCTTTCTGAATAGGACTCTAGAAGATTGGGAAATAACAGCAAGAGCTCATGAATGAGATTGCCTCACATTACAAAGCTTCTGCACAGGAAAGGAAACAAGTACCAGAGTGATAAGACAGCACACAGATAGAGAACAGGTCTTTGCTGGCTAGTCCTCAAATAGTTTAAAAGTCAGAATTCAGGATTAAGATCCAGAATAATAAAGAACTCAAAAAATTAAACAACAAAAGAATAAATAATCTAATCAATAAATGGGCAAATGAGCTGAACACAGAGTCTCAAAAGAAGTTCAAATAGCCAGTGAATAGATGAAGCCATCAGGAAAATGCAAGTCACCACCACCTCAACACTCTGTCTTGCTGCAGTGAATGGCTACCAACAAAAAAGCAACAAATGCTGGTGAGGGACCCGTATCCAGTGTTGGTGGGCATGAAAATTAGAGCAGTCACTATGGAAATCAGTGTGGAGCCTCCTCAAAAAAACCCCCAAAAACCTAGAAATGCCATGCCACTCCTGGACATATAGCCAAAGGAATGTAAGTAAACATAGAGATGCCTGCACAGCCATGTTTACTGCAGCACTATTCACAGTAGCTAACACATGGAATCAGCCTAGGTGCCCAACAACCAATGAAGGGATTAAGAAAATGTGGTATATATACACAGTGGAGTATTATTCAGCCATAAGTAAAGATGAAATCATGACATTTGCAGGAGAATGCATGAAACTGGAGATCATCACATTAAGTGAAATAAGCCACACTCAGGAAGACAATGTCACATGTTTTCTTCCCTCCACCTGTGCCTCCCATGTAGCTAGTGTTATAGGTGTGTACTATCACAGTCCGTTTGATGAGATGGGGTGCCGCTACCCTTTTGCCTGGGTTGGTCTTGAATGGCAATCCTTCCAATCTCCACCTCTCAAATAGCAGGGATTACAGGAAAGTCACCATGCCTAGTCCTACTTTGTACAATTAATATGTGCTAATAAGAATATTTTGCATTAAGACTTGTGAGATCCCAGCACAAGGACCTGAGTTCAAACCCCAGTCCTACCAAAAAGAAGAAAAGACTTGTGAATGCAGTCAAGGTTGTAGTTAGAGAATTTATAATCTTAAATTATTGTATTAGAAAGTAAAAAAAATGTCCTTCATGAGGTAAGCACCCAACTTTAAAAAGTTAGAATAAACCTAAAGATAGAAAAATGCATCAAACATTAAGGCAAGAATAGAAGTTAATGAAATAGAGAGCAGACAAAAGTAGGGAAGATGATCAAAGATGAGAGATTATTTTCTGAGAAGACAAATTCCTAGCAGGACTAAAAGGGGCATGGATAAGCCATATTAGGATGCAAGAAGGGACAGATTAAATGAATAGAACATGAGAACACTATAAATGGCTTTTCATCAATACATTAGAAGTCTTAAACAAAATTGACAATTTTCTAAAAAAATACAATTTATCAAATTGACTCAAGAAGAAATAGAAACCATGGATAGTCCTATAATTGTTAAATAAGTTAGTAGTTTAAAATCTTGCTAGGAATAAAAACGTCTGTTCTCAATAGCACTTACAGGTATGTCAATTCTATTAAACTTTCAAAGAACAGGTAAGTTCAAGCTCATACATTTCTACTCCAGTTGTCTTTCTTTTCTTTTCTTTTTGATGGCACTGGGATTTGAACTCAGGACCTCTCAGTTGCTAAGCAGGTGCTCTACCACTTGAGCCATGCCTCTAACCAGCATTTCTGCTCCACAGACATAAGCTTGAGAGTCAGACGAAGGCCATGCAGTGAAGAACTCCCAAGTCGGCTTTACTTGTGAACATGGACTCCAAAAATTCATCTGCGTTATTAGCACGATGAATTCAACAGTGCTAGTTGAAAAACATGGTGTACTGTGATTAAGTTATATTCATTTGATGAGTGCAAGGTTGGCTTATTACTAGGATATTAATGTAATTCATCACATTAGCAGTTTAAAGGAAAACAATCATTTCAATAAATGAAAAACTATTCAACAAAATTTGATGTTCATTCCTTATAAAAATTCTTCACAAATCAAGAATTAAAAGGAGCAACCTTAGGGCTGGGCTCAATGGCTCATGCCTGTAATCCTAACTATTGGGAGATGGAGATCAGGAGGATCATGGTTACAGAACAAAGAGTTTGTGAGACCCTCAACCAATGACTGGGCATGGTGGTGCATTCCTGTCATTCCCACCTTAGTGGGAAAGCACAAATAGGAATTTTACTGTCCTGACCAGCCTGGGGTAAAGCAAGATCCTATCTCAGAGGTAACCAATGCGAAAAGGGCTGACAGAGAGTCCAGAATGGAAAAGTGTCTGGCTAGCAAGTGTGAGGTTCTAAATTCAATCGCACTACCAAACACACACACACACACACACACACACACACACACACACACACACACACACCATCCTTAACTTCATAAAGGGAAATAAAAAATGTGTGTGTGAACACGCATGTGCACATACAGATTACATCATACACAATAACGAATGTGGGAAGTGTCGTGTTTGAGATCTGAAGCCAGTTAATGATACTAGCTTTCACCAAGTCCTTTCTGCCTTGTGGTATAGGTTCTAGCCAGCATGATAACGCAAGAAAAATAAATTAAAGTCCTAAAGATCAAAAGGAAGAAGTAAAACTAATGCTAACAGCAAATGATACAATCACTTAAACAGAAAATCCCAAAGAATTTACCAATAAATTACGAGAATTAAGAGCCTGGTACTTTTGTTCAATACATGGAACACACAAAAAAGTGATAGCATTTTTTGTACCCTTTCTTCCTTGACAAGTGCCAGCTTTGTCCGCTCTGAAGCTCATGCTGGCTTTCGACTGCCACCGTGGCAGTGGCAGGGCTTTAAGAGGTTAGGTGGTCAGGTTGGGTTGGGCCTTTCTCTTGGAACAGGTTAGTGCTTGCTCTCCCGGGTCCAGCTTCGTTCTGAGATCGGGTTGCTAATTATGAGAGCGAGGCTGACCCTCAGGCTTCGCTGCTTCTGAACACAGCTGCTGCCTTTCTACGTCCGTCCGCCATCTGAAGCGGCATGGGGACCTCACCGATGTGGCTGTCTGATCCTGAGCCAAAATAAACTTCTTTCCCTCATTAATAACCTGTCTCGTATTCTGTTATGACAACAGACAACAAGAGTTCAATCAAGTAAATAACATCCACTCTTGCGAGGAGCTAACTTGAATTGCAAGAACAGGCAGCCCCTGTGTTGGTGGGGTTGTAGGGGAGACCATGTCCACGGGAGACTTCTCCCTGTCCACACAGCTGGCCCTAGCTCGTACTGACCACTGGCTGAAGTCTGGGGGACAGCTCAAAGCTTGCACTGTGGGCAGAAGACAGTGGAGAGCCCAGGCTATGGGAATCCAGTGGGAAGGCTGTTGGAGGGGGTGCAGGACATGGCAATGACCGTGAACCTGACAGAGGGCAGTACTCACACCTTCACACTTTTGGTAACTGGAGAAGAAACACAAGCTAGCTAAAATGGCTTGAGTCTTCCTCTTCCACCCTGACCCCACTGTGACTCTCTCCTGTGACTGCTGTAATCAGAGGTGGCAGACTCTAGAGCTCAAATGGACACAACAGGGTTGTGACACCTGGGGCAACAGCCATGTGGTTCAGTTGCTTTGTCATCCTAAACGGTGGGTCTGGGAGGACTCATGGGGCTGGGTGATGGGCAGGAGGGATTAAGGGGACTCAGATAAGCTGAAGATGATGCCAGGGTTCTGGCTTGAGGACTTGGTGCACCATGGTAGGACTTGCTGAGTGGGGCACGGAGGGCTAGAAGGGCAATGGTTTGACTTTGGAGACTGAATTTGCACTGGCTGATGGACACGCCGGAGGCCATCGATGGTGGATTAGGGGTCCGGCAAGCAGTCCAGCTCTCTCCTGAAGACAGCGGGACACAGATGCAGCCTTCAGGTCTAGACTCTGTGCCTGCCTCCCACTAATGGCTCCATCCTTTCCACCATCATGGAGGTAGAGATGCCCCTATGTGAAAGGAGGTCTTGGACAGTCAGTGGCTTAGGGGCTCCTTTCATGCTTGTCTGCAACCCAGCCTGGCAGAAGGGCCTTGATGTAACTCAGAGCATGGGCTGAACCTCAGGGATGTGTGCACCAGGTAGTGTGTCTTTTGACACACTGAGGCCTTGTTGAAGATCCCCCTTCTGGTGGCTTCCTTGATAGGCTCAGCGCTCACCTTGGGCAACCCAGGAACCCAAGTCCTCCCTGCTGGCTGTCCCAGAGTCTGTGTTGCCCGGTACCTGGTGCTTGGTTCTAGGTCAGCACATGAGGATGTGGGGAACGTCTCAAGTGTCACCTCATGATGGGGTGTAGGAGTGGACTGGTGTGTTTGTGCATTATGTATGCATGTTTGTGCTGGGCCTGAGAAAGGATTACACACACACTCAAACTTCATCACCACCCTGGGTTATGCCCATTTCACAGAACAGGAAAAGTGAACAGAAAAAAGCAGTCTGCTGTCATGGTGCCCAAGACGGAGGCTGAGCTTTTTCTCCCACAGTGGCAGCTCTGGCCCTGAGGCAGGCCCCATTGACTGGGGCCTCTCAGTGGCCAGAGCCTGGTACGCTGGGCTGCTGGTTTTCTTTCCTGACTGGCTCTGGAAGTCCAGGTTCCTTTGGGCTTGGATTGGGGAATTAGGGTTACCCAAATCCATGGGCTCTGCTTCTGGACATTGGCAGAGACTGAAGGAGGAGGCTACACTGGCCACCTGTCTGGAGGTTGTAGGCAGTCAACCTACAAGCATTTTTGAAAAACCCTGTGTAGACTGAACAAAACTTAAAACCGCTGGCTGGTAATTTCTGACCTGAAGCAGCACCTACACTTTGCAGGAAAACTGAGGCCCAGAGAGCGGCAGGTACTAGCCCAGGTCACACAACAAGACAGATACAGTGCTGGGGCTAGAACCTGGTCTTCCATCTGCCCCCCAACCCACCTCAGCCTTTTCCCTTTGATATTGGCACCAAGGTAGCGTAGGTGACGGGACCTAGCCTGGGTCTGTCCAGGACCGGAGAGACCCTTAGGCTTGGCCCCTCTCTCTTTGCCTCTGCCTCTGTGCGAGCTGCTTTTCCCGGGCAGAGGCACAGCAGGGAGGAGGCCATGCCTCCATCAGCCTATAGCCGTGACACTGTTGCCCTCCTGCGGCCCGTGTGGGAGATGCAGGATGTGATGCGGTTGGACGCTCTAATTTTCCACTTGGACAGTCCATGCTGTTCTGCTGATGAGCAATGGCTCAGTTTCCTCACAGGCCAGGGTTTGATTCCTGCCCTACCCCAGGGATGTATGACACTGTTCTCTGGGCCTCAGTTTCCCTAACTGGAGAGCAGGGAGGAAAGGAGGGGCTTTGTGAGTGTCATGTATCATTCAAGGCTAAGGTAGTGTAGTCATCGTTTGCTGGTCCCTTCTTCATCCTACATTGGGGACGCTCACCCAGCTGGCCTGGGCGGCTCTACACCCTCAAGGCTGACTGTGACCACTGACCATGCGCCAGGTGCTCTGCTCTCTGCTGTACAGGATCATCTTGTCCATCCTTTCACCAGCCAGGAGGCAGGTGCCACATCACCCTTATGTGACAAATGAGAAGAGTTAGGGAACCTGCCTGAGGGTGCGTGGCTGCAAGAACAGCTGTGTAGGGATGGGACCTGGATGTGAATTTGCCCCATCTCCCTCCATGTTTGTAGGGCAATGCACGATTGACCCCACGGGGCTTCTGACTCCAGCTCAAGGAGGTCTGCCAGACACAGGTAGGGGCCAAAACACAGAGAGAGACAGACATCCAGGGGTGGCCCTGGATTGCATCAGTGTCCCACAGGGAGGCAGACCGTCCTGCTGTTGCAGCCTTGAGTTCTGTTTGCTTTGGTCTCTGACTGATGGGGCACCTTGGGAACAGTGAGAACACCAGTGCCAATGAGGGGTCTGTGTGTCTCCATCCTTGTAGATGAAGGGAGTTGGGTGGGAAGATACAACACCTCAGATAAACCTTTAGGCTGTCCAGTCTGATTTTTCACTTAGCAGGAGGGGAAGCTGAGGCTGGGAGGAGATGGCAATTCCTAGGTGGTTTGGGAATGGTCACATCTTTCTGCAGCGCCCTCTTTCTTCATGAAGGCTGGTGGGCCCCTTTGATGAAAGGGGGTGAGGACAGGGGCCAGGAAGGTGATTCCTGGAGGACAGTGTTTGAGAACTCAGTATTCTGTCCCATTGTCCCTTTAGATGGGAGAATGCAGCTCTGGCAGTGGGCCTGGTCTAACCCTAGCAGTTAGAAACTGGCTGAAACCAGCCTTTGAAGAAACAGCTGCTCCCTGGAGCCTCCTTAGAGTTACAGGGGTAGATTCTGTAGCCTGGTAGTGGGTCTGCTGGGGACCCTGCATCCTTGCAGTCTCCTGGAGCCTGGTAGACTTGGATCTCTACCCAATCCCCACCTCCTCTTGCAGTGTGACAATAGGGAAGTCACTCATCTCTGAACCTCTTCTGTAGGGTAGCAATCAATGCCACCTGGCAGAACAGGAGGAAATCAGCGGACACAGTGTTGCACGCTCCTTTGCATTAAGCCTGATTGTGGTTGTAATGAAATGTTTCGTTGTGTATCAGATTGTTTAATCTGCCTCCAGCCCTCAGAGCCTGCAGGAACCACGAATGTCTTACTGGTCACTGTATCACCTGTGCCCAGCACAGGGCTAGCTCTCAGTTCACATTTGGGGAATAAGTGAAGATTTATAGTCTGACACATCTCTGACATATAAAAATGTCACATCAGTGGAAAACACCTGAAGCAGCTGCTGGTGGGGAGGATGCTCCACCACTGCCGGGAGCCCAGGAGGCACTGCGATGGCGAGGGGACCCAGAGGCGGCTAGGCTGGGTGAACCCCAGAATCCACGAAGAGCAGGCATCGCGCGCACTTCTCTCCTGCGCCCAGCAGGTGGCGCCCGTCCCCGCCTGCCGGACAGCGGGTGCCCTGCTGTCTACGGAGGATGGGGCGGTTGTCTGGGGGCGCCCCCACCTAGAGTATGAGTTTTTGGGTTTTGGGGACAGCCTGGTCATAGCTCTGTGCGGGGCGGGGGCGGGGAGGTGGAGTTGAAGGACCAACGCCCCATGGGGAGAGCAGCCCGAGGTCAGCCTGGGCAGGTGCTCAAATGCTGTGGCAGAGTGATGGAAGGAAGGTGGGGAAGGAAGAGTCTCGCAGGGCGGGAAGAAGAGCCTGGGCCAAGTGCAAATGTATAAAATCATGCTTTTGAGTGGGTAATGGGTACACATGGTAGAAAAGGAGGGGAAAGGAAGGAGGGAAAGAAGGAAAAGGGAGACAGGAAGGGAGGGAAGCAATTCAAACAGTGCAAGATGATATAAAGTACAAGGTAGGTCCCTGTCCTTCCAGCTCCCAACCCCAAAGGCCTGGTAGTCTTGGCTTCTGGAATGTTCTTCCAGAGGCACCTACCCAGGTGTGAGTGACCCTGGATGACTGCAAAGGAGGGGAGAGGGTGGGAATCAGACCCCAAGTGGGAGTTTCAGGGTCCAAGTCCAGTGCTGGCCGTCCTCACAGGGGACAGTGTTTTGTAGCTCGCAGAACCCCCTTTTTAATTTTACACTCGATTTGGGGTTTGGTCCCCCCAGTGGCTCAGGTTAGAGAGTATTACGGTTTTCCCACACACAGATGGGGACCAGGGACAGAGAGACTGAAGGACAGCTGCATGCCACACAGCTGGTGATGGCGAGGGACTGCAGATCAGGGCATCCTGACTACATTCTCTCCTAGGGAGTTTCCAGATGGTTAAACCGGAAAGGCCAGCGACTTGGGGGCCCAGCCTGAGTACCTGGGTGAGAAGTGAGCACCAATCAGCTAACTCTGCCTAGGCCCTTCCAGTCCAGGGGTTCCTAATCACTTGGAGACCAGCTCTGAAATATTCTGCTCTCCCTCCTCCTCCCTCCCCCTCCTCTCTCCTCTCCTTGTCAGGAGTCTGTAAGAAGAGTGGAGAGTCTGCTATAATTGCCCCCCATGGAACTCACCTGCCGTGAAAGGGTGTTAAATAACACGTAATTTACATGTCTTCCCTGTAGGAAATTATAGAATCACAGCCTTCAAATTAGCAATAGATTTTTCTAATTGAATCTGCTTCTCGTTCCGCAGGTGAAATGAGGAATGATCAGGTAGTCAGCTTCCCCTGCAAATGGACCACCAGACAATTGAAAGAATTAAATGCTTATTAAAGGTGCAGATAAAATTGATATTATGTTTCTGAGAAATATGTCTCCAGCAAGATATCATCGCATTGTGTACCTGTGTCTATGTGATCGCTCGGGAGACGGGACAAGGGTGTGTGTGCCCGAAGAGAAAAACAGTGGGGGTGAGTTGGGTCAGAGAGGCGTGAGATGGGGTGCCCTGGGCCACCTCCCCTTCTCTGGCTAGTTCTTACCTCAGAGCCAGGCTCTGGGGTTTCCCAGTGGTTTTAACACTTATGGGCCTCCATTTTCTCAGTTGTAAATAGCAACCATAGTGTGGGTAAGGAGAGGAATAAATAAGAGCGCTCATGAAGTACTTATAATGGTTCCTGACACATAGTATGTGCTCAATATTTGACTGCACCTTTATAGTGCATCTATTAAGTGTTACTGTGGTTATCTGTTTGCCTGGTGGATTAGTTGTCTATTTTTGCGTAATAAACACCACAGTGCAGAAAGGCTTAAGACACTTATTCTGTCATGGCTTCTGTGGGTCTGGAGTCAGAGTTTGACTAAGCTGGGGCCTCTGTGTAAGGTTCTTTGCCAAGGTCAACATAAGGGTGTTGAATAGTCTGTGGTCTCTCCTGAATGCTCAGCCCAGGAAGGCCCAATTCCACACTGGTGTGGGTATTGGCAGGAGTCAGCTCCTTCCTGGCTTCTGGCCATGTGGACCTCTCCAGTATGACAACCCACAGTGACAGTGGCTTGTCCAAGCCATCTAGGAGCCTGCCGGCCGGACAGATCCATGACCTTCTGCAACCTGCATAGGACAGCCCCTCGCCTTTGCCATACCCACTGGGTAGAATCAAGTCACACTCCCGGCACAGTCAAGAGGGATGCGAACACCTGGAGGCTTGAAGCTGCTGCCTGAAGCCATGGCCAGGGCTAGAGGCAGAGGTAGAGGTGGAGTCACATAGCTGGCTAGGGTACCTTGCCTGGCAGGACAACCCACACCTTCCTTCCTAAGTGGCCTGGGCCCTCAGGAGACATGCCTGAACTGGGCTCTTGTGGTTTCCATGGACCTTTTTCCTATTCTGATTAAGCTGTTAAGGACCTGGGACACTTGGAATTCAGCACCGTGCCCCAGGGTATTTGGACCGTCCCATCACCCACACTTGGATGCCAATAGCCAACACAGATGGGGGCAAGACAGACTCACTGGGTGGACCATCCACTTCAGATCAAACCTGTACTAGGAAAACTTTCCAGCCAGGGACTGATGGACAAACCAATCTTCCTAACCACACTGAAGCCTTCCAACATCTGTCTCAGAAACATTGACTTGGGCAGAAACTGTCACAGAGGAAACCCACCAGGGCAGAAGCTACGACAGGCAAAATGGGGCCTGGCCACACACTGTTTGGAAGGCGAAATTATCAGTGAAAATGACGTGTGGGTGCTGGGGTTTGAACTCAGAGCCTTGCACTTGCCAGGCAGGTGCTCTACCCCTTGAGCTATACTTCCAGTCCATTTTACTCTGGTTATTTTAGAGATTGGCCCAGGCTGGCCTAGAACCTCTCAGCCTGCAGAGTAGCTAGGATTACAGGTCTGAGTCACCAGCACCCAGTTTTGTGGGAAAATCTTGATCCCAAGGCTCAGAAAGAAGGAAATGGAAATAAAAAATTTAATTTTTAATTATTCTTGCTAGGGTGCTGAGGATGGTACCCAGGGCCTCACACAATCTAGGCAGGTACTCTACAACAGAGCTACACCCTCATCTGGTAATAACAATACTCTCCGAAAATAATTGAACCACACTCAATCTGGAAAACACTTGCTCTTGAACACGATGGTGAGAAAACTCTGCTAGAAACACATGCTGTCCACAGACAGGAAGTTGGAAGGCCTAGCCAGGTACCCATTCTCCTTCTTACCTCCCTTTGGCCCATCAGGCCTTGCTCTGTCCCTTTCAGCTCACCAGGTTCTGCAGTTCTACAGGAACTGTTGGCTCCATGGACACTGTCCTGCCCCACAGATTGTGCCCTCCCCAAGGAGAAGGGTCTGACAGCAAAGAGCAAACCCAGGGCTCCCAGGCCTGGGACAAGAGCTCCCCTCCTCGGGTCCCTTCAGGCTGGAGGGATAACTAGACCCACTATAGAGATTCAGGCACAGAGTGCAGGTGCTCTGGCCTGGGCTCATGTATAGGAACACAGGGCCTCCAGGACCACTTAGCCTGGGACTTTGGAACCCAGAGCAAGTGGTGACACAGTGACATGCTGGTGCCACTCAGCCAGGGCTCCATAGAGGGGAGGATAAGTGCCAGCAGCTGGGAGAGGACAGGCAGAGGAATGAGAGAGAGAGAGAGAGGTTTGTAGCTTACTGTGTTTTGCACCTGACTTCTGTGATGCCCGTGGTGTAATAATTGCATATGTAGGGGCCATGATCATTGACACTTTACAGACAAGGATCCAGGCTCAAGGCAAGGAGTCCGCTGGTCAAAGGCTCTTTAACAGGCAGGTTCCAGGCTCAGGTCTGCCCATCTGTCTGCCATTCTCTAACATCCGCCTCCAGTTACGGCCCACTCTTGCAGTCTCCCTCAGGTCCTTTCTTAAGGATTAGCCTCCCTCCCCTAATTTTCCCTCTAATGAAAAGCGCCCTTGTCTCACCCCTGGAAACTCTCTCAGGAAGGGTCCCCCAGTCCTTTGTCCCAGGCCACAGCCTCCAGGCCTTTCCCAACCTGGGCCCAGCCCCTTTCCTCTCCCTCCCTCAGCTCGGGAGGCCCGGTGAGGTCATCCCTGTGTCAGCAGGAGCCACACAATAGTCTGGGCTGCCTTTCTGCTGAAGAGGGAGCTGGGGTGGGGGAGAAAGGCAGGAGGCTGCAATTACAGGCCGCATAATGGGGCTCAGAGAGCCCCTCAGTCGAGGAGCCGCGCCAAGGGGGGCTCTGCCAATTAGAGCTGCCTCTGGGGTGGGGGTTGGCAGAGGGGGAGGAGAGGCTGGCCAGGCAGGGACTGGAGGGTCAGTCCAGGTATGTTCTGATGTCCGTTCATGCTGTTAAGATTGCCAGAACACCTACTATGTGCTCAGCTCTGTGCAGTGACTGAGTGTATGAGGACTGCCTCTGATGTAGCAAATGCTCGAGGTAAGACAGGTCACACGGCAATAAATACACATGACCGACAAGTGTGTGTCACACTTTCGAATAAAGAGCAAATCTAGAGTGGCAGAGGTGCGTGTGTGGGCGAGGGCCAGGGTACAGGGCAGCAAAATTAACAAAGTGGCCAAGCTTCTCAGAGGAGGTGATATTTGAGCTGAGATACAGCCAGGCATGCCACCACCAGGGAGGGATGCGCCAGGTAGCAGATACAACAGTACGTGCAAATGTCCTCAGGCAGGGACGCACCTGGCATGTGTGAGAACTAGAAACATGGCTGGTGTGGTAGGAGGGCATTAGGTGGAGGATGAGACCAGCGGGTGAGGGAAAAGAGAGGCTGAGGTGTTGTGGAGCTGGCACCTGACATCTCTCAAGAACCATCTGTGCACAGGGTTCCCAGTGCTGCCTGTGGGCTGGTGGCTTGAGATGGACCCTGTGAAGGTATTGGTACAAGTCAGGACTTTGGGAAAAGAAAGAGGAAGAGAGAGGGAGAGGTGTGGAAATGAGCACCTTTTATCTACTGTTCATAAGTTCAAGGAATGTAGTGTTACTGAGATGGACATTAATTTAGCACCTACTGTGTGCAGACACCTCCTAGATCTCTTTATTCATCTTTTTCCTTTAAGTCTTTGCAAAGCTTAAACATGCCTGAGGTCAGCCAGCTCCTATGTCAGCACTCAAGCCCACGGACACCTGAGTCACTCCCATGGCCCTTCCTCGTAACCCCTGCAACACTGCTGGGTGATTGCAACACTCATATGTTTATCATATGTCCTTTATCGTGTGTTCAAGCTGCTCTTGGATGATGGGGCAGTCTTGGCCCATAGGTGTGAGATTTTTCTGCCCACAGCTGCCTCCTCGTTTCTGCCTGTTCAAAGAATCCATCGTCCTGTTAGCCAGGCCTGAAGGAAATTCTGGTCTGGAGAACCCTGGAAACAGCTGTGGCTGTGTCTCCCTACCTGTTCTGTGAAGGGTGGAGGTGACTTTGCATAGTCTCTGAATTTCACCAGCTTGGAAGGAAGGGCCTGGAGGGCAAAGACCAGCCAGTGCTGTCAACTGTCCCTAGCCCTGTCCAGCACAGGTCCAACCCAGCATTGGAGCTCTGATGGGGCTGCAGACTTGGGACACTCAAAAGTCCCTCTCAGGAGGGGACACTGGATCAGCACTTGTAGACCAAGGGGACAGATAGCTTGGCCCTGCCTGAGATGGGGCCACAAGGCTGCTGGCTTCCTGAGGGACAAGAACACTGGGGTTGGCCCTGTTGGGCCCTGGAAGCCCCTTGCTGGGCAAACAGCTTATTGTGTGTTCTCTCCCTGTCCCCTCTTCCCTCCCTCCTCCACTTCCTCCTCCTTCCTTTGTCCTCCTCCTCCTCCCTGTTCAGCTCTTTTCACCTGCAGGTGAAATGTTGGGTCCATTCAGGCTCCATCCACATGGCCTGGTGGCTTTGGTGTGACCTGTTTCCTTTTCTACAGATTGGACAACAGTCATCTCCCTGAGTATTGTGAAGGTGGTGGTAACCCATGCAGAGCACTGTCGTATCCCCTCTGGACCCACGGCCCTGGGTGCCTCCTTCTTTCTTGGCTTCAGTGACGATGGTGAGGTACCAACACCTACTGAGCTTGAGGGTGGGCCAGGCATGCTTGAAATGCATACCCGCCCTCCCTTATTTGGTCCTCCAAGCCTGAACAGTGCAGTGACTTGTGCAAGGTCCCTTGCTGCTGAGGACTGGAGCTGGGAATCTGGTCCCAGAGCCCATTCTCCTGACCTTTCTGGTGGCTTCTCTTCTTCCTCTGGACAGCAGCCTCGCTCGCTCACCTTCACCCCCAGGCTTGGCGTGCAGGCCTTGCACCAGGGTTGCTGTGGTTTGCTGGAGTCCTGGGACGGTGGTTATCAGGACGATGCTGAAGCAGAGAGGCAACTCCAGAGAGAAGCTGGTAAGGCTAGGGGTGCAGGGTTCCTGGCTGAGGCAGGGAGCAGGGCTGCCCTGAATTTCCGCTAAGGGCCAGGTGGTTCAGCGGCAGTCTCTGTGTCAGCCCAATCCAGGCAGGTGGAAGCCCTGAGCAGGTGAGCACGCGTGGATACTGCCCTAACATGTGAAGCTCCAGTGCCTCTGCAACCCACACACAGCACACGTGTGGAAGACAAATTGAGCTGATCAAGGCTCTGCGGCATGGGTGGTAGGAGCCTGAGGGACCGGGCAGACATGAGTCCTGGCACCTGGGTGCCTGCACCCCTCTCCCCCAAAGCTGAATGTACAGCAATCCACTTTATCCTCTGTTTGCAAAACAAACACCTGCTTTCCTGTGTGAAGCTGCCCAGTCCTGCCTGCCCTCTTGTGGTGCCAGGCATGAGCCGTGGGGGGTCCACTTGTCTTCACAGCCTTCTGGGCCTGTGGGTGGCCGGTTGTTTGGAACATAAGTTTTAGATGGCCCGTCTGTGTGGCACCAATGACTGCAGCCAAAGAGAAGAGGGTGGCTGGGACAATGTGACATGTGAAGATGTGTCAGCACAGACATAGGCCAAGGGACAGTGAAAGCCTTGAAAAATAGAATGGTGAAGGCACCGAACAGAAGGCGCAGCACAGGCAAAGGCAAGGGGGCAAAACATTAATGCTGGGAATGATGAGGACCTTGGGAGTGCAACTCACTGTGGTGCTGGAATGTGTGAGCTCCTGTCTGTCCTCTCCCATCAGCTGGCGGGGGGGGAGGCCAGGTTTTGCACTGGCTTCTTCTTTGTCTCCCTTGCTAGTCCTAGATTGACACCTGCAGGGTTCTCTCCTCTCATCCCAGGAAACTCTTCAAAAGACAGCTCACTTAATTCCCACAGTCGTCCTGGGAGGCAGGCATGTACGTAAATCCCATCATACAGGTGGGGAAATTGAGGTCTGTGTGTGTTTCAGACTCTAAGATTCAGTTTTACCCAAGGTCATGCAGGAGGCAGAGCTGATCCCTGATGACCTTCCAGTTTCTAAGTCCAAGTTCTCTTTCTTTTCCTTAAGAGATGGAGTTCCTCTGTGTTGCCTATGCTGGCCCTGAACCCTTACGCTCAAGAGATCCTCCTGCCTCAGCCTCCTGAGTATCTGAGACCACAGGTGTGTGCTATGGTGCCCACTCTTGTGTTCTTTTCCCCGGACCTAGTCTCCTCCTTCCCCATTTTCTTCCTACTTCCCTGGCTGCTCCTTTCCTGTTTCCTCTGTATCCTTCTTTTGAATGTTGGGTTTCTTGGGATTCAGTTCAGGGCCCCCTTTTTCAAGCACTTTTCTGGGTGATACAGATTCCTACTTTGGCCTCCTTGGGCCACCTCTGTGCATACCGGTCACCTCAAGTCCTTCATCAAAGCTCAGGCCTCTCGCTCCTCCAGCTGTCTCTCCCACATACTCAAGCAGATCTCATTCTGAGAATTTTTCAGACTGAATGCCTCATGCTTCCCTAACTGGCTTCCCATCCTCAATCCCCGATCTCACCCAGCAAGTGCCATGGGGGGTCCTGGGCCTCTGGCCAGAGCTTTCTTCATCTCTATCTGCCTCGGATGGCCCTGGGTCTAGGTGTTTACTTTCTGTCCCTGTCCTCATCCACTCTCTCCCTCTTCCCGATTCCTTCTGACCTGTTTCCAGAGTTATTGCTCACCTAGGGACCTTGCCATGCCTATCCTGCCCTCTTCATGGGGACCTTAGCCCACCTCTTCACCCTCCTTATCAGCAGGACACACTTGACTCTTTCCCAAACCAGGACCTTTGCCTGGGTTGGTTCAAGGATGCTAGGATACATTACCAAGGGATCTTTTGTTGGGACCCTGTCAACCTCTCACCTGTCAAATGAGAAGCTGCCTGTAGGTGACAGTGGGACCCACAAATTTTCCCTTTCCTAGGACTGTCCAGACTCACTCTGAGCTGTGTGGCCCTGCCACTCCTGTGGCTGATTGGCCTAGGTTGGGTACTTGACCCAAGCATGGCCCAAGGGTATTCTCTCCCGTTTCTGGAGCCAGTGGTTACTGAAGCTGCCATGGCAGAGCTGCCTGGACCTTTGCCTTTCACACACTTTCTCCCCCTTTCCTTCAACTCATTACCCTCCTAGATAGCAACCATTTTCCTTAAGTTCTTCTAATGTGGTTCCTGGTGCAGCAAGAGTCCCCATCATGGTGGTGTTTCTCCCTGGCTGCTGGGTGCAGCTAAGGCCAGCCCTCAACAGCCCCTGCAAGCAGGCTCTGTGTGACTGTCCCCTCCCCCCTGCCTGCCCTGGCACTGCCCATCCTGGCACTGTCTGCACTCTCCCTGAGGTGGCAGACGGTGAGGGGCCTTGCCAAATGCTCACTAGGCCCCAGACAGGGCAGGTCTGCTGCTGCCTCCCCCAAGGGCCCTCCACTGCTTTCTTACTCAGAAAGGGAGCAGCAGGAGGTCTGCAGGAAACAGGTGGGTCCATCACCTCCTATCACCTGTCACCAGCTCAACCAGGAAGAGTGTGAATCTGTTTGGCAGAGAGGGACTCAATGGCAATGACCCTGGAGTCCAGGCTAGTCTCAAGTCTGGGTAACTCACTGTCAAGGCCATTGGACAGAGATTCCTGGGGCTGCTGGTGTCCCTGTGGGTCAGATGTCCTCTGGGGGCTCAGAGTTAGAATGTGGACACCAGGAACCAAATGCAGCTATTAGAGTCAGTCAGGTGCCCAAGCTTGGGGGAAGCAGCACTGGCAAGTGGACAATAGGGAGCCCTGAAAGCCCCATCCCCGCCCCTTGGCTTCCCTAGCTCAGTGTCCACCTGGGGCTGACTATTGGGCATCTGAATGGCTGCTGTGGGCACCAGCAGAGCTTTGATCGGGGGTGGGGGGGAGGAGTATTTCCCACAGCAGAACTGCCTTCCACGGACTTCTGCTGGCTTGATTTTAATGAAGTTAGCCAGTTTCCTTCCAAGCCTTGGTTTCCTGATTTGTAATGGGGAGGGTTAGATCCTTGCTCACCCCTTCTGCAGCCATGTGTCCAGGGCTGGGTGCCTGCCCTGCTGGACCGGGGCCATGGGGCAGCCAGAGGTGGGAGTGTGCCAAGGCCGTTCCTGCTGGCTGCTTGGGGCGATGACAGGAGCTGATGGCTTGGCAGCAGCTCCCAGAGAGGCGGCAGTTTGGCTGGTAGTTGGGTGGTGGGGACGGTGGGAGGAGGCTCCTGGGGAGGGGAACAAAGCACTGAGGGTTTTGGAGTAGGTGGCCCCTAGTGAGGGTGGGGAGGGCATGAGTGTGTAGGATTTGGAACCATCTCATGGCGATCTGAGTTCTGGCACATCAAAGCCTCTCTGAGCCTCAGTTTCCACACCTATACAGCTGGAACTCTGTTGTGGTTCAGGAAGCAGCAAAGCTATAGGCCAGAGGCCAGAGTCGTGCTGGAACTTGTGCTCCTCCAGCCCTGCCAGGGACTCAAAGTTTGACCTTGGGCAAGTCCATCCTCCCACCCCCAGTGTGTCACCTGCAACCTGGAGATAATAATGCCAGCTCTCCTGCTGGCTGTGAGGATTAAAGGTGTGACATGTGTGCAGTGCTAGCTCAGGGTGTGCTCAGCTTCTGTCTCTGTGATAGGTTGCACGGCAGGACGATACAAGGGCGTACCAGGACAAGAGGCAGGAGGGAGGCTGAGTGAACAATGTCCTATTGGGGTGGTGTCCTCATCATGCACCTGCACATTTCTCTTTCCTCAGCTGCCTGCAGAGCCCTGTCAAGGAGGGAAGCACGTGGAGGTTGGGGTCACAAAGATCTGGCAGGCTGCAGTGCACCCTTCAGCCCCATGACTCCATAGCTCCAACCTCACTGTCCTCATCTGTAAAATGGGGGATTATCTGATGAATCAGTCACTGAGGCCCCTGGTAAAGAGGCATTGTGGCACAGAAAACACAAGTGACAGCCATCTCTCCCCGTTCTTCTGGCTCACCTGTCTGGGACATCACCTCTTAGCTTGGGATAACGGCTGCCCAGTGTGGCGATTTCAAACATACACAAAAAGTGGGGGTGCTTTTTGCAATTCCATCTGAGCCATCTTGCCAAACTTGCAGAGTGTCTGTTGGGTGGTAGGATGGAGCTGGGGGTCCAACAGTGACTAGCACAGGGCACTGTGGGCAGGGAGAGGCTGGGCAGCCCCACATGCTCTCCTGAGGACTGCTTGGTGTTTTCGGGAGTCACAGTGCACCCTGGCAGTTCACAAGCCTTGTCCTGTGTTGGTGAGACCTATGAGGCAGGTGTCTTAGTCCTCATGATGCAGATGAGGCAGCCCAGTGGCAGGCCTGGGCCTGTATGATGCTTTGGGCTGTGCTCTTCCTAGATGGCAACACGATCTTCCCTAGGTGACAGGGTGACAGGGGCTGGGAGGGATGGGCAGTCTCTGGGTGTACAGATGCTGACTTCAGGGAGATGCCTGTGTCAAGAAGTTCTTGCTGCACACACTGGTGGACCCTAGCTGTCCCCCTGGCCCTCGATTCTTCCAAGATTCATAGGCTCCAGCCCCACTGCAGGCTGTTAGCCAAGGAGGAAGGTAAAGCAGCCACAGTCCTGTGTCAGGCAGAGGAGGGTTTGGTAGTCTGGGTTCAGAGTACATCTTTCACACAAACAGGAGCCACTGAGGTCCTAAGCAGGGGAGGGGCACTGCCACTACTGAGTAGGAAGCAAATGACAGGGGAGCAGAGAACCCAGGTTTGGAGGGGGAGGAGAAGAATTGGAGCTGATTTGGGAGGCAGGTGGTCAGGACTTTGGGTGCTGCCCAATGCAGGGTAGAGGAACAGGACATGGGGACATGCTGGTATCCCGTCTCACTTCACTTGAAGGGCTGGTGCCCAGTGCCCTCAACGGCCAGTGCTCTACTCCTCATCGTCCAGGGAATTCACTTCAGTTCCTGCGCCCACCCCATAGTTCCTGCTGTCTGCTTGGTCCCTGCCCAGATAGCTACGCCAGGACCTAGGCTGTGTCCTGAGCTCTTTCTTAGTTGAGCCTTCCACAAATCTCTCTATTATTGGGGCTAGAATGTGGGCTAGGGGGTCAGCTGAGTTTCTGGCTTGGGCTCCATAAGCCAGACTTTTCTCACACATCTTTTTTGGGTCACAGGAGCAAACGTGTGGCTCTGGCACCACCCTTGACCTGGCTCTGGGCTCAGACAGCCTGACCTGAACTCAGGTCTCTGGCTAACAGGTACCTGGGCCTTTAGTGGATGGCGGTGGCAGTGGTGGCAATGGTGGGGTGTGATTCTGGGCGAGGCTGCTGTCCAAGAGAGAGGACAGCAGATTCCCAGAGCAACTGCGGGATAGGGCTGCGGGCTCACATAGCTCCAGCAGTAGAGCAAAATGTACCCGGTGATAGGGCTTCTGTACTTCTTGCTTTGTGGGGCCTCTACCAGTCCCCACAGAGTTGACACTTTCATCTGCTTTCCTGACAGGGATGCTGAGCTCAGGTGGAGGAGCTGTTGGCAGCCTGTGGACCTGAAGGTGTCCTGGCTTCTGTCACTTTTTCTCACTGTTCCATGCTGAGCCAGTGTGGCATGAGGAGACACAGGTCACGTGACCAGCACAGTGCTGGGGCTGAGATGCTCAGCAAGGGTTAGCTGAGTACTGGCTATCATCACTACTGTCCTTAAGTCACAGAGCACACCTGGTGACTCCCTGCCATCCCTCAGCTGCTCTGCTGGGGCTCCTCATCCTTCTCCTGGGCACTCTCCAACCTCCTCCTCCTCTGCCCCCCAGGAGGGGTGGGAAGCCCCATTGTGCTTCCCCAGCCTGTGACACTCCCCTCTACTCTGTTCGCAGGTGTGGTCATCATTAGTTTCCAGGTTCCTTGCCATCTGAACCCCTTGCTCAAGGCAGGGCCAGGTCACAGGCTTTGGCCTAGAGGAAGTGGCAGAGACATCTGTGAGGCTGACTGACCAGGAATCACCTCCTGTTCCATGTGGCACTCACTTTTCAGAAAAGGCCACCGAGGCCGAGCATTGACCTGTGAGGTCCAAGGGCCTACACGGTTCATAGGCAGTGCAGGGCTGGGAGCCCGGAGGCAGGCCCAGTGTCACCTGTTTCCACTTTCTTTCTTTTAGATTCAGGAGCTTGAGAGGTGGCAGGAGGAAGCCTGTGGGGGCAGGGCTGGGTCCAGCCAGGACCCTGGACAGCTCACAAGAGCTCCACTGAGCCTGGCTGGACTGCCGTGGAAGTGGGAGTGGGTTGGCGGCCTTAGAGGGTTTGGAAGGAGCTGACCTGGCATCTGGTTGGTGGGGGGCAGGGCTGGTAGAGGGGATGGCAGGAGTTTGGAGACTGAAGGTTGTCCTTGTAGTCCCAACTTTACAATATAAAAGCTGCACAGATTCTGAAACCTTTGGAGCCCCAGTGTTTTAAATCCATAAATGAGTTTCTAATTTCCCTTTACAGGAAAGGGTGACTCTCCTGGGGTCCCAGCCAGACTGTTGTGAGAAACAGACCAGCCAAAGGCACCTGGACACATTCTCAAAAACCCAGGTAGCACGGTGGAGGAGGCAAAGGTCGTGGGTACTGGCATCTGAGCACTCTCAAAGGGGGAGGCTCTAGGGTGGTGATCAGAGGGCAGGAGTGGCCAGGAGCTCTTGAAAGCCATGCGCTGTGACATTCTGGTTCTGGCAGATGGTAAGGGCGGCCATCCTGCCTGGTTACACCTCTATGGAGCTCTGTCTGGTGCTTGGCCTGGGGTGAGTGGGGCAAGTATAGGCTCGGGGTGGGGGGGGGCCCCTCATTTGGACACTGGCCTGAGAGAACTTTAGGAGTGGGAGCTTTTGAGGTCTCTCTCATCTCCTCTGGACATCTATGAGCAAGTCCAGGAGTGAGTGAGCCATCGTGGCCCCTTTCTGTCCAAACTGAGAAAACTTAGGCTTCAAGAAACATCAAGATGTTCCAAGGTCCCAAGGTTAGTGACAGACCTGGGTTGGAATCCAGAGTCCCAGACTGGGTATCTATACCTGTGCCAACTTCCACCACTTGCTAAGTGCCAACTATGTACCAGGCACTCTAGCTGCCCTGCCCTAGGGGCAGAGGTGAGCACAGAGCAGCCATACATAAGAGACTGAGGTCCAGCATCACAAGCCGTAATGGCAGAGGCTGAATTTGAACTTGAGGTCAGGGAGGAGGAGAGGAATTGTAGTCGTTGTAGGCTGTATTTAGGCCTGATGGTGGTAGGCAGAGACTTGGATCACTGCCTGGGCATGGCTTTTCCACCTTGGGCTCTGGACCTGAAGGAAGGTCTTGAATGAGGCCCATGCCAGGTAGTTGGACCATAATCATGGAGGTGAACCCCCACTCCAGGCTGTGTCAGGATCCAAACTGACCTGCGCTGATAGGTAGAGACCTCAGAGGACCCTAAGGGGACAGGTGGGGACATGAAAACAGGTTCCATCCTTCAAGCCCCAGCTTGAAGGTCACCTCCTTTTGGGAGGCTGTCCCAGTCCCCAACCCATGCTGACTCTACTTCCTGTGAATGCTTCTGGCCTCTCTGCCAGTGTGATTCTGGGGCCTAACACAGTGCAGGTGAATACTGGTTGAGTAGCAACTCCTTCCATCAAGCTGGCCATGGACCAGGCATCAGGGAGGACCCAGGGAAGCTCGGGTCACTGCTGATGAGCACCGGAAGTCCCTGAGGCCTGGTCCTTATCCCAGCCCCTCCCTTACCAGCACCCAATGCTCTGCTCATGTCCGCCTTGAATTTCTCATACTCTCCATCCTTCATGATATTCTGATGATCACAGGAAAGGTGCAGACAAAAAAAAAAAAGTCATAGAGTAAAAAAACACTCAATCTTATCACCAGAATTGATGCTTTGTTGCACTTCCTGTCCTCTTCCTGCATTCTTCCCTCTATTTTTTATTTTGCAAAACATATAACCAGGCGAACACTTGTGCGACCTGCTTCACACGTTCACTGGACATGTGCTGAACGTGGACACTGTCTGCCTGGCACCTCACATTTTAGCATCATGATTTGGCAACCTGACATACCATGATTTAAAGTACCAGTCCCCTCTGGCTGGGCATTTAGGTTGCTTCTCATTTGGGGCTATTATCAATTGTCTGTGGTTACTGCCCTGGGCATCTCTTTGGAAGGTGAATTTCTTGGCTAGGGGGACATCATGTGAGCCTTTGCCCAGGCTGGCCCCTCTGCTGGGCCATTGTCTCCTCCCAGTGAGCACACATTCTTCTGGAGTGCACACGTCACCTCTGAAGCACCCTGGGCTTCATCTGTAGCTCTTCTTGCCCTCAGCAGTTCTCTTCTCCCAGGGGTCATAAGCATGTGCTAATTTCCTGCTTCTCCTAGGGCACAGAGCCTGCCTTCTCCTCCTTCTGTCCCCTGGCCTCCAGCACGTAGTAGGTGCCTGGGAAAGGCCTCTCAGCAGAAGGAGCCATCCCTGGCTGGTGTACAGTGTGGGATCGTGTGGTGTTTCTGTTACTCTCCATGAACAAGTGCCACTGTGTTTTTAAATTTTTCCAAAAGCAGAATGTCTGTTGTGTTTGCCAGACTGGTTGCTCTTTTAGGAGTGGCTCTCTCCTGCCCATCCCAAACTCCTCATTTCCTTGTCTTTTAGAGTCATTCTACAGGTCTGCAGCACCACGTTCTGGGAGGCCTGACCTCTGGGGTGTAGCCTGGACCAGCAGAAGCATGGCGGTTCTGCAAGACAGGGGGCTCAGAACTCAGTGCCTGGGTCTGGGCTCTGTTGGTAATGGCAGGCCTTTGGTGGGGAGCTCACACTTTGCTTCAAAGGAAGTGCTGAGTGTTCAGCCAGTGCCTAGCCAGGAAAGTAAGAAGTAGCATTCTGGGAGCTGAGGCAAGCTCTGGTAGAACCAAGGTAGCGATGAAGCTAGCCTTTGGAGGATTAGAGTCACAGGAACATCTCTACTGTCATCCCAGGCACCAGGAGAGCAAATTCTTCAGCTTTCCAAAGTGGGTGTCCTCTGGGACCTCCTAAGGTCATGGCCAAGTGGTAGGCAGCAGGTACAGCTCTGCTGAGATACTGAGCCCAAGTCTTGCGTCTCCGGCACACAGGACCGTTTTCCTCATTAGCTCCTCTGGAGCCACAGTGCTCACGAAGCTGCATCCGTAGAAGGAAAAAAGCTGCTGTCAGTGGGTTTGGGATATCTGCAGAACACAGGGTAAGAGAAGGGAGGTCCAAAGACAAGGAGGCAGGACTCTCCTCCCTGGCCTGCCTCTTCCCATTCAGGTCTCTCCTCCCTGGCCTGCCCATGGGGGATGCCAGGGCAAGCTCTAAGAAGATAAACCTGACCAAGTCAAACCCTAGCTCAAAACCTTCTCTAGCACCTGATAAAATCTACCTCCTTGACCAAGCATCCAAGGTTGGTCCTCATCCCCATTCCATCCCCCTTCCATCCCTCCTCCCTACCACTCCCCTTTTCAGTAACCCCACTGAGCACATCTCTCCCCACCCCCCAAGGCTCCCGCCTGGAATGCTTTTTCCGCCTCTGTCTTTATTCTCCACCTTCAGAAAGCCACACCAGGTCACTCTCTCTCTCTCTTCCCTTCTGTGTCTGTCCTTGTTTGCCTCCCCCACCAGACTGGGCTCTGTCCTCCAGCGCAGCCCAGGCCTTAAGTGTCCACCTGGGTGCTCTCAGAATCGCTGCTGATGGTCCGCGGGAGGGTTGGAGGACTCCGTGTGACATGTGAGTGAGCTGGGGAAGGAAGACCCACAAACATTGATCGAGGGGCCTTAGATGGGCTTCTCATTTCCCTCACAGTCTGGGAGGTCCAGGCCAGAGTGCCATATGATTTCACCACACAAAACCCTCTGGACACCCTCGCCAGCGCGGCAGGTGGCTAGGGGACCTCAGCAACTTCTCAAACTCCCCTCGGTGGGATCATTTTAGCTCAGGAACTTGCTTTGCCCTCTCCCCATTAAGACAGGGCCTTCCTTCCCCAGGCCCTGCCGGCCTCTCTTGAGGTCCTGACTTGCTTACTTATTAGCTCTGGGTCTCTGGGTGAGGGTGCCCATTGGGCAGGAGGATTGGGTACCTTAGACACCCCAGGGGAACACAACCGTAAGACCCCAGCCAATTCGCTCTAGGAGCTGGGGTCCGCACTCCCCTGAAAAGGGGCTGGAAGGGCTAATGCCAGACCCGAGCGGGAGGGGCCGCGGACAGGGTGCCCCGGTGGCCCTGGGAGGGGGTCCGGGCTGCGGGCGGGGACCCCAGCGCCCCGGAAGGAGCCGCGCACGCCCCTGCACGCGGTGCCCGCCGTGGCGGCCGCGGAACCGGAGGTGAGAGCGCCCCCGCCCCGCTTCCCGCACGCGGCCGGCCGGGGCTGGGGGCGGCGCGGAGAGGGCGCGGGGCGCGGCGAGCGGCCGCCTTCCCTTCTCCGCAGCGCGGGCCGCGCTCCTCCTCCCCTTGCCTGGGCCCGCTTCCCCGCTCCCGGCCCCTCGGTGGCGGGATGCGGGCGCCGGGCCCGGGCGGGGGCCGAGGGCCGAGGCCTGGGCGGCCTGGCGGGGGCCCGGGTGGGCGGCCGCGCGGGGCCGGGGGCCAAGGCAGTGAGCGCGCCGCTCCCCGCGCGCGGGCGGGGGAGGGATCGGGGGCGGGGGCGGGGGCAGGCGCGGGGAGGGCGGCGGCGGAGCGGGGAGCCGGGCGGCTCGGAGCCTCGCGGCGGGCGGGCGGGCGAGGGAGGGGGCGCGGGAGCCCCCCGCCCCCCGAAGGAGGAGTCTGGCTCCCACTTGCAGCCTCGGACGCGCGGCGAGGCGGCCGCCGCCGGAGGAGCCCCCGCCCCTGCGCGCCTCCCTCCCGGGAGCCGGGCCCCTGCCTCCCTCCGTGCGCGTTGCTGCTCGCGGCCGCCGCGGCCGCCGAAGAGGAGCCCGGGGCCAGGTAGGGCCGGGGCGGCGGGGGCGCGGGCGGCGGGCCGGAGGGGGCGCGGCCGGGACCCTCTCCAGGCGCGGGGTGACGCCCGCGGCGCTGCGCAGGGCGCCTGCAAAGTTACTTTGGCCGCCTTTGCCGGGTGCGGCGGCCCGGCCGAGCGGCTGCGCGGGAGGGGGCTTGGCCGGGGGGCTGGACTCCGGCGAGGGCCGCGCGGTCAGCGAAACTTTTCCCCTGCTCGCCCATCGCTGCCGGCTGCTGGCGGAGTAGCCGGTGGAAGAAGCGGGCTGCTGGGGCGCAAGTGGTGAAGGCGGTGACAACAATAGCAGCTCCAGTCGTGGAGAACCTACTGTGCGCAGCGAGTCCCCGCTGGCACCTACGGGGAAGAGGAGAGGGACGGATGCTGGTCAAGTGGCCACTTTGGCTAGGTATTACTGGAAACTTCATTCCATCCGTCCATTCATCTGTCCATCCATCCACCCAGCCACTCACTCATTCAACACGTTATTTACTGCTGTCTACTGTGCCCCCAGATGGGGACCCAGGGACTAACCAGACAAGTCCCAGTCCTCAGCAGCAGTATTACACGGACCGCCCATGCCAGGGAGCAGTTTTGCCTCTTACGTGTTTATTCTGGGACCGCCATAGAATAGAGTATCATACAGTCTCCCTGGACCCTATGTGGGAACACTTGGGAGCTGCCGTGTCCAGGAGTCCAGCCGGGTAGGTTTAGGTTGGGGACCTACCCTCTTCGATCTCCTCTCAACTCTGGGGTCTCAGGCCAGGTGGTGCATTGGGGTTCAGAGGCCCCACTCTGGAACTGGACCCCAACCATGTCCAGCTGACCTCTGTGGGATATCTTCCCCTTAGCACCCCTCCAGGAGCTCAGCTGCTACCCTCTCCCCATTTCCACTGTTTTGTTGAATGACCCCGAGGAGAGCTTGTTAAGTGACAAACAACTATGAAATTAAACTGGGGAACAAAAGTGAGGTGCTGTTGAATGGTTGAGCTGGCTTGACAGGAGGTGAATGGTGATGGGAGATTTGTTAGCAGAGATCTGCCTCCTTAGGGGGCCTGTGTGGGGTCGTGTGGGCAGTCATGCCTCAATACCCTGAGTGGCCTTGGCCAGAACAGAAAAAAAATATTAAACCAACTTCATGAGTCCCTGTCACATGGCTGAAAATGCTTTGGGGGATGTCTGAGAGGCCATCTACTTCCCGGCTGGAAGCCAGGCCTTGGTGCACAGGAGCCAGGGCACTAGGAGCCATCTGGGGGAGGGGGCTTTTATATGGCTGGGCTGAGGCAGAGAGAACACCAGGCTTTGGAGCTGGTGGTATAGGGAGGCGTCTGAAGCAAGGCGCAGTCTTCAGGGGATCGCTGTGTGAGAGCCTCGCATAATAAACCGTGCCTCACGACGCCCGGCTCTCTGCAAATTGGCTTTCCGAGTGGCAGCCCCTCAACACTTGTAAAATCTTTTTTTCTCAAGATGGATTTCGGCGAAATGGTTCCATCTATTCCAGTGCTCCATTGTTGGAGGCATATTGATTGGCTGATGGGTAGTCAAAAGGCGACAATCCAGTCATGGAGCTTTAATCGAGTGTTTGGGCAGTGGTTCCACATGGGACTGTCTTCTGATTTCCTCCCGGAGTCCCAGAAAATTTCGGAAGACCCGTGTGAATCAGAACCTTCTCTGGGGGCTGGGTGTCCATCTCTCTGTGGACCAAGGACCTTGGATGTAACCACTGAATGGTATGCTCAGAGCCATTCACACCCACCCTGGCCAATGCCCCGTGGGCTGCGTTTAGTGACCAGTAGAACAGGCCTAGGTTTAGGTAAAAGTTGTGCATTTCAGAGTGTTTCCACTTTTGCCCAGCTGCATCAGAAACACACAGATCGGTGTATGCAATTATCACTCTGGAAAAGCTGCTTTTTAAAATTTCCCAGTCCACCCATGGGACTATTAAATTTTTATCTGACCAAAGTGATTTAAGTTCATTTGTTCCTCCCTTGAACTTGCTGCCTCCCCACCCAGGCAGCCGGAGGCCCCTAGTGTGCTCCCTGCATACAGGGCCCACGCTCTTCTTGTCTGAGGAATCACGGCTGGTTGCTGGATTTCACCAAAAGGGAGCATTCAGAGAAAAAGATCAGCACTTTGGACTTCTGGAGGAAAGGAAACAGGACCAAGTGCAGTCATCTTTTAATCTATCAAAATACCTTTGCCTTTACAATTTCAGACCTGTGAACTGATGGTGAATAGCGGGACAGAGGAAATCAATCGGCCAGGCAAAGACTTTTAGCAAGTAAATATTATGCATAGAAAACCATGCAATTAGTGGAGGTTAGTTAATGCCTTTCAAGTCTCGGGAGCTGCAGTTGAGGGTGGAATTTCAGCATTATCCCTGAATTGTCTGTCAAAATCTTTAAAGTGACAATGTGACATGTCTCGCCCATCGCCCCTCCCTCCTGGGAACAAAAAAGGGTCTTTGCATGCATCCCCCTTTCCATTCTTCTGCCTTCTGTTCGGAGGGAGGTTACCTTTGTCTGTCTGCACCTCTGGCTGGGCTCCGCAGGTGCCCTGGTCCAGGAACAGGTTCTCAGGCTCATTCTGTACCCACAGGTTGAAGTTGCTGGCTATTGAGACGAGAGCCAGGCCTGTTTATAGGGTCTTCCTTTTGTCTTGGGTGCCTCGTCCTCTAGGACCAGATGCAGGAGACACTCAGAGAGCCAGAAGGGAACATTTCCTGTAGTAAGGGACCATTTAGCGAGGATCTTGCGGACATGCTGAAAGCAGCTCCCTGCAGCGTGGTCCTGGTGTGTGCATGTCTCCACAAAATGACACTGCTCCAGCATCTTCTCCAGCCTGCCCCTGACACAGTTTGCTTTGGGTTTTAAGAGGTACTAAAGTGTGAAAAGCAAAAACAATGCTAGGGAAAGGAAAGACACCCCCCCCAAAAAAAAGAATCCCTCTTTGGAGTAGGGTTGGGTGGGAGGTAAAAATGGTTTCTTGGTTAGTTTGACTCACTGTGACTCTCCCTGGTGACCCAGCCAGCCTGCTGCCAGCACAAATGTTTACTTTATTTTATTTTGACCCCCACCCCCGCCCCAGTGAGACAAAACTTAGTTATGCTCCATTTCCGTTTAAAATAACTATGGTTGATGAGGCAGCTCAATTTCATTAAAAAATTCTCAACAAATTGAGATTATGTGTTAATACATTTATAATTTTGAATTCATCTAGTGACTTGAAATGTTCTTTTGCCTTTCTGTGAATTACTCTTCCAAAGGTTTTCCTGGACATGAACTTGACATGATGTCAGAATCTGGTCATTCGACATAAATAGAAGCATGTATCTGGTTGTTGATGCAGGAGCAGGTTCGTCTTTCTACCACCCCAGTCTGCACCTGCAAGTTTATTCCTACAATGCAACTTGTCTGTGGCCCTGCTTCCCCTTCCCCTGCCCTCCTCCTGAGAAGGCTTTGTGGCTTAGCACTGCCGCACATGAAAACATTCTGATGTTGCTTGCACCGGCTTCATCGCTTTAAGGACAAAACGATGCCTGCTTCCAATTTCCAACAGGCTTCTCGTTTCCCCTCCATTTCATTCTTTGCATTTTCTGCACAGTATTGCGGGCTGCACAATCTATTGCACCTGCTACCTGAGAAATTCCAGCCCTTCCCCGCACTCTGCTTTTCCCTGCCTCACAACCAAGCGCTCTTTGGTATTTGAGGATTTGTGGAAAAGGCTGAGGTTCCTTCCCCAACCCCGGGCTTGCCATGGGTTCCCTGCACAATGGGGGTGGGGGTGCAGAATGGAGTTTAGCTTTGGTAAGTTTATCATTCAGGCACATTAGTTAATGGATTGTACTTTGGAGGTTTAATTCTTAACTGCAGATTTCTGCATGACTACAAAAAAAATTACACATGAACCAATCATAAAAACGGCCAAGCCCCACTCTCAGACTTCAGTGTGGGATTCCCCGAGTGACATCTGCTTAATAGATTGCCACGAGAACTGTAAATCACCATTCATTTTCTTTGCAAATCATATCTGAATGCTGAGTAACCTCTTGCTTCTTGCCTGTCCCAGCCACGCAGGTCCCAAACTCCTTTGAGTGGTGTGTGAATTGATGTGTTTGTGGGGAGGAATGTGGGTGCTGACTTTTACATAGTCCTCCTTTCCTCGGTGTGTGGGTATGTCTGTGTGCGGGCTTGAACCAGATCCCAGCAGCTTCCCATTGCTACTCCACAGACACGTCAATGTCTCAGAGCTTTATTTTGAAAACTAGGACATAGCACTTTGCAGAGGAAAAATCAGTCCACTCACTATTATTTATGTGATTGCTAGATGGATGTAGAAAGCCTCAAGAATTATAATAATTTATGGAGGGGAGCACTGGTTGCAAGTGTCTTCCTCTGCCCGAGCTCTGTGGAATTCTTCTCCACCCGGATCTTGTTCTGGGCAGAGGGGATGGAGAGTAGATCCTGATGAGCGGACTGCTTTCACATCTGCATGAAGGGAATAAGTGAGCAGACAGGACGTGATTCAGTAAGTAGTACTCTTCATCATTCTGAAATAAAAGGATGTAATTGGAAAATGAAGCAGGAGTGACTGTTGAGGGGGGTGGGTTGAGGAATTAGAAAGTGTAATTTAAAATCATGTAGTCATAATTCAAAAGGGACCCAGCTAAAAGGTTTTTAAGTGGCAAACGCTTTAAAGTCACTTGTGGTTGATTCTTTCTCAAGGAACATGGACTGGTTTTCACTGTATTTGTGGATTCTTTCATCCACTTAGCTCATCAGCTTATTCAGCGGAGCCACTAATACAGCTGCTCACCAGTATTTTCTTTGGTGGAAACCCACAGTGGATACCGAGGGCAGACAGAAGGCTGGATTGTTGTAGGATATCGTGGGACTGGTCTGATTTTTTTTTGTTCCATTGGTCTATTTGCTCCTTTTCCTTTTCTTTTGAGTTCCCCTGGTTATATTTTGTTTTATTTTTTGCCCTTTATGACATTCCCAACTCTCAACTAATCAATTGCTTATTTTCAGACACAGGCAAAACAAGGAAATTGAAAAGTGATTTTTGAGCTCGCATGGAAAGCATGGCTTGTAAAAAGAATTCTCCCCAAACCTCCATCCCTTGATACATTTCTGTTAGACATTATCTCCTGCATTTTGCCCGTAGGGACCAAACGGGGTGCTTTTTTTTTTTTTTTTCCCTAGCCACACTGCAATACAAGTCTCTGTACACAGTGCCACCCCTGAGCTGGCTTTCTTGGGCTTTGCTATGAGGCAGTAGCTGAAGGCGGTGGGTTATACTTTGGGCTGGCTGATTAAAGGCTGGGGGGAGCCGGCTGCTCCCTGTCACAGCGACAGGGTGAGAGGAGGAGTCGGAGCAAAGATGTGGTTGGCATTCTTTGGCAGCTTCCTGAGTGTTGGGTTCTTCAGAACTCTGCAGCTGGCAAGGCTGTAGTGGCTTCTTGTGTGTAACCAGTGCTGTGCCTGTGTAGTCCCTGACTGTCGTCTGATTTCTGGACTCAGAGCAGCACAATATTGTCCTCTCCTCAGTTACTGTTAAAGGTGTGCCAGCAAGTGGAAGACAAATATCAGTGACTTTTGTCGGTGTTACCTTAACACTTTGCTTTGTGGTTAGAGGTGACCTTCAACTTCCAAGTCAGAACTTGTGAGAGCTGGAGAGGGGGGCCGATAACCATGGCGCGGGGACAACAGATGAACCAGTGCCATTGAGGCTGTGTCAGGCTGCAGTGGGTGTGCTCCAGGCTACGCAGAAGAGTAGACCTCTCCTGATCTGCGGATCTGCCAGCCCAGGTGGTGTGAACCATGGGTTTCCCTTGCACATCTTTGGACCATTTGGGACCGTTAGAACCACCTATGTGTCTCTTTCTGCAAAACCCACCTGTCATTGAGATGCTCCTGTGGTCAGGCCCTTCTTAGTCTCTCTCCTTTCTGGGCCTTTGGCACAAACTGGCTAGCCTCACAGTTGGGGGGTGATCTTCTCGCGGGGTTCACAGACCCCTCCACTAACGCCTCCTCACTTGGAGTTCCAGGAGGGCTGCCTGGCTGCTCCTGCATCTCTAAGCCCTGAAAGGACTTGTTTCCTTTCTGTGTCACTTGGGTCCCAGGACAAGGTGTGGCCCAGAGGAGGAGCAGTGTATGTTTAGGGGCTGACCAGTGTCCTCCAGCACCTAGAAAAACTAGCCAAGGGCAGGTTGTGCCAGATGTGTATAGCTACCCATGCTGGGAAGCAGAGTAACCATGAGGAAGGGGAGAAGGGCTGAGGAGCCCCTGGCTTCCAGGTAGGGGAGGAAGGGGTGTGGGGCCATTTGAATGCAGAACTCCTGGGTTTCATTGGGACCTCCTTAGCAGAGTGGAAGTACACTTAGTGAGCGCCTATTGGGTGTCGGAGTTTCCACTGTGGCTGTGTGCTTGTACATCCCCTGTGCCCTTTCAGCCCAGCACCGCCTCCCAGCCAGGGTGGGGTGGGGGTTGGCATATGTGCATTTGCAGATGAAAACCCAGACTGAGGAGGTTAAAGATCTCCAACCCCCCTGCGGACTCAAGGCCTGTGTAGTTTCACTTGTTTATTTGCTCCTTCGCTCATTCCTGCCTTCAGCTCACAGAACCAGGGCTTGTGTTAGGGGCTTTGAAAAGGGAGGCCCCGGGGGCTGTGGGTGGAGAGGTCAGCACTGATGTCTCCAAGGCTCTGAGCTGTCTTGAGCAGGAGCTGGGAAATGGGCAGGCAGCCACAGGGGTGGAGTGGCTTGGGGAGCTTTTCATGCAGGGTGCAGCATACCTGGTAGCTCTGCACAGGACTCTCGGTTGCTGAGCTGGGCCTGAGGAATGAGAGGGAGGCTGGGGTGGGTGCGGCCTTTGGAGCTGAGAGTAGTTGGCTTCCCTAAGGGCAGCAGGTACTCTGAGAAGGCTGGGAACACCAAGGGGAACGGCATGCTTTAAGAAGGTTTTTCTGGAGGTGGCTGTGGCAAAGCTGTGGCAGCAGAGGGCCCAAGTCAGCAGAAGGTCATGGTGGGGTGGAGGGGATGAGGATAGATTGGGGACAGGAGTCAGACCTCTTTCCTAGACATCAGCTCTGCATGCAGTTGGCCCCTCATGGCTACTTGCTCCTTGGTGTCTGTAGAGCAACCAGGCTCCCCTTTGAGTGTCTGACTGTACTGGACTCATGGTGCCTAAAGACCAGAAATAGACCTCTTCAAGCGGAAAGAGGAGAGACCATCTTGCAAGAGGATGACAGTTCAGAAAAGCAAGCCCTATGACATGGAGAGAAGTTTTCAATGAATGTCAGGCCAGAAAGAAACCTCCCACTCTGGGGCCTTTGGTGGGGCAGGCACAAGGCTCCTCCCACCCTCCCTGTAACCTTAAGACGAGACCAGTGAAAAAGCAGGAACAGAGAGGCTGGGTGACATGTCCAGTGTCCACAGTGCAGCCGTGAGGGGTCTCCTTTGCAGATAGTCCTTTCTTGGTCACCAGCTGAGAGTACACCATTAGCCCTAACCGCATCACCCTGCCTGTCTTCTTCCACGTGCATATCATTGTCAGGAAGCCTTTTTTTTTGTTACTCACATGTTTATCATCCTCCTCCTGCCCTATAACATTCTTTTGGGATAGGGGCCAACAACAGTTAGGGCCCTGGCAAATCTTTGTTGAATAATTAGTAGAATCATTTGTTCATTTGTACTTCCTTCTGCAGCTCCTCGCAGTCCATGGCTGCATGGGGGAGGCCATGTGACTTGTTCAAGGTCACTCTGCGGTTTGGGGAGCCAGGACGCCCACTAGGCAGTCTCCCTGCTGCAGTCCCAGAGTGTGCCTGCTATGTGGTTTTGGGGACCAGGTGCAAACGCTTCCCAGCTAAAAGCCGGGTGCAGAGGGATGCTGCTCCCCCTGCGTGAATTCTCCGCGGCAGAGAATGTGCATGTTCTCGCCGGTGGCTGGTGTGCTGCTGCAGCACATAAATATTAAATGGGTATTAAAAGAAGGTTCTGCGTTCCCAGTTTCCCTGGTTTCTCCAAGCAAGGCCCATTTCGAACCCCCTTAATGTGAAATGTAGCATTTTACCACGGAGCCGCCTCCCACCTCTTTCTGCTGAGTCCCCCACGGTGGCAGCACCTGCTTTCCTGGGGCAGGAGTTGGGGGACCTTGGGATTTGCCTTTCACCAGGGCTGTGCCCAGGCTGGTCAGCCCCCTTGAAGCATGGCGGGCTAGGTGAAGGGAAAGAGCTGTGGATATATGTGAGGCTGAGCAGTCTGGACCCCTGCCCTCTGTTGGGCCTGTGCTGGGTGCTGGGGAAGGGGTCTGGCCAGACACATTCTGTCTGCCTGTCTGTCTATCCATCCATCCATCCATCCATCCATTCACCCATATACCCATCCATCCATTCTTTCCTTTTGCCCATCTACCCACCCATCATCCCTCCCTCCGTCCGTCCCTCTATCCATACATTCAGTAATTCAGCATTTATGAAGTGTTCGTAATGGGCTCTCTGGTGATACTAATGTAAGAAAACAAAGCAAACGTTCCTCTGCAGTTACTGTGTGATAGGCTCTGCAATGAGCAGCTCACAGACCACCTTGCTTTATCTTCACAACTCTGGGAGTCAGTGGCCTTTGTTCTCTGAGCCTCTGGGAGTTCACACTGCTTGCTTATGGTCAGAGATAGAGGCATTCAGTGTCAGTAAGGGATACAAAGCCTCAGGGGACTCTTGCTCTTTGCCGGACCATGGAACGAGGGTCTCTGATCAAGGCCTGTCTTTGCTGAGAGGTGTAGTGTGAATGCCTTTAGCCAGTTGGGGAAGAGAGCAGAGTGATCCACCAGGCAGCCTGGTGAACCTGGGTTCTAGCTCTGCCACCTGCTTGCTGTGTGATGCTGGGCCAGAGACATTGTTTCTCATTTGTAGAACGTGAACTTTAGGGCTACCTACCTTACAGGTAGTGAGCACTAAAGAGAGCCCCCCATGAAATGTTGGGATTGGATGGTCAGGAAGAATAGAAGAGTACCCTTCGGCTGAGGCCATGGGGTGCAAGAGCCCAGTGGATACTGGCTTGGGTAGCTGAGTATGGGCAGGGTCTCCAGGTCAAGTGTCCTTATCAGAAGAGCCTTGACAAGCTCATCAGGCAGCATGTGATGCAGTTAGTATGCATTGAGAAAGATTTGTCTTCTCTGGACTCTGTGAGGGACTCAGTACCCATGCAAGGTGCCTCAGTACCCTAGCGGCACTGGCTGGCAGCAGGCCCTCCATATTCAGGCTCAAATTTGAACAGAGTAGTGATTATGATAGTCACAGTGAACACTATCACTGAGCACTGGTACCTGCCAGGCATTGTACTTAGGATTCCTGTTTACTCCTTCACTTAACCCACACACCCACCTCAGGAGGAGGTTACACCCATTTTCCAGGGGAGAAAGCTGAGGCTAAGGAGGGTAGGGTGTCATGCAGCTCAGTGCAGGGGCTCAACACCCCCATCCAGATCCAGGCAGGACTGGCTCGGAGCAGATGGAGCCCTGGACCTTGATGTCTCGTGCTCCGGGGCTGTCACAGGGCTGCTCCGTGTGCTCCATGCCTGACAGCAGTTACACACAGGAGAAGCACAGGTGGCCTGTGAACCCCAAGGCCAGGACACCCTGGGTCCCCCACCTCATAGTTTGCTACACAGGCATCCATAGGGAAGGCGGTTACTTAGGATCAATTTACAGTGACAACGGAACAAGAGTGTCCCGAGGATAAAGCATCTCTCTCCTTCTCCGTCTCTCTCCCTCTCCCTCTTTCTCTTGGTCTTCCTGAGTGGAGAAGGGAGATGTGTTGTGAATCAGGATGTGCTTTTGGAGGGAGGGTGGACAAAGTGAATATTGCTATTTTATTTTACCTTGTATGGGGACGATCAAGATTTTTAAAAAATTAATAACCCATTTCTCCTTTGCACATAATTAGAATGTTCTCCAGTCTCTAATTTTTGTCATTTTCCTAATCTAATTTATTTTCTGTGTCGATTCTTCTTCCAAGTGCAAACCAGGGGGATTTTTTTTTCCTTCCTTTTTAATATGATTGGGGGATGACTGTCCAGGAATAGTTTAAATTACATTATTTTCTTCTTGGTTAATGCGGTGCAAATAGAATGGTCAGAGGGTTTTCATGATCAACACCTGAAAACAACAGGAACAAACAATTCTTCAAGGCATTTCCTACTTACATAATTTAAGAAATAATTATGAAAAGGACCAGAAAAAAAAGCGATGGTATTAGTAAGGAAGTGTTGGCTGCATAGCGCTGAGGACATTGGGGTAGGACAAGTCACCTGGATCTGCGTAGCAAGGTTGGATCTGCCAGTATTCCAGTAAATTCAGGGTCCAGTAAATATAAATGCAAACAGCTCTTTCCAATGAAAGAACACGTTTTTAAAAAAATGATGGCACTTGTCAGCTGTGTTTTAAGTGGATTCAAGGATGAACAGGAACTTGGGAATTCCTGAGATCCTGCCAGGGCAGGGCAAGGCATTGAGAGACTGCTTCTCCCTCCTACTCTTCTCCAGTGGAGGTGTAAGGCCCTGGGCTGGGGAAAATCCCTTCTCTGGGAGCTGCTAAAAGACTTCTTGAGGCTAAATTGATGTGGAGGAAGGAATTTTTCCTCTTGCTGTCTGCACCTGCTCAGGCTTGCTGGGGTGTGGGTGTGGGCCTGTGTGGGTGTGTTTGGGGTTTTGTGGGGAGGGGGTGACCTTGGAGGGGAATCCTTCCTGTCCCCCAGTTCTGAAAAGTAAAACTCAACTTCCCTGTTTACAAAATACCAGCCATTGTCTTGCCCCAGCTCACTGTTACCCCTGTGGGCTCTGGAGGATTTTATTGAAGGATAAAAAAATGTCTTAAGTATTTTAACATGTTGGGCCATGCACGCAACCATCCACGGTGTGGTGGGGCTGTTTTTTTTTTCTTTCCTTGTCCCCTCCCTTCCTCCCTTTTCTTTTTTCCAAAGTATATTCATCAAACTGCTGAGTTGGAAAGATTTGTAATGAGTTTTTGAGCCATACGACTGTGTTTTTTTCCTCTCCCCCTCCCTCTCCCTCTTTCTGAATCTTCATCTGACATTAAATAAAGCAAATCCCAAACAGATTAACTGTCGCACGGTTCTGCTCTGTCTCCTCAGTCTGTTTGCAGGTCTGGCGGGGGGCCGGGCGGCAGCGGCGGCAGTGGTGGGAGATGCCCGGGTGGCCTGCGGAGGTCCATGTGGCGCTCTAGGTGGGATGCCGGCGTCCTGAAGGCCGAGGCCCTGGCCCTGCTCCCCTGTGGCCTGGGCATGGCATTCTCCCAGTCCCACGTGATGACCGCCCGGCGGCACCAGCACAGCCGGCTCATCATCGAGGTGGACGAGTACAGCTCCAACCCCACCCAGGCCTTTACCTTCTATAACATCAACCAGGGCCGCTTCCAGCCACCGCACGTGCAGATGTAAGTGGGGGCTGGGGACCACTGGATCAGGGTTGGACGGCCACTGGGTGGGCTCAGGAACTGAGGTACCCCCCGGCTTCTGGGTGATCCTGTGAACACCTACACAATTCTGTGAACTGAAACCATTCTGCAATGTAGGACCAGTGAGGCCGGAGTGAAGATGGACCTGCGGGAAATCACAGATTGGTGGCCTCGGGACCAGTGATGGTCCCTCGTGCTGTTTTGTTTGGCCTGGAGAATGTTCCACAAATCTTTTTAAATGATGTGGTTGTGCAGACAAATTCAGGCTTCTGGCCTTGCTTGATTAAACCTAGCAACCCCAGGGCCACATGTCTTTGGGGCAATGTTTGGGGACTGAGTTCCAGCTGCCCCACTGCCACACACAGTTCATGATCTCTGCTCCTGCCTCCACCCCATCTGATTTACTCAGATGGGGAGACTGAGTCCCAGAGAGGAGAAGGGACTTGCCATAAGCCCCATGACAGGTTAGAACCCCAGTCCTGGGCCATTTGTCTGCCCCTCCCGCTTCTTGTGTGCTTCTGCAGGGAAAGCAGAAATGTTCTGCTGAAAGCTCTAGAGGTTTCTGCCACCCCCTGGGCTGTGATGGAAAATGTCAGGGATGCCTGAGCATGGCGGCCTTGGGAGTGCACAGACTGTGGGGCCCCTGGGGCAGCACGAAGCCCGTGTCCTGGAGCCTGTGTCCTTCCCTGGGTTTTCTCTGCAGTCCAGGAAGGTGTGGATGGCCTGGGGTGGAGGTGTATACACTCCTGGCCTTACTCTGGGTGACTTCTTGGTTTCTTTATCCCCATTCCCCCTTCTGTTAGCCCTGCACTGTAGGCCTTACCCAATGAGGAGCCAGTGGCCCTGACCAGTGAGGTGACCCAGTCAGGCCTACACATCAGGCATGCACTGCAGCTGGCCTTGAACCCATGCTGTGCGACTTCAGTCCAGGGCTCTTTACGCTCAGCCTCTCAGCATCCTTTGACTGGGATGTTTGTGGAGGTGTGAACTCCACCCCAGAGGTCAGCTGTTTTTAGCTCAGTTTGCAGGTATGCTTAGTGCCTCAGTGTTGGCCCCATTGCAGGGTCTGGATCATGGTTAGGCCTTGCCGAGTGGGGACCAATGACTCCCTTGGGACAGCACAGGGAGGTCAGAACTGTGGCAGGGGATCATCCAGTGCTGTGGGCTCTGTGGAAGCTGTCCTGGCCACCTGCTGCATCAGATGGCCTGAGCCTTCTCTAGGGCTGTGGGTGCCATGTCTGTGCAGTGCATTCATGTGGGGTCCAGCAACGGTCCCTTGAGGAGAAGCTGACATGAAGGTCACTTAGAGAAAGAGCCCTGGGGGCTGCAAACCAGGCCTGCAGGGCGGCAGGGTGGGGTGCAGCACTCCTTTCTGTGTTTTCCCTCGGCCTTAAGGTTTTAAAGGGTGGTGCAGGAGATGATGCACTGGAAGGACCCAGAAGGTGCTGGGCTTGGCACTGGAACATCATCTTCCCAGCAGTGCCTGCTCCCACAATGCCCATTTCCATGGGGCTACAGGGTCCACGTTGTCAGAAGCGCCTACTGTGTTGTTGGGTAGATTTTTATCTGGGAATTTGCCTTCATCTTTTTTTTGGGGGAAGGGCAGATTGGTGGATTTGGGCAGGGTACAAGGCGCTGGGTTTAAAGAGCACCCCTCTCCACCCACTGCACTCCATTGTTTTCTCTTTTGTTGGTGAGGTTTGTCTTCTAGCCAGGCAGGTTGGAGGTGACTTTGCCTGAGGTCCCTGGAAACTGTGCTGACTTCTGCCTAGCAGGACCATGGGGGAGCCTCAGGCCCTCAGACAGGGCAGCTGAGACAGTGCATGTCTGCGTGCACACCCACTTTTGAGTGTCCCAGCCACAGAAAAGATACCATGTACAGCTGTCATTGGTCTTTCTGGGAGATACCCAGCAAGACCATAGTCTACAGCCAGGGAAACAGGAAGATGGGGGAGTAGGGCTAAAGAGGCTCCTGCCAATTTGGGGGCTGTAGGAAGGACCCTCTGGGGTTGATGACTTCTAGGTTGAGACCCAGAGGAGAAGGAAGAGTGAGTTGGGATGGATGTGAGAAGGACGGGGCCAGGCAGAAGGAGCACAGGGTTGAGTCCATAGATAGCTGTGAGGAGTGGGTGTCTAAGAGCTATAGAGATGCCCAGCTGGGCAGAGGGGCCCAGGTGGGAGATACTGCAGGCCCCTGCAGGCCAGGCCATGTCCTGAGGGAACACAGTGAGTGAATGACCGAATGAGAGAGGGGTGACTTCTCTCATTTATACAGTGAGCAATGGAAGGTCCTTCTTTCTTCATTCGCTCATGCAGGATTGTTGGGAGCAACCAGTTTACTTGCTTGTTAGGAACTCAGACCCTGGCCTTTCTGGGTGGAGTTCCTGCTTCTCGGTGCCTTAGTCTCCCCAACCATAAAGTGGTGCTTATCGTAATACTGGCGTATAACAGGTAAGTCTGCACAGAGTGAGGACAGGTGGATGGCAGATTTCAGCACTGACAGCACAGTGCCCATCGGGCCTGGGCTCTGTTTTGGCACAGGACAGCGATGAAGGACTAGCACCTCTCCACACAGAGCTTTCCCTCCAGGAGGATGCAGACAGGTAGCAAATGTGTCAGAAAAGCATGTTGGATGTAGTATGTGACATTGGCCGCATAAGTGCTATGGCGACTGAGCTTAGTGGCTTTCTTGTGGGCTAGCTGGGTTCCCCCCTGGTCCGGACCACTCCTCTCCTGGCCTGCTGTGTGTGCCACCTCCCAGCAGAGAGGGTCCCAGCTCCCATCAGCAACAGGGCTCAGAGGCCCTGAGTGATGTGGGCAAGGCCTGGAGCTTAGAGATGCAACTTTGCACAGAACAGGGTGAAGCCAGCGTGGGTACAGGGACTCGGGGTTGTGCTCTCCCACCTTCTTTATTCAGACTCCAGCCCTGAGCTCGGGGAGGTATGCAGGCTGCTGGAGGTGGCAAGTCAGCTGCTCCGCTCGGGGAGAGGTGAAGAGGATAGATGCCACTTCCCGATGTGTGACTTATCGCCGCCCTGGGCTTTGTCTCCGGGGTGAGGGAGCAAGGGGACCTTAGCTAATAAATCCACAGTTTATATTTAATAACAACAGTGACAGCGCAAACGTGGCCTCTCATTGAGCCACGTGACTTATGCAGTTGCCCCAGAGACCCTGCTGGTAATGAGGCCGCCTTTGCCTGAGTGATGAAGCCCTGCAAGGGGCCTCTGGGTTGTGAGCCCTGAGGCTGAACTCTGCCCCTTGGGGCTGAGAAAGCCTGTGTCCCCACCTCAGGAGAGCC